>NC_089583.1:118060581-118406372 GCF_019320115.1 Miscanthus floridulus
AGAAGTGTGACTTATATGCTTCAAACAACGGGGATGCTTGTTGCAACCTAGTACCAGCAAAGGACTTGAGTGAATCTCACCTCACACAAAACTGTCAATTCAAGGCATAGTCCATTGTTCAGTTGTGACTGAGTGAAACTCTTGTTCTAGGTGGATGTTCAACTTAACAGTCTCCATCGAAACACTAGTATATCAAAGAATTATGATTCTAGAACTATACAGTTACAAACCCTAGAGTTTGGTGGGGATTGTTGGATTTATTATGGGCTAGGCCCATTTATATATCTAATAAATCAATAACTCTATGGCTTGTAATTGTGTGTATTATTATTTGTACCGGATTGAAAGTTAAAAGGACGTTGACTCAACTTAAATGATTGGAATGGATCCGTCTAATTTGAGAAGTTGAGAAACGGACAAGGGCATGCCACACGCGCGCGCGCGCCGCCGCCGCCGGCCGGGCCGGGGCGTGGCGAGGCGGGCGGGCGTGGTGTGGTGTGTTAATTTTTAGCACCCACTCGACCTGACGCTTGATCTACCTGAGTCGCTTGGTTTTCCCGGCGCATGCCTCCGAGGCTTCTTGGCTTCCCTGGCTATTCTTCCAACTCTAGTTAAAAGAGAGAACACATTCCAGAAACTAGTTTAGTTGTTCGATAGCTTTCCTCATCTGGTAACTCTGCGCGCACGGAGGAGCGAGAGGGCAGGTGCCTCCGAAGCCCTTGTCGTTCGGGACCTTGCACGGGGGATCGGCAATTAGGTTTTTGGGGAGCGTCTACGCGACTGCCCAAGAGTCTTCGTCTTCTTCCCGATCACCGGCGTCTTCCTCGTCGAGGGTCTTTGTCTTCTTCGTCGAGGATTCTTCTCCTACAGCATGTCGACTTCGGAATCACGGACGGGAGGGTATGATCGTTTCATCCTCTCTCAGTTTGTTCCCTATGTTCAGTTTTACTAGTTTGTTTCTGTCAAATATATGCTCTATGTATGTGCTTTATCGTTACAGTCATGTTGCTTCATATGTAGCCTTATGCTTGTTGAATATCTGAGATGTATATCATGCCAGTTTCTCTCAGTTATGATTTATGAATCAAGTTCACATGTTTCTGTTCTTTATATGTTTCATATGATACATGATCTAGCATGTATTTTCACCATGGAGATAATCGATATCATGATTTCAATGATTAATATTTCTTTACATGTCATCATCATGCTGTTAAATTATGGAATTAAAATGACATGGAAATTGCCTATTATTCTAACAAGATGATTCTACCGATCAGACCTACTCTAAACATTAGTAATGTTTTTCCTTCTGGTAAAGCAACTCTAACCAAAGATGCTGATAAATCTTCCTTTCTTTTTTTGGAACCAAAAGATGCTAATCCTGGGTCATCTCGCCCTGCCCAGGGCCTGACCGTATTCCTCTCCAACAAAGGGCTTGATTGAATGCATCTGTATTCATCTCAATTCTGCCTAAGAATTCGTCTGGAGGATGCACTCGTATTCATATCAATGCATGTGTGTTCGAGTGTATTGAGGTGTAAAATCAACTAAATTTTCATTTCAATCCACTTTAATACACCACGCCAGAGAAGCAAATTTGAGACGCCTCGATGTCACTTAGTGACGCTGAATCCAAGCGTATGAAAATTTATGTATGTGATGTGGACAGTATTAATGACTAGTGCACAACAACGCATAAGAGACGGTTATAACAAAAAACCGTCTATTCCACAAAACAGACGGTTACCGGAATCCGTCTCAGATAACACATAGATTAAGGCGAATACGAGTGCATCCAAATAAGCCATAAGGGCTGATCATCAATACAATCTAATGCACATGGGTCAGGAGGTATTCAGGTGGATTTGTTATATACTTCCCTCTGTCCCCAAAAAAAAAGTCATTCTCGCTTCCTAAGAAATTAACTTTTTTTAAATTTTGATTGATTATATATATATAATATTAATATTTATAATACATAATTAGTATCATTAGATACATCGTTGAATATACTTTAATAATAAACTTATTTGAAGATACAAATATTGCACATATTTTCTAGAAACCTAGTTAAAATTAAAAAAGTTTGATATGCACGCATCTCATAACGACTTTCTTTCTGGGACAGAGGGAGTACCAAACAAGTCCTATATATACCCTAATACTCCATCTAAGGATGAAAACGGACGGAAAATATCTCTATCGTTTTTATTTTCATAATTTTTTTACGGAAACAGGAGCGGGAGCCGGACAACCGGGAGCGAAAACGGTAGCGTGATAAACGGTAATGCGAAAACGGATAAATATAATCGAAAATAGACGAAAACGAACGGTATGCGAGAACTTAAGCCAGAACTACATGCCACGTATGACAAACCAAAGGGATTGCTACGGTACTCCTAAATAAATGTGAACCGTCGATTTAGATGATTTTTATCGCATATTACCTTCTAGGAGGTAATAGATGGAAGAAATATATATTAGCAAAATAGGTAAAATATCTTCCAATTAGATCTAATTTCCGTATCCTATTAGATCTAACTTGCATGCATGATGTAAATTGTTCCTATGTTTGTGATAAAGTGACATATCATGCTACGATGATTTTTAAACATTTTTTGTAATATTTTTTTTAGATACGTTTGTGTGTACGTCACTTGCTAAAATACACGTGTATATCCATGCTTAATCTTTTTGTGCTTAACCCTTTTATGGTTGGAAGCTTTCACGCATAGCACATAGAAAAAAGAGACATTTAACACATGTTTTTGCGTAACATATACATATACATATATACATACATGTACGAGACTCTTTTTTTTGTTAAATACATACATGTACGAGTTACGAGTAACGTTATGTTCTGTATGCAGCCGAACAGCCTGACCGCCCGCTCATGGCACAGCTCGGCTAGCGCCCTCTGCGCATGTCCCGGTGAACATATAAACGGGATGAAAATGGAAATATCCCGGTCAAAAACGGGATACCGGCAATACGGACAGAAAAACGCTCAACTATTTTCGGTCCCTGTCTCTGTGTATCCCGTTCCGTTTTCGGTCCCGTTTCTGTTTATCCCGCAAAAAAACAAAAATGGACGGAAAATACGGTATACAGTTGCGGACGGAACAGGATTCATCCAGTCCGTTTTCATCTTTAACTCCATCTATCCCAAAAACAACGCAACTATGAGTTACATGCCAGTTAAAGTAGTTAAAGTGATTTATGTTGACCAAGTTTCTACTAAAGAGTATATTAGTATTCATATTTATGACTCCAAATCAATTTATTATAAAAACATTTTATAATTAATCTAATGATATTTATTTGATACGATAAATATTGATACTTTTTATCTATAATTGATCAATTTTAATATACTAAAACATGACACTATGCAAGAATTGCATTCTTTCTGAGACGGAGGAAGTACATATAGATCGAGATAGATACAAATACTTCAAAATATGACATACTCTTTTTTATCTTTTCCAATTTACAGAAATATAAATTTTGGTAAAAAAAAACCCTCCAACGGTCTCTTTAATTAGAAATCCAAATATAGATATCCTCTATTCTAAATTTCTCGCTAGCCAAAAATGCAAAGCGAGGATGGCTCTCTAGACAACGTGCAAGATATAGAAAAATTGTTGGAGAATACAAAGATATAGAAAATGAGTTTTGCTTAAATGACTCTCTAAATGATGATTTTGAGAGTAGATTTTAGAAAGGCTCTCGGAGAGACGAGGAATCAACCGCACGTTGCTACATAGCACAATCCCTTACCACTACTTGCTACTCACCCGGGACTGCACCTTGCTCGTCAGAAGTACCGCGGGATGCACACCAACTTGATACATAAATTAAAAGCTGTTGTGAAAAAAGGGCCAACTAACAGAGGCTAACTCATCGAATATGTATCGTATATAGAAAACAAGCAATTGTTCCTCATCTTTATACCACACATGTAGTCATCTAACATATAGGTATCAAGTAATTATACAAGTTTTTGAAATGGACTAAAATTCTAAAGCCTAGGTACCGATCATCAACATGTTCGTTTGGCTGTGGCTTGTCGTAAATGGTCGTAAATTTTCAGCCAGAACGGTATTTTTCTCTCACACAAACTAGCCAACATTACTTCTTCATAAACCAGCAACGATACGAACCAGCCAACCGAACAGGCTGCATGCCGTTGGCAGTTGAACATGCGATACTTAATTATATAGGGTGTGGCACTTGTGTTTTGGGCCTGATATAGGCACCCACGCGGACACGCACCTGACCCGCTTAGACTTGTGGGCGTGATTTAGCACCCATCCCCACACCCTAACGGGTACTCGCAATTGCTTTAGAGTTCTCTTAATAGTATTACTATCTATCCTAAATTTGACTATGCACTCTATTGTATTTTGATCGGCGAAATAAAACCCTAGGCATATACCTTTGCCTTTGGGCTTGTTTCCATCTTCATTCCTCTTCTTCTCCTAGGTTGAGCACTTGCGTATAGTTCAGCCTGGGCATTCGGTTAAAACCGACGAATCGGTTCGGTTTGTTCGGCTCCTGTAAACTTCGGTTTGCAGAAATCAACAACCGATTGGTTTTCCACATAAATGAAAACCGACGAATTCGGTGTTGGTTTGCTCGGTTCCGTTTTTTTCGGTTCCACCGAACCAACCGAGGCAAACACCAGAACAAATCAATAGGGAGAATGAAGAACGGCAGAACGAACAAATCGAGCAAGGTACAGTGGTCCGCTGATGCCGCCCGCAGCCACGATGTCCCACTCCGATGTCCTGCTCAACTCGCACTCATAGGTGCTTGTGCTGCTCGCGATGAGCGTCGCAGTCGATTCGCCTTCCAGGTCCCGCCGCGTCGCTCGCGCCGTCACCGATTTGCCTGGCCAGCAAGCCGCTGCCGTCAGCCTCAACTGACGATTCACCGGAAGCGGCCCGCCACTGTCGCCGCTCGCCTGGCATCGCACGCCGCCGCCGCCACCTGAAGCTGCTCGCGCCGCCTCCGACTCCGAGGCTGCTAGGCTAGGCTAGGGTTACGAGTGCCGCCGACCCGCCGTCACTGGTCGCCACTGCAGCCGCTGCAACTTGCGTGGTGCGTGGATGGATGGATAGGGTTGGGACGAGTGAATGAGTGATACAGGTCACGTGCGGCAGCTGGCTAGATTATACTCGTGTAACTTGGAGACTTGGAGTGTGGTGGGCCTTTATTGGCTGGGCTGTCGCTTGCTGCTCCGTGTGCTGGCTGCTGGCTCGCTGCTTTTATTTAGCCTATGTTGCTTGCTACTGAACGTTGCTTGGTTGCTCTGTGTTTCGGTTCGGTGGCACCCAGAAACCGAAACCGAGGCCGAACACTGAAGTTCACTAAACTTAAAACTGAAACCGAAGACCAAAATTTTGGTTTGGTTCGGTGCGGTTCGGTTCGGTCTTCGGTTTTCGGTGAAAATGTGCCTAGTCTGACGTATAGTCATGATCGTCATCTCCATCATCACCTAGCCTTGCTCAACTCCATCATGCGGGCCTAGCTCAACCATCTCAATTGAAAGCATTAGTCCACTAGTTGTCATTCAATTGCCAAAATCAAACTAGGGCTTTCACCACCGGAGATTTTCGATGGACGAACAAACCGATCCAAATAGTAGGATCTGATCGAACTCCGGTGGGTGCACTCCGGCGAGGGTAAAAACCCTCCATCAAGCTCTTTTTCTCAAACTTTTTTCAAATGGCTAACTCCAATAGGTCACCCACAAAACAATCATCACCTTTAGCGTCGATCAAAACATTTTCTAAAGTTTTTCACTTGCACCTCACCGTGCTACTCGATCTTAATGCGTATGCAAAGCTAGATCTCACCTAGTAGCACTAGATAACCATATTAGCAATGAATTTGCCCCTCTTTATAGTATGACTATCTATCCTATTAACCCAACCATTTGCTCCTCTCTAATCACCTCATGGGCGGTTTTTCCACCCTTTGCTCCTCTCCATCATCTAAGTGAGCTTTTCTGCCTCAACTAGCATTCCATTCCTTCATCTCTTCTCTTGTTGAGCTTTGCATCACATAATCCTTGCCATCTCCACCATGGCTTTCATACTGCTCAACTCTAGCTTGTGGACTAAGCCTAACCTTTCATGTCATATGAAACATGTTAGTTCACCAATGTTGTCATTTAATTAGCAAAACCCAAACAAGTCTTTCAATGAGATAGATCCTAAGAAACACAAAGACAAATGAGCCACAAGGGGATGATGAAGACACAGATGGATCATTGATGATCCATGAAGACTTTAAGCCACTAACTATGACATAATGGATCGATTGGTGATCAAGACCACCAGATCCCAGGTATGCTAATGATGCACCTGCACAAGTTATCTTTGTACAAAGAAGAATCTAGAAGGTTGAAGAGGAAATGAGAGGTTAATGGTTGCATCAAACCCGCAAACAAACTCTAGCTGAAGACAAGGTTGTATAAGTTGAAGAAAGAGCGTACCTTATCACGACGACAAAAGATCTAAGGATAATAGTCCGGCCACCGAAATAAGTGAGGGGAGTGTTGAAAATAGCAATACATACTTGGAAACTTCTAGAATAATTTGAAAGATTACAAGATTTGGGATATTTGCCATTAGATATTTTTAGAATTATCTTAATGGAAAACAAAGAAAATACTAACCATGTTTCATGGTGCAATGTGGAGTATTCTAGATCTAGATATTTTTGGCGTGACAAAAAAGATCTAGAAACTAGATAAGGATGAGGAAATTCTAGTGTATAGTTATTTTGTCAATAGGTTGTGGAATGTGCCATATGGCATAATCCTAGAGGTCATGTAACAACATAAATAGGGTTGTCTTCACCCTCCTAGGGACTATGCCACCATAAGGGAGGTAGCCACATAAATAGTTGAGTCATATCAGCACACCCAACATTGAACCACAACACACTTGACCAATATAAGACCTCAAGTCTAGCCTCATCAATGCAAGTATGCATTATCTCACTGAACATCACCTCAATCAAGATGCCTTCATCAATACAAGTATGCATTATCTCACTGAACATCACCTCAATCAAGATGCCTCATAGAGATGGACAAAGAGAACCATGGTCCTTGCAGGAACCACACTCCTTTCGAGAACCATGATCTCATAGAGATGGACAAAGAGAACCATGGTCAGTCCTTCCGAGAACCACGATCCTTGTGGCCAGTAGGCCCTATACCGTGACTACGAAATCACTCGATAAGTTTTGTGATTTTTCCCTTAGTGATCCCACTGATCTGTGTCGTGTTGCCACTCACAAGCCTAAGCTCCCCATACTGACAGATAAAATCATTTAGGGTAGTCAATGGGTGGCCTTCGAACTCACGTTCACCGCACCAGCCTGGCATCCCATAAGCCTAACTCTTCTCCACGGCCAATCAGACGGGCATCTAGCGCCATAGCTCTGAGTTGTGTCCAGCTCCCAATATTAGATCACAAATCACTATAGAGTTTCGAGCTCTAACTCTAGCCAGATCCTACACATCATTTGCCTATATATGTTTCTCAATCACGACACCACGCAAATCGATATCGCGAACCTATTGCAAGCTTCCTGCAGGCTTTCGCTTGGAAGGGGATATCCTCGAAAGTTGCCATTGTATAGAGCATGTTCCTAAGAGCCTGAATTCCACCTACCTAGTCTTATCCCTACAATAGATGAAAATATAACATTACGCATGGTAGCAATACATGGGTCCAGTTGTAAACAATAAGCAAAACTAATTCCAAACATAGTAGCTAAGGTGACAAAGGGCAAAAAAATACATCTGGTCATAGGTAACAGAAATGCTGCTAGATTGGGCATCTAGGGATGACGGCACATCCATTCCCTCACTGGTGAAATTGTACCAATTTGTCCCAACCTGCTACCCTAGGTGTCGGGACCAATATTAGGGTACCCGAAGAGGAGTTAATGATCGTCAACATAGGGTACCCAAAGAGGAGAAGTTAATGATCGTCAACATTGATTCATCCGTGCGATCGAGAGCGCGACTACACCGCTTGCCGGGTCACTCCTTGTCCATCCATCGAGACCATGGCCCCCGCCTCAAGCTGACTCCCGAGGGCTGGCTCTGCCTCGCTCGATGTCTGAGGGCAGACTCCATCTCGCCTGACCCCCGAGGGCTGACTCCGTCTTGCCCAACATCTAGGGCTGACTCTGCCTCGCCCAATGTTTGAGGGCTGGCTCCGCCTCGCCCGACGTCTGAAGGCAGACTCCACCTAGCCCAACGTCCGAGGGTAGGTTCCGCCTCACCCGACGTCCGAGGGCAGACTCCACCTCGCCCAACGTTTGGGGGCTGGCTCCGCCTCGCTCGATGTCCGAGGGCTGGCTCTGCCTCGCCTGACGTCCCCGATGTTTGGGGGCTAGCTCCGCCTCGTTCGATGTCTGCACGCTGCTCCTTCATAATGACGCGCGCAGATAAGGCAGGGCACTCAAGTTAATCGTAATACCGAGGACCATACCCTATACGTCTGTAGGAAAGTATCGTCAGGATATGACAAGAAGGGCGCTTTAAGACCTTCCAGGCATGTCAAGGTCCAAATAGTGTTGTAGGCGTCGACATTTGTCTTACAATGTTGTGGGCGCCGCCATTTGTCCTTGGGCACGGATCCTGACGGAAGCACATGACAACCACTACGGTCCAGGAGAAAACTCACATCACCTACAGTAACGGACGTGCGGTCATCGTGTCGTCTGCTTCTCGTAGGGCCATGGATCAGCACCCTGGATTGCCGTGCCGCCCGCCGGGGCGAGACGGGACGTGACAACTTGCTGACAACGCGAGGACATGGCATCATCAGCGGACAGACGCCCAGCGTGGGTCTATCCCTGGCACCGCCTGCTATGTCAGTGGGGCCCACATAGAGGAAAAAAAGACCTGGCATCTTTGAAGAACCTCCTTTGCCTCTGTTTTTTCTTCTTTTTTCCATCTATAATCCCTGCTCTCCCTTGGCCTATAAAAGGGACGGTAGGGCACCCCACTAAGGGGATCGATTTAAGACATCACGCATCACATCACACATAGCTGAGCAGCAACCAAGCTCTCAACATCCATTTGACTTTTTCATCAGAGACTTGGAACCTTTCCCTCTCTCGCCCGTTTGTAACCCATACTATGAACTTTTTAGTGCTAATAACATGAGTAGCAGCCATAAACTGGACGTAGGGACATTCTGCCCAAACCAGTATAAATCTCGTATCTTTTAGCACACCATCCGGGCCAGACGTGCAATAACACAAATTTACTCGTTGGTGTTTACTCGAAACACCAACACTAGGCTTATGTTCACGTCTTGCTGCTCTCTTCTTCTCCTTTCCATCACGTTGTCGCTGCTCCTCAAGCTCAAGCAATAGGGCACCCTCCTCTTCAGCGGTTAGAAACAGACAACGATAAAGCCCACAAAGTAGAGATCTGTATCTCTTATGAGACAGTCAAGCTTATACATTGGTCTGTCATTGTTCATGAGATGTAAGATAAAGTGGCTGCTCAACCCTATATTTGGATTGTGATTTTCTTTAACTGCTCCATTTGTTATTTGATCTGATTAGATCCGAGACCAGTCAACAACACAAGGATTTCTCACTAAACAACATAATATTTTACAAGGAATTTTCTTATGGTTTGTGATCCGAGTGTCATGGGTTTGTAACCGTTGCAGTAATTGGGTTGTTCAAAGTGGGTCAATGTGTGTACCTCTGGTGGCTTAAGCACTCAAAACACAAGGGGTTTATCCTAGTTCAGGCATCTAAGCCCTACGTCCAGTAGTGGTATTCTTCATGTTAAGAATGCTCAATCGAGAGTTTTTACAATAGAGGAAATCGAGAGTGAGATGTAGGGGGAAAGCACTATGCTAATCTAGGGTTTGGTCAAGTTTGAATCCCTCTAGATGGGATATGATTCGATCGATCTGTCCCTTCTACAGGACCCCATGCCTTCCCTTATATACCAAGGAGGCGATGTGAGTACAAAATCATCTGGTTCTAGGGGTTCTAGGGTTCCTAAACCATCACCGTCTGTCTTCTTCGTGGGTGCCGTGGGGCCTTCCTTGTCTTATAGTTGGGGGTCGACAATTGCTTGACCAGTCCCTGGCGGTGCCTAGCATTGACCGCCATGTGTGTTGTCTGCTGTCATCGTGCCTCCCTTGGGTACGCCTTCTAATGGCTTCCTTGCTATACATGAAGGGGAGCCGCTTAGCGGGTCTAGAGACCCTCCACCACGCAGCTTCCCGGAGGCCCTTGTTGTGGTGTGCCATGCCTCGGGTGTGACCCTATTCCGGGAGTGGCCGACACCACCTCATGGTGGTGGAGGAGAAAACGGGCTACACTAGAGAGCTACTAACAAAAGGAACTAACAACTTGTTACTAAATGAACTACAACTACAATGAAAATGACAGCGTATGGTCCGTCCTAGAGTCGGACTATGCCGGTTTGTTTTGAGTGTATACCTAAAACGTCGACATGCCAACCATCTTCATTCTGTGACCGCTCCGTTTTCATTTGCACAAACCGGCGTACCCAGCAGCCTTGCTTATATTTTCAATAACAAGAGCCTAAATGCCCGCGACATAGGCATTTGAGGCTTGGGAGGGGAGAAGAGGCAGTGTGGTGCCCACCGCCTCGCACCATCATTCAAATGTTCTAGACCCAGGCATTTTGGATTTGGGAGGCCGACCAGACTTGGGCAACGATTCACTGATGCATGTGGTTCTAACAAGAACCGAAATGCCCGAGATGTAGGCATTTGATACTTGGGAGGGGCTATGGTTCATCCCACCGTGGATGCCTGGGTCAGGAGCCCAGCGGTGAGGGGTCCACCAGGGATGGATTGCCCAAGACCTAGGCATTATATACTAGGCTTGAGTAGGGGCTTGGTTTGGCTATAACACCCAACCCATTAACTACTAACAAGCTACTAATGGGTTGGAGTGTTACTGCCTAGTGAAGCAACAACAAAACGGAAGGCCCCTACTACAACAAGCTACGAATGGGTTTGAGTAGCATTACAAATGTATTCTACCAAACAAGAGCTACAAATAACACTAGCTACACTGAGAGCTACTAACAAAAGTTTTGAATGTATACCTAAAACGTCGACATGCGAACCGTCTTCGTTCTGTGACCGCTCCGTTTTCATTTGCACAAGCCGACGTACTCTGCAACCTTGCTTATTTTTTCAATAAACAAGAGCCAAAATGCCCGTGACACGTGCATTTGAGGCTTGGGAGGGGAGAAGAGGCAGTGTGGTGCCCACCGCCCCGCACCATCGTTAAAATGTTCGAGACCCCGGACGTCTCTCAGGAAAACCCGTCGGGGAGACGCACTTGGGGTTGATATATATAGGATGGGGAAGGCCACCTAGATCACACATGAATTTTGTCTTGAGATGCATAGAATGACAAGTAATTAGGGTTGTAAGACCTATGGTTTAGAGGAGTAAAAAAGTAGAGTAGAGGTGTTTTTTATGAAACAGTTGGAATTTTATTGAAAAACAAAACAAAAGAACAGAAGCATGAATATCTCACACACACACACACACACACACACACACACACACACACACACACACACATATATATAGATAGATAGATAGAGAGAGAGAGAGGGGGGGGTGGGGGGGTATTATCCCACTAGGAAACGAATCTACATCGAAATCCATATGCATATTTTCTAGTTTTCGGTTGGGACTACGTAAACCCGAGAGAGAGGGGGGGGGGGGTGTGGGGGCTGGTATTATCCCACTAGGAAACGAATCTACGTCGAAATCCATATGCATATTTTCTAGTTTTCGGTTGGGACTAGGTAAACCCGGCCTAGCCGGCTTCATGTTTTTCAGACGGGTTTCTGTCTTTGCCCCCACCTTCCCCCCCCCCCCCCCCCCCCCCCCCCCCCCAAAAAAAAAAAACTGTCAACAACAGGTCTCATAACCTTCTGATACAAATACAGTCCATTAGAACTTGCTTCTCGATCTTGGGATAAACCTGGGAACATGAAAGCAAACATTGGGAGAACTGGCAGAGCCCCGATTATTTATGAAAAGTTTCAGATATCTTCTGGGGTTTTTACTTTTGTGGGTACAACATGTGGATCAACAAGCAGTAAGTAAACTGGATGATGTACTAGTGCATATATCACTTTTGCTTATGTACAGTGCAGGGAGTAAGAATCAATCAAATCAAAGAAGGTTCTCGGAGTTGTCCGTTCAGACATTCAAGGTCATGTTCTTGTTCTTGCATCAGCGTGGGGAGTTATTTGTGCATCATTTTATACAAACAACAAATGATTGACGTTATCTGAACAAGTTTCAGTTTACTTTCCACTGACGCGTCTTCTTTCGGGTATCAAAATTGAGAAAGAGGTAAAGAATAAATTCATATTATTGAGGGGTTGTTGTAGCCAATCACAAGTTCACCAAAATTGTGCTTTGTAAACTTACATATCTATAGTCAAATGCTAATGGAGAATATGGTATTCTTCGTGGAATTACCTCTGTTGCAGGCTTGCAGTACGGCTTGGTGACACACCTGGCTCCGAGTCCGATGGTTGCAGCTTATGCTGTCTACGCAGCTAGGTTCAGTGTGGTTCACTCTCAAGAGGGCTCAAGATCCAAAATCCTTGAAGACAAATGCCGATGTGACAGTTGAGGGGAGCGCCAGCTGTACTATCGGAGTGCAATAATGAGGATCCTGGATGTCGTCGTCGTGGCCTCTCCACTCTTTTGGCCCGGCGCCCCTGACGAAGACATCACCTATGTGAGCTACAACTGGAAAATAGTTTTCTGATGTTTGGATCATGTTGTATCCTTGTTTTGGAGCACCTTTGTTTGAGCCAATGCGCGGGCTCTTCACTCGTAGCTATAGAGCTGCATATGTGTTCATTGGGATTATCCCAAACCTTTGTACTGAGCTGTAATGTTTTTAATATATTTGAGTCCTTATCAAAAAAAAAAAAAAAAGAGAGGGCTCCCCTTGGACTGACGTTCAAGCACCAGTGCACCACACAGTATTCCAGTGAACAGCTCAGATAGCAAGCCGAGTGTGGTGTGTACAAGAAAAGAATCTAACGGAAGGCGAGCCTGACATTTGCTAGGCCTTTTATGTTAGCTTGTTTGAAGTCATTTTTTTGTTTGCTGGGCTGTTCTTAGAGAATTCAGTAGTGTTATCTGACTTGTGATGGCAATTAGGATTTGGATGTTTTATAAATAACAGCCCAGCAAACAAAAAGTACCTCAATTAATAGATTTGAAACTGTGTGGTACATTAATAGATTAATAGATTCGAAACAAGCTATACATAAAGTTTCATAAAGTGCCGTCTTAATTTGTAAATAACAGCCCAGCAAACATCAGTCAGATTTGAAAACACTGTGATTCATCTGACTTGTGATGGCAGTTATGGATAAAGTTTCAAATCTGAATTTATAGAATTTCAAAGAAATGGATACAACTTCACATGTGTTGCAAATAATAAATGCAGTACTTCAGATTTCTAGGGTCAACAACTAAGCACTACAGTGAACTATACATACTCAGATGAATGTTATCCTTCACAAAACTCAGATTTAAATGGTCAACAACTCATCATCACAGCGTGTTTGGTTAACAAGGGAAGCGACACTAACAAAAATCAAACCCAGGGTCTTTGCGGGCAGCAGGCCCTGTGTTTCTGCGAGCGACTTGTTCAGCGAGTTGTGCTATTTCTTCCCTTGTGATACCTCCCATCATTGTCTCGTCGTGACTGATCAACATGACCTCCCCGTGCTGATCAATCAGATCACCTAGTGTCTCCAGAGGATGACCATCCAGTTCATGGTCCGCACACCAGTCCGGCAGCCCATAACTTAAGTCATCTAAGTGGCCAATGAGGCGAGCAGCTAGCACATTTTCCCCTAATCGGGTCCAACAACTGATGTTTAACCACAGGGCTTCTGATAGAGCATGTGCATCCATGTCAAGTCTCAACCTCTTCATAATTTCTGTGAATACGCTCCTCAAGCGAGATGCCTCACAAACTGTTGCCATGAATCTATTACACGCTGTTTGAATGCTTGGGGATGGAATTGGATTGTCCTGAAATGTTGCCATGGTGTACAACATATCCCGAAAAGCTCTAACACCTCCGGCTGTAACTTTATCCCTACAAAGTTGATTAAAAATGATTAACATACCAACACACAAGGTCAATAGACAAACGGAAAGAGTAGTAATACAGAATTAAAACAGACTAAGCGCGAAGCAACAAATAATTATTGGGATTTCGGGTGCCTTAATTTTAGGAATTTTAAAGCAACAAACTTACACAATCAACTCGTGCAATTAAAAAGACAACTCACAAGAGACAATTTACAATTTTTATCCTATAACCAAGCAATGTCAACAACAAAAAAATTAGGCAATTGAGATATAGGAGAAGTGAATAACCTTGGGTCATAGGCTGCAGATATGCCACTATGCTGTGCGTTCAGAAATATTGGCAACTCTATACGTGGGTCTTCAAGGCGGTACCACGTACCCCAACCAGATACTTTGCTCTGTTTTCCTCTTGTGCGTTTCTTCTTATTGTGCTTTGTGACTTGTTGCTCCTTCTTTTCATGCAGTAGAGCCTACTCCTCCTCTGCACTTAGAATCAGTCGCCGCCAAAAAGCCACGAAATACAGGTCAACATCTCTAACGAGACAGTCAACTGCATATGTTTGATCTTCTGAATCAGTAAGCCGGAGTATGAAATGGCTGCTCAGATTGGTTTTGGGATTGCACAGAGGGGTGACGGGTATACAATAGCGCCCCTCTGTGAACGGAGAGAGTGCTCGTTGTCGATGCTTGAGGGACAAAAGCATGGTGAGGTAGTTGCCCATCAGTGAGATGTCATACCAATAGATTGGAATATCATGCAACATGGTTAAGACAAGTGATGACAATATAAGCTAGGTTTCTCTGCCTCTTTTTTGAATAGTAATTAACAACAGAGTGCACTGTCCTAATTAATGTAGCAGTATCAAGGTTACACAAACTGACCTCCAAGCTATCTTGCCATGGGCAAAACAGTTTATCATCAGGCGGGCGTTGAGGCGGAGGGCCTGGAGGAGGCGGAGGTTCGCCTCCTGGTGCTCCCACCATCTGTACATGTGACAAAGTTAAACAAACTAGGGTGTTAACCAATAACATAAATCTTATTCAAAGGAAGATGGAGGATTGAAGGATACTTACCACATTACAACATATGAAGCTCCTGTAGAAAAACTCTCCGTGTCCATGCCTTCGCCTAAATTCAGAATAGGCACAATCGATACCAAGGTTCTGTGCATTTGAATTAAATTCTACTCCTTGTCTAGTAGCCATTTCAAGGACCTTGTAATGCTCAATGATCCTGGCCATGGGGATTATCTGAACAAACACAAGAACAAAGGAATTCAAGTCAAAATGATCTGAACCAGGAAGTAACAGATCGCACAAACACAAGAACAAAGGAATTCAAGTCAAAATGATCTGAACCAGGAAGTAACAGATCTAAAATGAATTTTAATTTGTTATGTTTTCAGGTTTCCACATTTTAACAAAAACTTAAAATGCAATGTCTTTGCTGATATCAATTTGTTCAATGAAGAAAAGAAGAACATATACCGCAGTTACTAAATGGAATAGAAATTCAGAGCTGATAAAGTTCTCATCACAGTCCAATGCTATCAATTAGATCTGTATGGAGTGAAGCCTGGTGGTTCACATGAGGATTCATTATTATTTATTGTGTACTTCTGATCAGAGTTTCTTATCCTGCCCAAAAAACTATTCCACAGAAAATGGGTCCAGATTCACAATTTTTTCCACGATCAGTAGCAACGTGAATAATTGATGCCAAGATCGAACAGTTTACGCAAGGAAACAACAGAGAAGGCAATGAATAAAACAGTAGTGCAGACATATCAAAGAATTTATTTATGTATCTGAAAATCACTTTCATTGCTAATGTTTTAATAATTGTGACTATTAGATCGTTCATCAACACTGAATCCAGTATGTTTAGCTTAAGGATTTTTTACGAGCATGCCAACCACTTTGTAGTACAATGAAGAAAAAGTCAACACTAGCCATAATTAAAATGATGCAAGCAATAACATTTTTACACTTTTCCAAATTTTCAATGCTTCAAAACATAATTGTTTTTTCCCCTTGGCATTCCATATCAAATCACAAGGGGACCTAAGAGTAATTAAGAATCATCTAATCTGGGCGGTACAAATCTCAAGGTTTCAGATAAGCATGGATATAAAGAAAGAAAGATACCAATCCCACATCTCAAACACAAAAATTGGCACAAGAGTGCTCACGCTAGCCACCAATCACAAGTAAAAGTATAAGAAATATTATTGTCATACCATACCTTTCGCCATATGAGTTTTTTAACTTTTTCAGGCCATAACATTGGTGATTTCACCTGTTCCAGAATCAACATAGGAAATCAAACATTCATACAAGGGGGCAGTAGTTACAAAACCAAAACTTCTAGTCTTTGTCAGCTATTCATAATTCGCATGACTATGCTTTGGGGGTTTTAAAGCCAGTTGCAGAAATCAGTCAGACAAGGGCTAAAAAAACCAGTAATGCATGTAATTGGTTAATGGTTTATGCTACTTCAAACAAACATACAGATAGATTTTCCTTAACAGACAGTGACACGACAAATTGCCCCCAACGTCTGCCAAATGATTCCACTCCTACTCTAGGATTCCAGTTCCACATAATCTCTTTGTTCCCGTACAGTAAATCCTCCCAAAGATTCCCCGGAACGGCATGATTCGACCTCCCAAATCACAACCAAACAAGAATCACTCAAGAACGCAGTCGAAAGATCCAAGAAGCAGCACCAGGTCGTTGAACACCGTCTTCGTAAATATTCGATTCTCCCTCCTCCTCCAGAACCGCAACAACATGGCACTCGCCGCCGCCACCTTCGCGGCGGTCATCGAGCATTGCGGGAAGGGGGGCTTGGCCGCTGCGCTCAGCTCCGTAGCTCTCGGGGCGTAGGCGGCGCTGGGCGGGGGAGGGAGCTTGCCGCCCGCGGAGCCCCGGTTCGGAGAAGCCACGGTCTCCTTGTCCTTCCGCTTGGCCGCAGCCGCTGCCTCCGCGGCGGTGGCGGCGGGGGAGTTCCGCCCTCCGGCTTCTGGTGACCCATGGGTCCGTTCTTGGCTGCGCTCGGACGGCGGAGCGGGGCTTTCCGGCTCTGCGGCTGCGGCGGCGTTGGACTTGTCGCAGAGCCCTTCAACCGGTTCTTTGGTTGGAAAGCTTCCATTTTGGTTCTTTCTTCCTAAGCCTGGGCGTTCGGGTTACCCGATTTTTTCGAGTCGGGTAATTCGAGTAATTCAAAATTCGGGTAATAAAAATTGCTACCTGATATTATCCTCGAAAAAACACTACCCGCAAATTCGGGTACCCGATAATTCGGGTTCGGGTTCGGGTATTACCCGATATACCCAAATTTACAGAAAACAACAAACTACACTAAATTTCAGTAGCGATCTATACATAATTTCAGCAGCAATTTGTATAGAATTTCAATAGCAATTTGTAGAGAATAATATATTACAGTCACTCATTCAAATAGAGAGAATTATATTCTAATAAAGTGATAAGTTAAATGGTTCAGCTAACAACACATGATTAATACAAAGACAAAATAAATCTTTGGATAGTTCGGGTAGTTTTGGTACCGGGGGATATTACCCGAATTACCCAAACTAATTTCGGGTAATCAAAATCGCTATCCGAATTTAGGATCGGGGTACCTCGGGTTCAGGTAATTCGGGTCCGGATTCGAGTAATTCGGATACGGGTAATGGATATCGGGTATTTTGCCCAGGCTTATTTCTTCCTGAACCGGAGGCCATCCTGGCGGGAAGAAAAGCTTGACGACGGGAATCCTGGTGGAGGGGCTTGTTCGCGAACTTTGGGAGATCGAGGGGGCGGAGGGGAAATAAATGGAGGGCGTTGTTGGAATTATAGAAAGGACGGGAGGCTATTTGCGAAGGCCGTAACGGTCGTTTCTAACGATGTGGAGCCGAGGGAGCACGCGATTTTGGCAGCTTGGTCCCCCGATGATTCTGGGCTTCTGGCTGATCAATTCCCCACCACGCCCGTGAACAGAATTCCTTCTTTAGCTTTTAGGACCGAAGGGGAAAACCCCAAAATCAGAGTGACCCGCATCCCATCTTTAGAGAAATTATTCGTGCGCCCATCAATATTTGACATCGAATCGCGCATATGTATATCAAAATTTGAACTTTAAACACTCACTTCTCTTATATCTCAGCTGTTTGATTTTTTTGTTTGTTATTAGGGCCTATTTAGATCACACGAGCTAACAACTAGTTGCTAAAGTTTAGCTTTTGAAGATCAAAACAGGAGGGCTATGCTTGATCGTTTCTGTGGCTTATAAGCCGGCTGATGTTGTTTTGTTGTGAGAGAAAAACACTGTATTATGGCTAATAAGCATGGCTAATACGATTAAGCGAACATGGTAAATATGTGGGATAAAGTTTAGCCAAAGTACCAAATAGTTGTTAATTCACTGGTCCTTCAAACCTAACTAACAAGGGCTAAAAGTGCTACGATATCAAAAAGTTACCTCTCCCTCCTATTCTCTCTCCTCTCTCTCCCTGTGTTAGCCTAGGATTAAAACAAGTATTGGGTAACAACTAGTTGGATTTTTTTAGCCATAGCTAATAATTAGTTTTAGTCCATCCAAACAGATCCTTACTCAGGCAACAACGATTTTTGTGTATGATTTTTGCCTAAAAATATTAAAGCAATTTCTACTATCTAATAATCAAATAAGTTTATAAAATAGTCAAATTATAATTTCGAAGGCCGTGTCATTCCAACCCGCACCTTATAAAATGGAATGGAGAGAATACTTCTCATTTATTTGTTAATTTCTATTTATGAATCGTTATATGGATGCAGACACTCATACATATACACACCCTAATTTCTATTAGCGTGTTAGCACGGAGTAATTAGTGAAGATTGACTTCTAAGGTCAATCTTAACGGGTTCATCCCATTAAACTATTTTCACCTCTCTCTTCATTTAAACCATGCCACATCAGCTTATTTAATTCGCATAAAACTCCCATTGCGACTGGCCTAATCCTTTGAGCTTGTTTTGAATACATTAATTTGTTATGATGTCAATACAATACTTTTAAGATCTATTTGAAAATTTATAATTTTTGAAGATCCGTAAGCTCTTCGTTTTTCATTGACAAAAAAGATTCAGATAGAAAAAATTTAAAAAGCCATGCAAGAATTGAGATGTCGTTCTGAAGTTTTTATCCGGACACCTTGTCCATGGTGTCAGACTTGAAGTCATTTCTAAAGAGGTGTTTGAACCTTCAGCTAAAGTTTAGCTCGGATCAAATATCAATTAGGGAGACCTAACATAAGCCGTGACTAATCACGTCGGTCGTTCAGTCGTTAGCATATTTTATTTGTAAGTATCGATAAGAACATGTCGGCCATACAGTTGCCGACAGGTTGGCTTCCTGTCCTATGTGGATACACAGATCGGCACTTTGGAGCCGACAGTATCTAGTCGGCGCTGAGAACGCCGATAGGCCTCTTATCGGCACCCAGGAACGCCGATAGGTCCAAGCCGAGCTGTTTTTGTGTCAGGTCCGCGTCCTCTGATCTTTGAGGTTGAACTTAAAGTGAAGGGCACTACTGAATCATTTTTTTTGAAATAATATTAAAATAAAAATTACAGAATTAAGTACCAAAATACTAATATTGTCATTTCTAAGTTCCAATCGGCTATTGGTAAGCCGATATGAGTCCTGTCGGCCTTTCAAAACCCAACAAGCCTACGTGTCTGCAGCGGGGAGCCTACGTGTCTGCGGCATGGATGACTAAAGGCCTATCGGACCTTGAGAAGCCGACTTGGCCAAATCATTCATCTATCGGCGACTGCTCTCTATCTAGTCAGTTCTAATTTAGTAGTGATTTAATTTATTACTATCTCTTTAGTTCTCTTCTATAACGTGCATATGTATATCAAAATTTAAACTTTAAAAACTCACTTCTCCTATCTCAGGTGTTTGATTTTTTGTTTGTTATTAGGGCCTATTTAGATCACACGAGCTAACAACTAGTTGCTAAAGTTTAGCTTTCGAAGATCAAAACAGGAGGGCTAATCGCCTTGTTCGCTTGATTGTTTATGTGGCTTATAAGCTAGCTGATGCTGTTTTGTTGTGAGAGAAAAACACTGTATCATGGCTGATACGCCTAGCTGATACAATCAAGCGAACAAGATGAATATGTGAGATAAAGTTTAGCCAAAGTACCAGATAGTTGTTAATTAACTAGGCCTTCAAACCCAACTAACAAGGGCTAAAAGTGCTACGGATATCAAAAAGTTACCTCTCCCTCCTATTCTCTCTCCTCTCTCTCCCTATGTTAGCCTAGGATCTAAACAGGTATTGGGTAACTAGTTGGATTTTTTTAGCCATAGCTAATAATTAGTTCTAGTCCATCCAAACAGATCCTTATAGACAACAACGATTTTTATGTATGATTTTTGCCTAAAAATGTTAAAGCAATTTGTACTATCTAATAATCAAATAAGTTTATAAAATAGTCAAATTGTAATTTCGGAGGTCGTGTCATTCCAACCCGCACCTTATAAAGTGGAATGGAGAGAATACTTCTCATTTATTTGTTAATTTCTATTTATGAATCGTTGTACGGATGCAGACACTCATACATATACACACCCTACCTTGTATAAATGTACGTATACACTATATTCCTATGAGCATTTTCGAGAGACCGACAAAACCGTGAACCAAAGATCTTTAGATTTGGATTAACGAAGTCATCATATTGGTCTGATGTCGATGGACACGTCACGTACCACTAAAAGAACAATGTCACCTGAGCATGTATACTAGGAAATTGCATGGCAAAATATTATTTTCTAAAGCATGGATTTTTAGATGCTTTGTTAAGAAGATTGTTTTTTAATATTATCAGTATGCTGCTATGCCTGGTTAGCGTGTTAGCACGGAGTAATTAGTGAAGATTGACTTCTAAGGTCAGTCTTAATGGGAGTTTTATGGCTCTGTTTTCAGGACTCCTTGTTGTTGGAAACAGTGTAAACAAGTTTCGTCCCATTAAACTATTTTCATCTCTCTCTTCATTTGAACTATGCCATGTCGGCTTATTTAATGTGCATAAAACTCCCATTGCGACTGGCCTAATCCTTTGAGCTTGTTTTGAATACATTAATTTGTTATGATGTCAATACAGTATTTTTAAGATCTTTTTGAAAATTTATAATTTTTGAAGATCCGTAAGCTCTTCGTTTTTTATTGACAAAAAATATTCAGATAGAAAAAAATTAAAAAGCCATGCAAGAATTGAGATGTCGTTCTGAAGTTTTTATCCGTACACCTTGTCTATGGTGTCAGACTTGAAGTCATTTCTAAAGAGGTGTTTGATCCTTTGGCTAAAGTTTAGCTCGGATCAAATTGAATGTTTAGATATCAATTAGGGAGACTTAACATAAGCCGTGACTAATTGCGTCGGATCATTCAATCATTAGCGTATTTTATTTGTATATACACGGAGTTTCAGCACATCTAAGTACCGATGAGAACATGTCGGCCATACAGTACCCGACAAGAGCCAACACACCAAACAAGTTGGCTTCCTGTCCTATGTGGATACACAGATCGGCACCCCTGTTTTGCTCCGAAGGCGCATAATTGTGTGTCACGTGTACTCAGCCGAAATGCCTGGGCCAGGTATTTAGTATTTGGTATTTGAGGACCTATCGGCCATCGGATAGCCGACAAGGTCTTATCGGCCCCCGAGAGGCCGATAGGCATATCGGCCCGATATGGCCCACTTTGCCGTACGAGACAGCCTGTTCGGGAGACCTGTCGGCTCTCCAGAAACCGATAGGAATCGACTGTCCAGTGGCCAATAGGTAGCGCCCACCCGACGTTGAAGCGGCTGTCCAAAACCCGACAGGCCTACGTGTCTGCAGCGTGGATGATTAAAGGCCTATCGGACCTTGAGAAGCCGACTAGGCTAAATCATTCATCTATCGGCGACTGCTCTCCATCCAGTCAGTTCTCATTTAGTAGTGATTTAATTTATTACTATCTCTTTAGTTCTCTTCTATAACGCGCATATGTATATCAAAATTTGAACTTTAAAAACTCACTTCTCCTAAGGGTACCTGAGGCATTACACTATGTTGCAGTTGTCATTCAAATTGTTGATGTCACATTTCCATCCATCACAGCTTATTCTCTTTGGAGCGTCAATGCGTGATTGAAAATGGAATTAGCAAGTTATGGATAAATGTTGTAATTGGCAGGTTATTTAAACTACCAATGTATACCAAATAATCATTTGTCATACTTTTTCTTAATTGTTTTTGTTGGACTGCAGATTTCAGGGTCAACCGGGCAAGTGATATGTGGCTCAGTGGCAGTAGCTCAAATTATAATTACTTTTTTAAACTAAAAGTATTGAGCTTTGGAGGAAGAAGGCTTGAAGGGGGTGTTGTCAGCGAAACCAACAAGTAATTGTATCATGAACCTGCTTCTGTCAATTTGAGCAACACACTTTACTAAGCGATTCATTTTTGCTGGATTTTGACTCTTTGCTTTTTGCTAGATTGATTTTTATGGTATATCAATTAATTATTTTTCCAATAATGATATCAATTAATTATTGGACCACCGACCTGACTCAGATCATGTTTTTTGATATTGTCAAGATTGTTTTGCCGTTACTATTGTCATGGAAATTTCTTCCTGCCGTTATAAAATATTATCTTAGCTGCATCACGGAAAGGTCTATATAGTAGAGTTTGTGAGCTTGCGACGCTGTGCTCTCAGTGACTGTTAATTTTATGAACTTTATTTTTTGGATTAAATATCACTTTAACGTCGTATTTAATTTCAAGGTATTGTTATCTTATCGTGTGATCCATGTGTTTTTATTACAAGAATTTAGTTGTCCCGTAGCAACGTACGGGCACGAACCTAGTAAATTAATAAACGAGTAAGTAACAATCGAATAAATAATTAGTGTGTGGAGATTATGTGTATGTCTGTGTATATGTATATATGGTTTGAATAAAACAGTGTGTTGTTGAAATAAATCTTTCTCCTATTGCAAGTTCATTACAATATATACTAATGCTCTACCTACTTCTCATTTCTTAATAAGTATGTGTTTGAATTGGGAATACGAGGTTAAGAGAGGTGATGGGGATTTTGAAGCGGCAGTAATTCTCTTTTCTGTAGTAGTGGTCGGACTCGGAGGAATATCTAAGAGACTATACTACTTCAATCATCCATCAGACTATATTACTCAAAACAATATTCTTCTATTATGGATTTACCATTTTACTCTTAATTACATTAAAAAGGTATGAAACCAAAATGTTTTTTTTTCTAGTGCTGAACACACACCCCCCCCCCCCCCCCCCCCCCCCTCAATTTAGTAAGCACCTGGTGCCTATGGTTCCACCAGTAGTAGGCATCGGGTGCTTCCTGATGCCTCCCCCTTGTTGCTTCCTGATGCCTCCCCCTTGGTGCCACAGCTTTTGTAGCCATCGTATCGCTCCTCACTTGCTGTCCAATTTTCACTAACCATATAGTAAAAATCTCTCTCTTTCTCTTTATGGCTAGTAGGGTTTTAGGGTTGTGGGTTCTTCCACTTCTCTGTTCTTTCTCTTTCTTTTGTGTTGGTGTTGTGTTTTTGCTTGGTAATCCCTGGATTACTTGGTTTAGTTGTAACATGTTAAACTCTGTTTCCTCTCAATGAAAAAATGTCACAAGGACACGATCGAGAAAAAAAATATAGTAAAAAATCTTCATATATACTAGTAGTACACTCCAGGCATGGTTATCTATAGATACTAGCAAACATGTCCGTGCGTTGCAACGGGAGAGAATCAAAATCTGTATCCCTACTTGTTATTAAAGATATGTATATTTTGCATTTAATCCATCAACAATGAAGCAATAATTAAATTAGAACATTCACCATCTATAAAACGTGAAGCAAGCGGATAGCGTCGCAGAGCATTTCTCATATCCCGGCTTCCAAGCGGAGTGAGTAACTTGTCATGAATCGTCTGGGACTAACCAGCGGGATGCCATCTCCGTCGACGTCGGCCAAGAAGGCGTACGATGAAATGTTCAGCGGTGACCCCACTTATATGCAGGCGCTGCGTAAGTTGTTCCCAGCAGACGACGAGGTGGGCCCGCGCAAGCTGCACCGCCACCGCCCGACAGCCTAGGCATAGGCCCCCTAACCGGCACTGCAATTTGGGTCGATCTCTGTCTAATATAATAGCATAGCTTGCAGAGTTGCAGTACACCAGGGATGGTCCGAGCATTCATGTAAAACTTATGAACCCCACCCCCCAAAGCGTATTGTATTGAACATTTTTTTTACCTTAATACAAAGACGCACAAACATTTTGCGTGTTCGAGAAAAAAAAACATCTATAAAAGTGCAATTTAGAATAAATGCCAACCAAATTAGCAAATTCCTTCGTGCAAAATAAGTAGAAATATACGAACATATTTAATAATCCATGAAAGGGCTTAGGAGTTTAATCATCAAGCTAGCAGCTTTATTCAAACCGGGAAAAATACAGGTTAAGAATTTAATCGTTGCATAAAATTTAAGAAAAGGCAAGGCCAAATATTACAACCTGTTAGTCCAAAGGAACGGGTATTTGTGTATATATGAACTCTTTAGAAAAACCAAGGAACGTAACCTGTCTGTTCGATGCTTATGTACCTCAGTAACCATCTCTAGCAAACGATCTTTCTTCCAATTGTCCGGTAGTCGATGAGACACATGTAAGATGCATATGGATGGTGGCTACTCAGTTTGTTCTTTCTCAATTTGCCGTATATCCATAGAACTGTCTACTGTGATGGACCATCAGAAGATGATTAAAATGAGGCGAACATTTTGCATCTGGTTGACAATGTTCAATTTATTCGTTGGACTCATAATTGGAGATGAGTTTGAAGGGATGTGATTTGGCAGCGGATGGTTCATGTACGGTACACTTGGCAACTGACTTAGGCCTTGTGTTTCGGGGATGCAATGCAACCTGAATTTATGCCTAGAGCCATTGGTGGCATAAATTGGTGAACTCCAGGAAACATCATTGACTCCATCCTGAAGTCATCCACACGATCTGAAGCATATATTCCAGTTGGTACCAGTAAATGATCTTAAGTTGGAGTAGCTGCTAACCTGAACTTGCAATTGCACGAATTCAGATACTCAATTGTCTCATCTAATATTGACACTTTGTCAGTCTGGAAATCAATCAGTTAATTAAGTAAGTGAAAAGATCAATGGAAAACAAAAGAAACATATTGACAATATATATACTCACTACTCACCAACAGAATCTTATTAATTAAGGGACTTGCACCTGACAAGAGACTGTTGCAGTGCGGTATCAGGCTATTTAGCTATTGCAACGGGACTATATTTTCATCGATCTGATCCCTTAGTCTCTACAATTAGCATCAAACAACAATGTCATAAGAACAATTTAGCATCAAACAGTGTTTATGAGATTCAGCTTGGCTAGCATAGTCTGACCTTGGTCATGTGTTTCAACCCCAATTTATCGACGATTTGGTCTCTTCAGTTGCCTCTCTGGCATCCTACAATTTGTTCATCAGCTCTATTCCACTCAAACATCCCTATTTCCTATCTCTCACTCAATACAGATTATACAACCAAAGAACATGATTAAATTAGACCAAGAAACACCACACTCTGACTATCTGGGTTGTTTCTACAACTCTACTTCCTCTTCTTGCCATAGCCTCTGCCACAAGGCATGCCGGATCTCCCCTAGTTACTTCCAGACATGTAGACGTCAACTTGCAGGTGCTGGCGCCATCAACGCACCAGCACAGGTCCACGTCCTCCCGCCTCATGTCTACCATAGCCGGGGCACCTGATTACTGGTTTGCTGCAGCTGCAAGGGTCCGAGGATGCGAGTTACCTGACGGCCCCTCTGCTAGCGCCAACCAAGAATTCGAGATGGACCTGCGCGTCCCATTGCTGGCCGCGCAGGCGCAGCCACCGCAGGCCCAACCCGAGACGCTCCTCCACTACCTCAACTTCCGGGTAGTGGCGCCGAAGATTGACGAACGCAGTATCTAGTCTCTACCACCACCGGAGGACCGGCTACTCCACGGCGACAAGATCCTTGGCCGCGAGGGGCGCGCACGCCAGGTACAGCCGCGGCAAGAGCGCAGCCAGCTTCAGCGCGACAACCGCACGCTCGGCGATTAGGCGCGCCGCCGCCACAGACGCGGCGACACCGGCTTCTCCATCGAAAGAACGCGGCAGCAGGGCCTCGGGAGGAGGCGGCGTAGACTACTACATCTGAGCGTCGGCGCTGCAGGCGGGACTGGAGCAGCGGCGATGCTGAGTGCGGGATGGCGGTGCGGGACAGAATCAATGGCGGCACTGGACGGAGCCGATGCGGCGGCGGCGTGGGGAGACGGACGTGTTTCTTTTTTTTTCAATCGGAGCGACGCGAGGTGACCTGAACGCGAGCTGAGTGGGCCAAACGCGAGTGAGTGGGCCAGACGGTTGGGCCAAATTGAATAGGCTGGACGAAAAAAAAAGCCTGAAATGTTGTCTTTTTATTATTAGAGCAAGTATAATAGCAGGCTGTAAGCCGACTAAATGCTGAGGTGGAGGAGAGAGAGGAGGAGAGAGAGGAGAAGCGGGCTGTAAGCTTACAGTCGGCTTGGGCACAAGAACCAAGAAAGTCTGTGAGAGAGACAAGTGAGTGGGCTGAGAGAAGGCTGTAAGGAACCTTACAGCCAGCAAGCCGGCTATATTATTAGCCTTGCTCTTAGGATAGTTATGTTGCAGTCATGCGGTGGATCTGGTGTTTTAACCATTCCCTGACACATGCACAAACTGACAAACATAGTTGCCACACCCAGTATGTGAAGTGGCAGCTGTAACTAGCACATACAGGAAGATGATGAACGTGCAGAAGACGATGGGAGTGGTTGTGTTGGCAGCTGCAGCGCTGGCTGCAGTGGTGACGACCGTGATGTCTTCCGTTGACGGACAAGGACCTGGAGTCGGAGGAGAGCATGTGGAACCTATACGATCGAGAGGTGGCTCAGCGTGTACATGGCCGTGTCGCGGGAGCGGGACGGCCTCATAGTCGACTAGTCGTAGAGAAGGAGAGAAGGCCAACGCCAACGCCAGGTACATCAACGACTTCAACAAGAAGGACGCACGCGTGGTGTACAAGGTCAGCCTCAACAAGTTCTCCGACCTGACCCTGGAGGAGTTCGGCCGCATGCATGTACACCGGTGGCAAGGGCGAAGCCGACGACGACGCTAGCTACAGTGGCGCGTCCGAGGAGCAGCCGGCGGTGATGGACGCACGCGTGGTGTACAAGGTCAGCCTCAACAAGTTCTCCGACCTGACCCTGGAGGAGTTCGGCCGCATGCATGTACACCGGTGGCAAGGTCGAAGCCGACGACGACGCTAGCTACAGTGGCGCGTCCGAGGAGCAGCCGCCGGTCATCACCGCCGGCGACGTGTCGACCGACGACGAGTTGGACTGGAGAGACTATATTTTGTTGTCACTCCTGTCAATTCAATTGGTCGAGCATGCCGGTGGTGAAGATCGACGCCCAGTACGTGGTGAGCCGTGAGCAACACCAACGAGGCCTACCTCCTACACCGCAAGTGGGCAGTAGTGCGCAACCAACCGTTGTCCGTCATCATCGCGGCCCTCAGCAGCGAGTTCCAGAGCTACCATGGGCGTCTTCACGGGGCCTTGCAGCTCGACGTCCACCAGCCACGTCCCGTGCTGGTGGTGGGCTACGGCACCACCAAACAGGGCATCAGGTACTGGATCGTCAAGAACTTGTGGCCTTGTGGGGCAAGGGCGGCTGGGGCGAAGAAGGCTACATCTGGATGCAGCGCGACGTCGGCAAACAGGGGGGCCTCTGCGGTATCACCACCTATACCGTCTTGCCCACAGCTGCTGCGGCGGCGGCCTACTAGCCACAGTCCCCAGCTAAGCTATGCATGGGATGCTTACCAACACATACTCGATAAATAAATAAATAAACGTACTGTAGACTGGAATGTATATATAATAAGAGCCAGGCTAATAATATAGCCGGCTTGCTGGTGGTAAGGTTTCTTGCAGCCTTCTCTCAGCCCACTCATATAGTAGTTGGCTCTTTACAGTTAATACATGGCTCACTTGTCTCTCTCACAGACTTTCTTGGTTCTTGTGCACAAGCCGGCTGTAAGTTTACAGCCCGCTTCTCCTCTTTCTTCTCCCCTCTCTTCTCCACCTCAGCATTTAGTCAGCTTACAGCCTGCTATTATACTTGCTCTAACATTAGGAGTGCATTGAAATTCTAAAGGAAATCTAGTATACAGTGGACTCGATCATTATTGACAGCACCACAACTATATATCATTAGATATACAGCTACTTTAAGGACTTGTTTGTCACGGCTTCGTTCTGCTCTAGCTCTAACAACTTCTTTGGTCGGTTAAGGTTGAAGGAGCCGTACCAAATATTTTAGAAGAATGAGCCGTTTTTCTTTTCTTTTTTTTTTGGTACATGCAAGAGAAGTCAAAGCCATTTATTTTTTTATAAAAAACTGGAGCTGCAATTATGGAGATTGTGGCTCCGCCCTCGGTGGCTCCAGCTCCTCTAAAAGAGTATCTAGGGAAAGAGCTATGCGAAAGCTCTAATTTATCCATACTACAGCTAGCAACGAACTATAATAGTAATGGAAAAAAGTCTGATTATGACAAAAATAAAAAGAAACATCGCATGTCGTGAGTGAAGGCGCATGACACAGTTGTCCACGTAGAGCAAGGCTAATAATATAGCCGGTTTGTAAGTTGTAAGGTTCCTTGCAGTCTACTCTCAGGTCACCCATATAGTAGTTAGTTCTTTATTGTTAATACATGATCCACTTATTTGTCGCACAGAGTTTTTTGATTCTTGTGCCCAAACCGGCTGTAAGCTTACAGCTCACTTCTTCCCTCTCTCATCTATCTAAGTATTTAGCCAGCTTACAACCTGTTATTATACTTCAAGCGGCATTGACTACTTGGAACAGTGAACTGGTGATTAATATGTATTCGAGTGGCATCACTGTTATCGTCGAGGCGGGGTAGCAATAAATTCCTCCCGCCATTATTATCTGTTCTCAAAGTTCTTGAAGAACCGTGAGACAAATGTCATGAAGATTAAATATTATAAAAATCTGGTCACGTGCATTATCCCTGTCTAAGTTTATTTTCAAATGATGGTTAATACCATGGGAATAAATGACTTCGGCGGATGTTGTCGTCAGGGGCAGCATTTACAAATATTTATCATCATTCATGAAACTTTGAAATTCTCAAACAATATCTAGAAGGTGTTATCTTATTGATGAGTTCCTAACCTCTATTGAATGCTCTATTGTGACACCATTTATGAAAGTGGGCTTATTGTTCATATACACCTCTTTCATATTTTTACTTCACAGGTTCTAGAAGTAAGATGATGTTAAGATTATAAAATGGTCCTTGCAATATATGCAATATACTTGTTATATCTCTATGTGCATATGCTTCCTATAGAACATGTTCTTCACACTACTACACAAACTTTACTGGAGGCGGACGTTTTCGGTTTTTCGCGGTGGGCAAAGCCGTCCGCCACGGCCTAGAGGCCACGGTAAATTGTGGCTTAACCGCGGTGGGCGGCTTTGCTCGCCGCGGTTAATCTATTTACCGTGGCGGGCGGTGTAATGTGCCCGCCGCGGTAAATATACTTTTACCACGGCGGGCACGTTAGGATGCCCGCTGCGGTTAATCATTTAAAAAAACAAAAAAAAAACAGGAGCCCGCCGGCGAGCCCGTTCTCGAGCCCACCGGCGACGGATCCGGGCTTCCCACGGCCGCCACCACCTCGCCAGTCGCTCGCAGGGGACCACGCCGACGCCTCCTCGTGGATCCCGCCGCGTCGATGCGTCCTCGCCCGCCGTGGTGGAGGTCCCAGCGTCGTGGCCATGGTGGAGATCCACCGCCGGATCCGGACTCTCCACCGCCAGATCCACGGAGGAGGAGGGTGCAGCCGCCAGATCCGTGGGGGAGGAGGTCGCCACCGCCGGATCCGTGGAGGAAGAGGTCGCCGTCGCCGGATCTGGAGAGAGGAAGAGGGAGGAGTGAGGGAGATGGAGAGGAAGAGGGAGAGAGGGAGATGAACTCACTGGATTTGAAACCCTAGTCCCGCGCTGTCGTCGTTCATGGAGGATCCGTGGGGGAGGAGGAGGAACCCTAGCGCACGGGGAAGAGCCACTCGGGGAAGAGGAGGCAGCAAGCGCACGTGCTGGGGGCACCGGAGGGGAGGGAGGAGCACACGGCAGCGTCACGGACGAGGCACCACCGAGCTGACGGAGCATCGGGGGAGGTTGTGCGCGGAGTAGGGACGAACAGCGCAGGGGAGGGCGGCCAAGGCCGCGCACCGAGCGGATGAGAGGAGCCAGACGCCGGGTGGGGCTAGGGGCGCAGCAGGTCGCGGTCGGAAGCCGGGGCTCGCACGGAGGCCGGGCGAGGCAGCCTTGGACGCTGCGGGCTTGAGCAGGTGGGGCGCGGACGCTGCTTGCGAGAGGGGCGCCGATGCGGCTTGGGAAAACGACGGGAGCGAGAGGGGCGCCGATGCGGCTTGGGAAAGCGACGGGAGCGAGAGGGGCCGAGCTGGGAGAGAAGTCATTTTCCCTTTTTTTTAAGGAAACCGTCGGGCGCCAGATCTGGGCTGAATCCGGTCGTCGTCCACATTTTAGGTGGCGGGCATTTTAGGACGCCCGCCACGGTAAATCGATTTACCGTGGCGGACGTCTTAAGATGTCCGCCGCGGGAAATAGGGTATTTTCCATGGCGGACATCTTAAGACGTCTGTCACGGTAAATCGATTTACCGTGGCAGACGCGTTAAGATGTCCGCAGCGGTAAATGTGGATTTCCCGCAGCGGGCAAATAAGATTGCCCGCTGTAGTAAATCGATTTACAGTGGCGGACGCGTTAAGATGTCCGCTGCGGTAAATGGGGATTTACCGCAGCGGGCAAATAAGGTTGCCCGCTGCAATAAATCATTTACCGCAGTGGGCGTCTCAGTGGCCGGCCGGACACCGAATTACCGTGGCGGGCAAAAACAGTGCCCGCCACGGAGGCCAATTATGCAACGCTGCGCAAGTTCATTTCTGTAGTAGTGTCACATAACCAGACAGTTCATTCTACAATGTTCACGGGGGAGAACTTCCCTAAAATATTAGCCCTTGATCAAAATTTTAGAGAATTCAAAATGGTATAATCTATAAGGTCACAATTTGTCTTGAAGACATACGATTTACTCTTTTTTCTTTGATGACTTTTCCAGAAGTTTTCATGTAAGGTTTTTAACGCGATAACAATAATATGCAAATACATACATTAAGCGACAATAATGTAACCTTTCTCCATATTTTTGTCATTGGGTTTTTGGAGTTTTAACGAGGCTTGTATTTGTCATGGTATTCGTCCAAGGGGTGTTAAGTGTTCCTCAATTAGAGGCTTGGTAGGCTCATACCATATATTACTTAAAGGCTACCATATTCGCTTTAAGGCTACATCTATAGAAAGGGACTACATGTAGATCTCTAATGACTAATGAAAAGATGATTCCCCTCGTATACATGTCTCTTGTGTGTCATTGTTTGTCGTTCTTGAGGATTGAGTAAGGGAGACGATATCTATCTACAACTTCTACACACCTCTTTCTTGAGATTGGGAACGAGAAACGGATATGGCAATCCATACATAGGCAGATTCTCAACAGGTTGGATGACTTCTTGATTCGTTCAATTGAAGGACGACGTCGAAAAGTAATCGCTCCACATCATTCCACGGGCGAACGGTTAGTACTAATCGTCTACCAAAAAACGACTTTCAAGTTACTGTACAAAAGCTACAAGTTTTGTACCATTTCTAGAGGAGCTTACAAAAATCAAAAGAAAAACAGAAAAAATCCTAAAATCTCAAAATCAGTTTTGTTATGTTACTGATATTTAAATTTCTAGACGAAAAATGCAAAACTGCACGTTATTATGTGTTACATATGTGTGCTTAAAAATACAAAATCAATATGTGATGTTTTATTTTATTTCAAATGTTTAACTTATCCAAAAGTAGTGAAAATTGTACAGTATATCACATTTATCACTAATTATATGTGGTAAAAGTTTTATCCATAGAAGAGATAACATGAAAGTGCAGAAAAAATAACTATGTTTTGTCTTGTTTAATACATTCAAAATAGAAAAAAAAATGAAAATCTAAATTCCCTACATGGTATAAAATGACAATTTTTCATTGTATCAAACTAGATTAAAAGTTGAAAGCTAAAATATAGAATCATGATGTTAATATGTCACACAAAGGAAGTAGCAAGAACTTATATAACTTAAGCTTAGGTTCCAACTATAGTTGGAACCTAAGCTTAAGTTATATAACACTACTAGTAAAATCATTTTGAGAGATAGCCCCCTGCATTAACAGAGGTGGGCAGAAAATCTTACTTGCCTTCTGAAATACCGCATGGTTTTTGGGATGGACAACTTATTTATGCTGACGTCTTAAAAAAGGACGTCTCTAAAAATAGATTAACAGAGACGGCCTTTTAAAATGTCCCTCCCTGAAAATGACCATTAAGAGAAGCAGATATTTTAGGAGGTCTGCCCCTGTAAATTTATTTATGGAGGCTGAAAGCATCTAGGCTCCTAGTTGGGTTTCGGTGATTAATGACAATACGTGATTACTATAACTAACATGTGTTTTGCAGAGGCAATTAAGTTAGGTCATGGTAATGGCAATTGATTGAGCAATCATGGTTGTCATGCCCCTACGATGAAAATCATTTCGGATTTCAAAGGATGGACGACAAGGTTAAGGATGGACTAGTTCTAAGTGTCGTTTGGTGTTGAAAAGACACTTAGAGTAGTTTAGGACTTTGCTTTTCCTTTGGCCGTACTATTAAGGGAGGTATGAACTAGTAGCTTGACCTAGGTGAGTCTACTGGGTTAGGTGTGGTGCACACTTATCAAATCTAGCACTAAGTAGCTCCAAAGTAGCCCTAAGATCAAACTTCATTTACATATGATTTCGAGTTGGAAGTGAATGGAGGGTCAAATGCTAACCGGACGCTGGTTCGATTATGACCGGACGTTGGCAGTAGAGTCCGATCAGTTTATTTGATCAATGAGAAGTCGTCTGGTTGCGACCGGACGCTGAGTGAAAAGTGACCGGATGCTGGGTGCTAGAGTCCGGTCAACTCCAGTAAGGTTACAGAGAGGGAGAATCCTGATTGGACGTGTCCGGTCAGTGCTGACCGGACACTGGTCAGGTTCCGGTTACTGACCGGACGCTGAACAGCGAAGCGACCGGACTCTAGGCTCCAGCGTCCGGTCAACATTAGTAAGGGTCTAGAGAGCAGTTTTCGTGATCGGACGCATCCGGTCAGTGCTGACCGGACGTAGGTCAGAGTCCGGTCACAACTTAACGGCTCTGTAACGGGGAGAACTGACCGGAGCGTCCGGTCACCTTGACTGGAGCGTCCGGTCACCCCGTAGAACGATGACGCAACCTCCTAACGGTTCGTTTTGAATGAGGGGTATAAATACTTCCTCTATTCATCCAAGGGAGGTCTATTGCCCATTTGATCAGCTGAGAAACACCCTTAAGAGTGCTTTGGAGAGCAAGAGCCTAGTGAGGTGATTGAGATTTGAGAATCCAAGATTAAGACCTCATTAGTGTAAGGAGAGTAGCAGGTGTGCATCTACCCTTCTCATTAGGCTTGTTGTGGTTAAGTGAGAGTTCATGCTTGTTACTCTTGGTGATCACCATCACCTAGACGACTTTATGGTGATTGGGAGTTTGGTGGTCATCCGACGAAGCTTGTGAATGACCCAACTCAAGTTGTGAGCGGTTGTGGGTGATTCACCGCAACGGAGTGTCGAAGAATCAACTCATAGAGAGCACTTGATCCTTGTGTAGATCAAGGGGGAGCTACACCCTTACGCGGGTGCTCCAACGAGGACTAGTGGGGAGTGACGACTCTCCGATACATCGGCAAAACATCGTCACGTTTCTTCTCCTCTCTTTACTTTGAGCATTTACTTTTGAGCAATTCAATTCTTGTCTTTATATTCTTAGAATTGCCATGCTAGAGTAGGATTGGAACTTAGGGTGCTAAACTTTTATGCGGTAGATCATTAGAATCACATTCTAGGCACAAGGGGTGAAGTGGGCTAAGTGTAGGGTTCAATTATTGCAAAGAATTTTAGAATTAGTCCAATCCAACCTCCTCTTGGGCATCTTGATCCTTTCAGATGCGGGTGTCTTAGATAGCTCGTCTCTAGAAATAAGGCCTAGCCTAGCCACCCATTAATTTCTAGCGATTATAACCGAGGCCTTATATTAGGGTTTCCTCTCCACTTCTCAAGCCGTCTCTCTCTCTCTCTCTCTCTTCACTTATAGCCTCCGCCTCTCTATCCCTCCCTCTCTTCACATCTCACGCCCAGAGTGTAGGCGGCGGCTGGCCCGGTGAGGGCGGCGTGGAGGCGGAACCGGCGCCCGTGGGGGCCATCCTGGGGTCGACGACGACAGTAGTGCGCCGTAGATGCGGCGGTGCGGCGGATCAAGGGTGGCCACTCCCTCTCCCTCTGTTTCACTCCACTACTCACGCACGCTCTCACACTCAACCTCTTTCACTCTCGTAGATCCAGTGGGGGGGCGCGTGGATCGACGGCGGCCGCACGCAGAACGATGCCGGCAAGGCGGATCAACGGCGGTCGCATGTGGATCGATGATGCATGGCCCAGATCAAGGCTCGAGCTAGATCTGCAGCCTGATAGCCGGCTCGGCGATGGGCTTTTGTTTTTTTTTAAATCTATTTTCGCAGTTGGGCAACTGACCACCTCCGAAAATACTAATTAACAGTGATGGTGGTCCGGAGGGGGACACCCCGCCCATCTCCGAAAACTTGTTTCAAATTGTCTCTAAAAATCTTGTACGCACCCTTGTAAGTTCTTGCAGCATCCTTTTGTGATATACTGACAATGCATGGAATTTAGATTGTTCATTTTTTATATTTTTTCTATTTGCAACGTGTTAAACAAGACAAAACATAGCTGTATTTTCTGCACTCATCTCATGTTATGTCTTCGGTGGATCAAACTGTTACCACATATAAGTAGTGGCAGATGATGTTATTTACTGACAATTTTGACGACTTTTGGATAAGTAAAACATTTTGTTTTAAATAAATAAATATCATATATTGATTTTGTATTTTTCAAGCATACATATATAACATAACATGCAGTTAACCTAACAAAACTGGTTTTGAGTTTTTGTGATTTTTCTTTATTTTCTTTTGATTTTTGTAAACTCATGTAGAAATGGTACAAAACTTGTTAGCTTGTACTGTAACCTGAAGTTCGTTCTTTGGTAGTACGATTAGTACCAATGGTCCGCCCGTGGAACGATAAGCAGTAATCGTTTTCCCGTATACACCAATTATTTTTCGGCGTCGTCCTTCAATTGGACGAATCAAGAAGTCCAACCGTAGAACGATTACTCCAGTTTTAGTCTCCGGTAGAATGCCAATTGCAATTGTTCTACCATAGAATGGTTGTGCTATATTTCTCTGAATCTGGTTGTTTTAGCCTCTCTCAACAACCAGATTTTTTTCCATACACTTACACTGTATTATAGCTATATTTACACCATCTTATTATTATATTTACAAAGATTTCTTCATTGTAATTTATTGGACACAGTGATGTAATTTAGGGATATCACAACTTTTATTTCTATGGATTGCAGATCTCAGAAAATATATGTCAATTTTTTTAAAAAAATTTACAAATTATTTCTATGAATCGCAGACATCACATAATATATGTCAAATTATTCACAAATTTGAGAACAAATTAGAAATTACTCTCAAATTATGGTGGGACCCACCCTCCAACCTTATCTCTTCCTGGGCATGTATGGGCCTTCGTGAGCTAAATATCTAGCCGGGCCTATAGGCAACGGCCGTGGGGGCAGTACGTGGCCGAGAGCATGCACAGCTGCGCTGAAGTTCCGCGACAGCCGCGCGAGCATGGAAATTCCGGGTGCAGCAGCGGCGGACGGAAAAAATCCGGTTGTTTGCTTAAGTCAAAACAACCGGTTATCAATTAGCAATTCTGAACATTATATATATATAACATAGTACAAACAGTTTTGAGGAGAAAATATATAAATCAATCTCATTTCTAATTGCATGCATGCTCGGCCCGGCTGCAGAAGATGCCTGTGGTCCAAGCAGCCGGTGTCCGTCTTCATCGAAGCCAACCACACCTTCAGTTGCTACAGTAAGGGTGTTCTTCGCGGGGGACTTGCGAGACGCGTCTAAATCACGTGGTCCTGGTCGTGGGCTACGGAACTAAGCCTGTGTTCGGCTGACATGAAAATACTGTTTATACTAGTATTTTGTGAAAAAAAAACTCTGTTTTGACTGGAAAAAAAAAACAAGCCAACTATCCCAGTCCTACACGGTGTAAACGGCGAACGGTATCGACTACTGGATCGTTAAGAACCTGTGGGGCAAGGGCTGGGCGTGAGAATGGCTACATCCGGATGAAGCGTAACGTGGAGGCTTATTCAACCAGTGGAGGCTTATTCAACCAGTCAACAATATTTTCCTCTTACAACAAATCAGCATCAGCCAGCCTCAAAACCAACCGGCGCCGATTGACCGGCCCTGCCCGGTGCCCGCCGTCGCCTCCTGTGCCTAGCTCCTGGGACCTACCTACTACCCTGATGCTGAACTACGTGCATGATGATGCGTGGGTGTACACAGACTCATCTACGCATATATATAATAAAATAAAAATCTACTTCCTCAATCCTTTTTTTGTCTTATTATCGGATGTGTCGTTCTGAAACATCAGAAAAGAATGTCACGTTTAATTTGTGTCTAAGCTAGCATGCACAATGCACATCTCGATCCGTAACACGAGGATTTTTTTTTTAAAAAAAACTCGACTAGCTAGGGGTTTGACTCCCCCAGGGCATTGTAATTAAGATAGAAGACCTCAACCATGTTGGCCGAGAAAATCCCCAAACACCGGCTTTTGTTGGCGAGGAGATTTTTTTAACAACGTGCCATGAGCTACCAACTCGTAGGCATAAGCAAACCTGTTTAAATTCGCTCCCACAAGAAGTCAGACCCGGAATCTAAGAGGCTATTAAAACTCTTGTAACCACTAGATTACAAGCCATTTCACTAACGCAACTAACCTGTTTAAATTAATATAAGGACGTTGCATGCACACTTTGCACATCTCGATCCGTAACACAAGGATTTATTTTTTTAAAAAAAAACTCAACTAACCACTAGGCAACTTCCCCGTTTGCTAATGCAGCGAATTAAAATCTTGTTTTATACACGGTGGGCCAAGGGAGGGAGGCAGGCAGGCAGAGTTATCGTCTGGCATGCGAGGGAGAATTAAGGGTCCATTTGGAACATTTTCGTAAACAGATGCAGCTCTATAGAGTCTGTTCGGGAAAAACAAAAGGTAAGTTTGTGAAGCACTTCTAAACAAACCCTAAGGATGAATTAACTCACTTGAGACAAGATTACATTGTTTTTAACCATCTTCTTGGTATGTCGTCCACCGGATGCAAATACGACATATAAATAAAAAACAGGTAGAAAATAAAAATGAAGGGAGTAGTATAAATAAATAAACAAGTAAGCAGCAATCGAATAAATAATTAGTTAGACGTTTATAGGCATTGCCGACAGGAAGTATGGAGTACCCCTAGTAGGTAGCTGGATGAAAGGAGGTCCCACGTGCATTAGCCATGTCTCTGCCGAACGATGTGTCGGTTATAGTTCATAGCGTCGAGTTAAGTGTTGGCATATGTAAATATTTCTTTAATTTTGAGCATCGATTGTATTATTGTGGCTAGTCTAATCTAATTAAATAAACACATACCCTAACATAGTAGCCACCCAATATACATAGTCAACAGATATAAGCCGTAGCATATACAGGAAGATGATGAAGGGGCAGATGAAGATGGGAGTGGTTGTGTTGGCAGCAGCAGCAATGCTGGCTGCAATGGTGACCGTGGCGGCAGGAGGTGTCCCGTTGACGGACAAGGACCTGGAGTCCTGGAGTCGGAGGAGAGCAGCATGAGGAAACCTAGTTACATACACCTATATTATATACGGCGATGTGGACATCTGGATTATGTAGTCTTCTTATATAGATTCTCATGTGCCTTATTACGGGCGTGTGTCGGTTCTAAAATAAAATTCAATATGCCTTTGGTCGCAGATTCGGATCAATTTTTAAGATGAAACGACATGTATATGAATGGTGAGATCCATCATTGCTGTTGCTATTTCTAGAACGAGTAGAACCTCTCATCTCACACATACTCCGTAATAAGTTAACACAATAACATATACCACAAAAACAAATAGATTTTATTAACTAAGTGTTCTATATAATAATTTTGACAAATAGCCAGAGTGCAAATTGGTACCCTGTGGCTGTGGGTGGCAAAAATTTTCATGCATAAAATTGGCTCTGAATGCCACGGCGATTGGGCGGCAAAATTTGGCAGTCCTAGGGCACTGTTGAACCATAGTTTCTAAATCCTTTATAAAATGGGTTTTAAGGGACTTCTCTGATGAAGATGTTCTAACATGTATTTTATTAGGATAAAGTAGGGTGGGTTAGGACAGTCTCCTTCATATTATCCTAGTATTTGAGTCCGTGTCGTCCCTTGAAATCTGAGGGACGGACTCAACCCTCTTATTGATATTTTTTTCTCCATATGTTGTCGTCTTTCTCCGCCATTCTATGTTTTCTCTAGCCACCTGATCCCCTAGACCTGCCCCTCGCTTTAATTTCCTCTTTTCCTCTCCTCTTCTTCATCCATCTCTCTGCCATCTCTATAACTGGCATCCTTCCTTGGTCCCTCTCTTGTCCCCAACACCCATGGTGGTTCTGGCAGTGCCTATGGACGCGATGACTTATGGAGATGCAGCGACACCGCCACTCATCGATGCGACAACCCCGTATGGGCTAGTGCGGCAACACAATAACATCGTGGTGATGGCATCCATGGAGACACAGGCCGCCATTGGGACATTGGCTCCGTTCGCTTCGCTGAAAAAACAAGCCGAAATACAGTTCCGGCTGATTTGTTGTGAGAGAAAAACACTGTCCCGACTGAAAAAATAAGCTGAAAAGTACGGATTATATGATAAGCGAACAGAGCCATTGTGCTCCACTAATACAATACCTTGATACCCGAACTCCGTAACTGACAACACACATTTTTTTTTTCACTCTTTCAACTAAACAAGCAAAAAAAATGCTCCTTTTTTTAGATAATGAACAAAATGATCCTATATAAGACTACCCGCAACGTGGTGAAATACCGACGCTTGAAACTTGTTTTTTTCATCTAAGCTTCAAATATAAAAAAATATCTTCATTTGACATCATATGAAAAAGATATTAATTTCTAAGATTGAGTCTTGTCACGTCACGTCTGTTGGTGCGATAAATCAGTACCATCACGCCAGCGAGAGTGGCGTAACAAGGTTTTCTACGTGGAAATCGCCGTTTTCCCAACGTGACAGGTCATGCCGCGTTAGGCGCGTTGGCACACCAAAAGAGTTAAAAATAAAAAAGTGGAGCTATTTTTAAATAAAATTTTAAAAAGATTAAAATGAAAAAAATCAACAAACGCATGCTAATTACTCCCGGGCTGCCCAGCGACAGATAGGCCCACTGTGTCAGTCACCCCTGCACGACGAGCCGCTCTCGTCTGTCGTCTCCCTTCCCCACCTCTCCGATCTCCCACTTCAAACTCAAACCCCTTCTCTCTCCGTCACGCCGGCAACGAGCGCCACCGGCTAGGGTTTCGTGTTCCGCGCCCCGGCGGAATCAATGGCCGCATCCGGCTTCGGCCGCGAAGCCGGGCCCTCCACCCGCGGCCCGGGCTCCGCCTTACCCGCTTTCGGCGTCGGCGCCGCCACCCCAACCGGCACCACCCCATCTCCGGCTATCCTGTCCTTCCCCTCTGCTCGCCCTGCGACCCCATCCTTCCCCTCCGTTCGCCCGGTTACCCCGTCCTTCCCCTCAGCTCGCCCCAGCAACCCGTCCTTCCCCTCTGTGCGCCCGGCCGCCCCGAGCTTCCCGAACCCTCGGCCCCAGCTCGTCGCGGCGGATACAATGTCTCGCTCTGCTGCCACTCAGTCCATGCCTATACCTGTACCCTCCACACGTCCGACCGCTGGCGCTTCCCCGCGCTTCCCAAGCTCCCGTCCTGCACTCGACCCAGGTGCGACTGCTGCCACTGGTCGGCACGTTGCTCGGCATCTTCAGCCCCAGACGAGGTGATGCTTTGGGCCTTCTCCTCAGTGATGGATTGTGTTATGTATGTGTTTGTGCATTTAAGTATTGTTGTGGAGCTAATTGACTAGCGATTAGGATCTGTGCACTTGCTCTTGCATAGTATTGGAAAACTCTAAAGGGCGGACCCAGCACAGAGAGCTCCCGCTCTGTGCGGGGTCTGGGGAAGGGTGTCAGTGGCAAGCCTTACCCTCGCTTGTGCAATGCGATGAGACCGCGACTCGAACCCGGGACCTTCCGGTCATAGGCAGCAAGACTCTACCGCTTGCCCCAGGCCCGCCCTTCATAGTATTGGAAAACTCTGAAGCACGTAATTTGCCTTGTGGTGAGCTATATGTCGCTGACATGAGTTTCTCTTAAGTAATGATCATGACTAAATGTAGTAATGATATATCTGCGCTAGGTACTTATGATGGAATTTTTTGTTTTGTTGGATGGATTGATACCTACTGCCGTTCTATGCCGCTACCACTGTGTTTGCATAACTGGGGAAACTAAACAAGGTTGAGAGGTTGAGTCAGCCAGGGTGGTGGAATTGGAATTGCTGGTGAACTACTTATTGCACTACGGGAACTAATTTGAGGGTCTGCCATAGCTATTTACTAGCCATGTTTGGGATCTGTAACAACAAAAAGATTCGTTATAAAAAATTATAAAACCGTAACGACATAAATACACAATCATTATTTTTTTGCATGGAACGATTATGGTAGCGCTTGCGAGGAACGACGCAGATATCAACAATCCAATTTGGTTTCATGCCCGGAAGGTCAACCACAAAAGCAATCTTCTTAATAAGACAAGTTATGGAGCAGTTTAGAGAGCAGAAGAAGGACCTCCACATGGTTTTCATTGACTTGGAGAAGGCTTATGACAAGATACCAAGAAATATTATATGGTGGGCTTTGGACAAACATAAAGTCCCATCAAAGTATGTGACCCTCATCAAGGACATGTACAACAATGTTGTGACTAGTGTTCGAACAAACGATGGTAACACAGATTACTTCCCGATTAAAATTGGACTTCATCAAGGGTCAGCCTTAAGCCCGTATCTCTTTGCCTTGGTAATGGATGAGGTTATCAGGAACATACAAGGGTATATCCCTTGATGTATGTTGTTCGCCGATGATGTAGTGTTAGTGGACGAAAGCCAGGCGGGAGTAAATAGGAAACTAGAGTTATGGTGGCAGACCCTTGAGTCTAAAGGTTTTAGATTGAGCAGAACTAAAACCGAATACATGAGATGCGACTTTGGTGGAGCTGCACAGGAGGAGGGAGATGTGAGTTTGGAAGGTCAAGTAGTGCCTAAGAAGGATACCTTTCGGTATCTGGGATCGATGCTACAAAGGGATGGATATTGATGCGGACGTTAGCCATAGAATCAAAGCAGGGTGGATCAAGTGGCGACAAGCTTATGGCATTCTCTGTGACAAGAGGGTACCACAAAAGCTAAAAGGTAAGTTTTATAGACCGACGATTAGACCGACTATGTTGTGCCTACAAAGATTCGACATGTTCAACAACTGAGTGTTGCAGAAATGCGTATGTTGCGATGGATTTGTGGTCACACAAGAATGGACTGAGTTCGGAACGATGATATACGTGATCGCCTAGAGGTAGCACCAATTGAAGAAAAGCTTGTCCAACATCGGTTGAGGTGGTTTGGTCATGTTCAGAGGAGACCTCCAGAGGCACCAGTGCATTGTGGAGTCCTCAGCCAAACTAATAATATGAGAGGTAGAGGAAGACCGAAATTGACATGGGGAGGCAATAAAAAGATATTTGAAAGCTTGGGATATACCTAGAGATCTATATTTGAATAGGAGTGCTTGAAAAGCAGCTATTGAAGCGCCTGAACCGTGACTTGGGGGTTTCAACTCTAGCCGGGTTTCAACTCTAGCCTACCCCAACTTGCTTGGGACTGAAAGGCTATGTTGTTGTTGTTGTTGTTGGATGGATTGATACCTTGTGTCACAGTTGGCAGATCAATCCAGTATTCAAGGCCTCATTTTCTAGGACTACATAGTCCCACACTGGTTCAGAAAGGAAGAATATATATAGATATATAACACTGTTGCTGCTAGTATGGTTGTATTGTATAACACGCACAACTAAAATCTGTACTGTGTCTCGTATTTTTATATTTGCTATAACTGCATTTTCCAAAATACAACTCATGTGCCTGCCACACAGTTGCATGGACAATGCTGCTAGTTTCTCCAATATATGTCCTGTTCTAGGGCATTATTGCAAATCTGTACGGTTTTCTGTCTCGTTGTAGACAAATGCTGCATACTGAAACTGCATGTATCAACCACCTAACTGATTACATGTATTACTTGTGCTTGCATAATACTACCTTGTTTGTAAAATGTCAATGTGTGTGCAGTCACACTTCTCTAACTTTGACAGTTTGACCATCTATTGGAGTAAAACCATATGAATTCATCCTATGGGAGTAGTTAATTTTATACAAGTTCTTTCATAACATATTAATATTGATTTTAAGCTTAAAGTATTATGTTCATATAAAAAGTAATGGTCAAAGTTGCACATTGGAGACTGTGTCAATGTCCAAAACGTCATACATTTACTTATGGAGGGAATAAATATAAAATATTAGATGCACTTTTTTTAAAGATGAAAACAACATGCATCCTTGTTGATGGAATTTTGATGCCTTGCATTCTTCGTAGGCCAGCCATACCATCAGTAAGCAGGTCCGCGGATCCTCTTATTTCCTCAGGGAACAGGGCCCTATCACCTGTATCAAATCTGCGTGCAGATTCTCCTGCATGTTACAATAATGGTACGGAACAAAGAAGGTACAAACACTTCTTGATGCATCTCTCAAAGTCATTAGCTATGTGATGAGTGAACATAATTGAATAGTTCTCAAAAGGTTCTCTTTGTTATGTATGTTCTGTCAAGTTCTCCTGGAACTTGCTGTTCATCAGAAATTCGGTACCTAACGTTTCTTCTATCAACAGGTTGTTGAACTATGCAGACCCATTGTTTGAAAATGGAAGTTTGCAATCTTCAGAGTCAGAGCAATTGAGGATGCGACCTTCAGAGAACATGAGGTCACAAACTTCAGCCAGATCACCGCCATCAAACATAGCCAGCAAGTTTAGACCCCCATCAGACTTCCAAGATCATCATCGTGTGCAGATTGTTGATCCTCGTGCTAATGTGTATAAGTGAGTTCTTTCATACAATTTTCTCCATATTTGTACTGTTACTTTTTAGCTTCGGATATTGTGTCATTACAAACTATCCAGAAAATGAATGTTATAATTACTCTAGCCATTGATTATACTTTCAGTACAAATGTCGTTTGCTATCTGTACCATCTCGTTTGCTGTGAGAATTAGGGCCTAATTTATAGTTCCATCATGTACAACCAATTTTCCTCGTTATAACAGTAATCCATTAGTTCCTGGATATGACAGGCACTGTTCTGCCCTAGGAAGTAGTGCATCTTGTCCATGTTGATTTTCCCTTTTTTTGAATGAATATTGATGAATTATAATACTAACTTAAGCATATCGTGGATGATAAAACTAAGTTTTACATTGTCATTATTCGTTGAATAAAAAATAATTGTTATTTTCATGTCATTATACAGTTAAATATAAATTCATTGCCCGAAACCGTCTTATTCAGTGTGCACAAATGCCTTGTGCTTATTTGCTTGTGTGCCTGCATGTGTGTTTATTCTATTGTAATTTGTTTTCTTCTTCTTTCTTAGTAGATTCACTGGTTCAATGCAAAATCGATCGTTGGATCATAACATTTCAAAAAGGTCAAGGTCACCTACTTTGTCCTATCAGGATGCTGATGTCAGAGAAGCTCATACTAATACTGGTGGAAATTCTAGAAGGTATCTAAAGATGTTTGTTTCTTCTGGTGTAATTTTATACATTTTGTGCATAGTAAGCTTGCTTTATGAAGTGTTTAAACACCTAGTTCTGTAGCAAAATAACTCTGGAGCCGTTGGAAAGCAATAAAAAAATTTCCATTAGGAATTGTTTTGCCACCTGGTTGGATTTGTTATTAAATTGAAGCTGGAAGAGCATGCTTACATAGTTACTTGGCAAAATACTTTGTAAATGTTTCTTCTATTTATGGATAGTTAATTTCCTTAAGATTTCTTGTTAAAGGAATACCATGAGAACTGTGGTTTGTTTTGTTCAGAACCATTGGTCCCTTATTCAAGTTTATATGAAATTAACCTTTATTTTAGTTCTGTTTTTTCTGTTGCTGTGTCACATTTTCCAAATGCCATTAAGAAAGATTTAAGATTGATTTTTTTACTTCATTTTCTACCAATATTTTTTGCTGTCTTAATTTTGTCCCATGGTTTTCTGGAAATGTTAAAGTACGAAGTAGGCTATATATTCTGGTATTATGAAAACTGGCATGAACATCCCACACATCCACTTAGTGCCACAACTGTTTTACTATGGGCTTGCAGCTAATGTGAGCAATATTCCCCCCCTGCTCTGTTTGTAGACTGGTTGACTATTCGGATACCATCAGTGATGAAAATGTTGAAGCCTCAAAAAGGATGCGATCACCTGCATCAGAGTTCACACGCATGGTCAAGTCACCACCATCAGATATTAGAGACAATATTAGGTCATCACCTGTAGATTTTGGCAGCAGCAACTCAGCCCAGAATCTTCGTGCACATGCTGATGTCCAGAAGTAAAGCTTGTTTTGCTTTGAATTTGTTTTGTTTCATGTTAATTTTGGTTAGAATGTTGATTTTGGGTAGTGATAACATTTTAACTTGAAGTAGTAGTTAGCAAATAAAGTGAGACCTCTTATTGTGCCTGCTGGTCATTAATACAGATTAATAGTTTTTTTTTGCAATTATTACAGGTCTGATGCATCCTTCCCTAAGTTCGGAAATCAAATACAGTCACGCATTGGTGGTGCACGTTCACCACCACAACAGGTGTCTCACCTTTCAGACTCCAATGAACTTAACACATTAGCTATTTCTCCACCAAAGCCTTCTATACTTAGTGCTACCAGAAGAACAGGGATCTCTCCTTTGGATGCTACTGATGATGATCATTTGACCCCTTCAACTGAACTTGAGAGGTACTTATTGTCCAGTAGATGGCTTTTCACTTTTCTCTCCTTGCAACAACATTTCAATTCCATATGTTGCCTGTTGTTGTTACTCATGAAACATTTTGTGCAGGGAGGAACAAGCAAAAGCCAAGCGGCTGGCTCGTTTCCATGTTGAATTAAGCAGGCCAGTAGAAAATACTAATGACTTTGTGAAAGCACTCAAAAGCTTTGCAGACAAGTCCAAACAAGCCACATCAGTGGGAAAAACTCCTATGAGAACAAACGATGATACTGATGAGAGTACTTTGGCTGACATGGATTCCACAGGTTTAGCCGCAATTGTTGGGCTTTGCCCTGATATGTGCCCAGGTGTTTCCTTAGATCGACTTCACATGATACTATTTAGTCGTTCACATTGCCTTTTCTATATACCTTCCTCTAAACATATGGAACTAATATATCTTTTGCATATATATCCTTGTTTTTCTTTAGAACCTGAGAGGGCAGAGCGTGAGAGAAAAGGAGATCTTGATAGGTATGAAAGATTAGATGGAGACAGAAACCTAACTTCTCAGCTTCTCGCTGTTAAAAAGGTACATACTACATAATGTTTCCTTGTAAGCTGGCAGTATGGCAGTATTTCATCTGAATTATTTCTAATCACCGATAACAAGAAGCGTGATGGAATATGTTATGTGTTTGTTACAGTATAATAGGACTGCTGAGAGAGATGCAGACTTGATAAGGCCTCTGCCAGTTCTACAGAAGACAATGGAGTACCTTCTTAGTTTGCTGGATCACACATATGATGACAGTTTCTTGGGCTTATACAACTTCTTGTGGGACAGGATGCGAGCAATAAGAATGGATCTTAGAATGCAACATTTCTTCAATCAAGAGGCTATTTCTATGCTTGAGCAAATGGTACTTTCATATGTATCCCTGTGTTCAGTGTTTATTTCATCAGTCACTATGTATTTATTCTGTGGGCACCCTTATTTCCTGGAATGTTTCATCTTGAAGCTGTCTTTTGTTGAGCAGATAAGGCTCCACATCATTGCGATGCATGAATTATGTGAATACAACAAAGGAGAAGGTTTTTCAGAGGGTTTTGATGCACACCTCAACATTGAGCAGATGAATAAAACATCAGTTGAGCTATTTCAAATGTATGATGACCATAGGAGAGAAGGTGTTTTCTTCTCAACAGAAAAGGAGTTTCGGGGTTATTATGCACTGCTTAAGTTAGACAAACATCCTGGTTACAAGGTGAGGCAAATTGAACGTATCTGGTCTTTAGTGTTCTGATATTTGCTGACTCATACATACATCTGAATTAGGTCGAACCTGCTGAGTTATCTCTGGATCTTGCTAAGATGTCTCGTGAAATTAGAGGCAGTCCAGAGATCTTGTTTGCAAGAGAAGTTGCAAGGTAGTCATACCATCAAACATCATTTGTGATTATCATGTTTGCACTAGCTTTCATCTAATGCCTACATTTTCTATGCAATCAGAGCATGCAGAATGGGGAACTTTATTTCCTTCTTCCGTCTTGCAAGGAAAGCTACATATTTGCAGGCCTGTTTGATGCATGCTCACTTTGCAAAGGTAGAATTATTGTCTTTAAAAGCTGTTCATCAAAATTACCCTTTCAGTGGAAATTATTCTTCCTAAGCTCATATATTTCCTAGGTCAATTGTGCTTGAAATACTGTAATGGCAACAAAAAAAAAAAAAACCTTGACCAACCTAGTAGGAACTAGGTAGCTTCCTCTTAAGAAGAAATAGGCACACAATCGAACTTGGGTGGTTTAGGGGGACATCCACACCCTCAAAATCAACTGAGCTTGGTCGGTTCTTATAATATAATGGAATTAACTGTGATAATGAATTTAGAATGTGAGCATTCTTTTCACAATGCAAAAAATCTAATGTGGCATAAAGATAAACTTGATTCATTTAAGTTGTGGCATGCTACCATTGTATGTTTGTCGTATAACAATTTTCCACCCACTTGATTGAGTGGAAAGATTTTGCCACCTCAGCGCATTGCCAATGACTACTGCTCAAGGGTGGCAAGTTATCAAGTGCCCCAATGATTGGAAAAGGTACTGAACTCACTCGGTTGTAATGGATATATCATATGCATGGCATCGTACTGCGTGCTTAGTATACTTCAAACATTTTGATAACGGTATGGGAAAGCTTTACAGAAAGAGAAAGTAATATAAGAAATGTGGTCCATGCACAAAGATACAGAAAGGGAGAGATAAAGCTCCACAGGTTAAAAGAAGTGGACATAAAACCACCTAACCTGTCTAATTAACTAAAGTCTCGACCATCATATTGGAAATTCTAACTTTCAAATCTCTGAACTCAATTCATCGTGATTTAATGAATGCATGTTGTTACACATTATTTGGCTATTGGCATTGGATAATTTTATGATAGCAGTGTCTTTCAGTACTCCTAAATCACAGTACTTTCATGTAGTAGGCTGCTGTTCTTCAATTTCAAGTGCACTTCCTGTAAATTTAACAAATGAACTCTCTTCCCAGCTAAGGAGGCAAGCACTTGCTTCCTTGCACAGTGGTCTTCAGAATGGCCAAGGCATCCCTATTTCACAAGTTGTGGAGTGGCTTGCTATGGAGGTCAGTATGTTCTCTTCCTTGGATAGAAACTAATTTTGAACTAGGAACATGAAATCCTTATATGCCTTCATTTTCTCTTTCAAGGACGAGGATGTTGAAAGTCTATTAGAATACCATGGTTTTGGATTGAGGCAGTATGAAGAACTGTACCTAGTAAAAGAAGGACCTTTTCTTAACAGTGAAAGCGATTTCCCATCTGGTTGTTCACAGCTTGTGCATTCGAAAAAATCGCAGAGGGTCGTTGATGATGTTTCTTCTGGGCCAGTTTGTGCTCCTATTAGCAAAGAAAAGACTGTCTTTCCATATCCTGGTCAACTTGTTGCTAGCAAAAGAGATCTATTTCTACCACAGAATGCTCCTGTGATTCCTCCTGATGGCAGAAGGGATTTGGATCCATCATTTCCTGGGCTTGTTTCAACCACTCCTGACAGACAGATTAGCTCACTGTTTTCAGATCCTTTCTCTCCAAAAGCTGCCAATAATAGTTCAACGCATCCAAAGCCTCTCTCCCCAACTGATGGTAGAAAAGACAGGTTTTCATCTTTTCCTACTGCTGCTTCTCCACGTACTGGCAAGAGGGACATACTCTCAAAAACACCAAAAGTAGCTTCACCAAAAGCTGAAGGCAAGACCAAGTTGGCTAATGATCTTATAGCCAAAGACCAGGATAGTGGTGTTGCTGAGATCCCTCAAAAGGCAGAGATGCAAACAGACATACTGTGGTCACAAGCTAACACGCAACACGTCAATGCTCTGGCAGAACCAATTGTTTCGCATCCTCTTGCAGACAGTGTATCTTTAGATTACTCCAATATGTATGGAGCAGAAGATAACTTCAGGGCGCATGTTTCTGGCATCGGTACAGATATGGATGAGGGAACTCCACCAGATCGTGAAGTTCTGGTTATTGAACCTGGGTCACCAATTAGCTCCCCTTTGCCTGATCATGAGGAATATGAGGATCATATAATTAGTAACAGCACAAATGATGATTGGTTACCAATTGTTACATCCCCCAAGAAACTAATTTCTGATGTAAACCTGAAAGCAATACTGAGGTTGTTCTTTTATCCTTGTCCTATCCTTTTATGCTCCCATCAGTAGAACTTTGGTGGTAACTTATAAAAGTTTGATTCCTATTGTGGTGTTTCAGGAAATGGAGGCAGCGTGCTGCAGACAAGCGATTACTTAGGGAGCAGAAGAATGCTCTTGCTGTTGCAGCGTTGTGTTCTCTATCACTTGGCCCACCAGTTCATAAAAGTACAATGGTAAGATAGTTTTTTTTTTCTTCCCAGTATCAGTAAATTGAGGCATCACTTTTGCAAGATAAAGATTTTATTGGATGAAACTGTGTACCCCTATTAATTGATAAATCATTGAACTTTGGTGAAATTTCTGTGTGAAATGATGTTTTAGTATTTTTTTTCTAGTATTGTCAAGATGCGATAATGATAGTCTTGTGTACTATGAAGGTGCCTAAACTAGCAGTTGAAGAACTAGATATTGGCCATGCCTTTAAAGAAAGACAAGCAAGAAAGCAAAGGTCCTGGTCGCGGCTAAATATTTCCGAGTTGTCTGGTCCCATTCTAAATGCAAATAACCCTGATGCTAGATGCCTCTGCTGGAAGTTGCTTGTACTTGTCCCACCAGGTGCTATGGAATCCCAGACCAACAGTTTTGCCTCAAAATGGTTACTTAGAAAGCTCATGGGAATTGGAGATAGTGGATTGGTTTTTTCTTCAGCAGGCCTATCAATTTGGACAGAGTGGATCAGTTTTCCAAACACATGCTGTTTGTCTGTTGTTAGAGCCAGTGATCAACAAATTATTGATAATAATATTGCTAACAGTACAAGTTGTATAGTATTTGTAGTGTCTGAAAGCATTTCATGGGAAATGCAGAAGGAGCGGTTTAACAGTCTTTTAGCCTACATACCAGATGAATCCAATCTTCCTCTTCTGATTTTGAGTGGCGATACATATAACGAAGGATATGACTACGCATCAAAGTATATCATGGACAGGCTTGGCCTCAGTGGTCTTAATGGAGGAAAGATCGGTTCATCTTTGGTTATTTTTCTTGTTGAAAACTACACAGAAGAACATGCCAATGGTTTCTTTGATGATGAAAAACTGCGTGAGGGCCTGAAGTGGCTGATAAGTAGTTTGCCAAGGCAGCCTGATGTCACTCTTGTGAAGACCCATGAGTTGCTTCTGGACTACTTGAATCCGCAACTTGAGCTGCTTAACACCCATGTTGCACCTGGAGCTGGCCCTGGGGATTGCATTTCAGTATTCAACAATGCTGTCAATCAACTCGCAGAAGAGGTTTTGGCTGCGGCACGCGCAAGCTCTAGCCAATGGCCAGCTCCTGAGATTGATCTTCTGGAGAGAACAAGCAATGGGAGGATATATGCAGAAATGTTCTTGCCTACCATTGGATGGTCTTCGCCATCAAGGACCCAACCACTGCTTGCAGCCATTAATAGTTGCAAGATTCCAGAGTTCAGTTACGATCTATCCTGGCTAAACCATGGTTCTCACATGGGCAAGCAGATCCAAGATCAGAAGAAGTTACTTCAGGAGTGCTTGGCGAGATATTTGACTGAATCAGTCCGGTGGTTAGATGAAACCCAGGTGGTCACCGAAGTGAATATTATGGTGCAGAAATGTGTTGGCCTTGAACTCCGGGATTCGTCTTACTTTCTTGCTCCCAGATGGGTGGCTATCTTCCGGCGTATTTACAACTGGAGGCTAGCAAAGCTTTCTACCGGAGAGTTCTCAGAAGCTTATGTTCTGACTCAGCACCTCTATCAGGCTCCTACAGCAGCTGGCCCTAATGGTACCACACAAGGGCTTAACACCACCACCAGCGATGATGTGGCCATTTTGGAGGATCACACCATGATGCCTGCTGTTTCAACCGGCATCACACTAGATGAAATCATCGAGATCAGTTGCGATCTCGATGCTGTTGATGCGCAGCCCGTAACTCCTCTGCCACCACAACTGCCTGCACAGGTTCATGAAGAACCTCAGGCACCTACTGACACCAACGGTGTGTCAAACGGGGCGCATGGAGTTGGTGAAATGTACATACCAAGAAGAGTGGAATTGGGTGAGCTGGTGCCACTCGAGGGGGACGACAAGCTTGCCCGGCTACTGGAGCAGTGCACCAAGCTGCAGGACAGGATCGATGAGACACTTTCCATATACTTTTGAACCCCGTAGAAGGCTGGAAGGGTTACATTACACCATCCTTCCACATTTGTTGTAACTTGTAAAATTAGATTTTGTGGAAGAAAAAACTCACTGCCAAGTTACGGCATTCTTTTTTGGCAGGAATGAAATATATAGAAGCTAAGGCATCATTTTTTTTTCTCGAATCATTTTGTCAATCAAGCGCGTCAAGAACCTGCGTGCACCAATGTAACTTCTGTCAAGGCTACGGCAGAAGTCAGCTTGGTGATTGTTTCTTGAGTACGTTTGTATCGAGCCACGCTGATGGTATCGTATCAGCTTAGCACATTTTTAGCGGTTTCCGACCGTACGGTCGAGGTAAATAAGAACACCAGTCTCACCAAATTCAAATTTCAGATGATTACCTCGTGGCAGCCCAAAAATTGCATGAGAAAGGAATAAAGCTAATAACGTGTTTGCATCGATAAGCAACGTTTCTTGATCGTAATCAATTCAACGGGTGCTCTAGACTAACTCCAACGAAGAGACCCAGATACAACACCCATTCGGAGTTATATGTCGTCTACAGTAAAAAAAACGACGGACCCAAATATCTCCTCTCCAACAGAGACCCCCAAATCCACCGCCGCGCCCCTCCTGCTGGGCTGCATGACGCCGCGCGCCCTCACGGACCTCGGGGCTGGCAGCGTCCTCAACGCCGGGGGAAGCACGCCCCGCGACCGAGCCTCCCCCGCCGACTGGGCCGCCGTGGTCGACGGCATGCAGCGCCTCGCTCTCTCCTCCCGCCTCTGTGTCCCCATCCAGCGTGGCGGCGCGCCCGGCTGGGCCTTGGCGGCTGCTAGCCCCCTCCTCGCCCCTCTCCTCCGGCCGTGCGTCTCTCTCTCTCTCTCTCTCTCCACCAGCCCCCCGCGGTGCTCGCCCGCCGGCGCTCCGGTGCGGCCAGGCCTCGGCGGTGTCCGCAGCCGCGACCGGGCGTCCGCGGTGCCCGCCCCCGGCACAGGAGCGGGAGCCCCTTCCTCGGCCGGCGGCGCTAGGGCGAGCGCGCCCCCTGGCGACGGCCCTGGGCGAGCGCCCCCTCCCCTGGCGAGGGCGGCGCCCACCACCACGGCGCAAGATTTTTGCGTCGTCTCTCCTCGACGACGCTTTTTTGTGTTCTTGCCGGCGTCGGACGCAAAATGGGTTGCTTGAATGGGTCTTCTGTTAAGAGCGTGACTTTGATAGGCAAAAGTACTGTGCGTGACCGATTTTGCGTTTACGGCTATTCGTTTTTGTATCTAAAAAGGCACCCAGCTGATCTGTTCTGCACGGCACTGGCATTTCAATTCTAGATCCTAATTATGTGGCAGGATGGCATTGCACGATTGCGTCTCAAGTCATACCACGACAGGCATCAACTTAAATTAATTTATATCTTGTGAAAGTTAACAAAGTACAAATGAAACGGAGAATAACTCCATTCCACGGACAGCACTTGTGGTGGCGCCCATCGCCAACCAATCAGCCCATGATTAGATGATCCCACACAGGATCAGAAACCTTGCATCGTCGGCAGCAGCAGGTGCTCTACCAAAACACGAGCAACAACACGAGATTTGCTGCTGGCAAACATCACATCCATGGCACAGTTAGATCCCTGCAAAAGACAACAGCCTCTCAATAATGGTTCCTCCAAAAATCTGACAGAAAAGATTAGGGTCTCTAGGCAAAGATCTTACGGAGGATGGCGGTGGGTTATTGCGAGGCCTCTCTTTGTCATTCAGCTTACATACTGCAGTAGAATGCACAAACTTGTGTGAGTTTGTTTGCAATTTCTCTTCATCAGCAAAGGATTTAGAAGATTAGCAGATTTACCTCCACTTTCAGCAGGAGGCTGGAGGGATGCTTTGCTGTATAGACCACTCCAGCTCAGTACCCCCATCCATTTGATGCCAAGTTTGTACCGGTTGTGATGCAGCTCGCTGCTCACTTTGCACAGGCTTGGAAGCATCTGATATTCTGCCATGTACCAGCAAAGGGTGCGTAGGAGAAGGAGCAACACATGAGAGGCTTCGTTCTGTTGGAGAGCCAGAAGACAGTGATTGCATTCCGGTAGCAGCAGATCTGTTCATGTGAATTGCTTCTGATTGTACAAATACAGGTATCTCTGATTGTATTGTGTGCACAGCTATTGATGCCCGGACGCTATCGTAGTCCGCTTTGTCACTCCCTGCAGGACCTGACTGAGTAAATTTTGGAAAGAACAATAAATTTTCTGCAAGCCACTGAATAAGTTACTCTCTTTATGCTTGCAGAATTTAAAATTTTGGTGCACCTACATTTTCCATGTCTCGGATATGCACAATGATTATTGTTATATCATCTGTCCTGTTTTCGTGCTCCAGCCATAGTTTGTATGACTCTGCAGCAATTGCCGAACAGGCATCTCGAGGATCTTGATACGTAGCAACCTGTAGGAAACGAGAAAGAGCTCAGAATTAGTGACACAGACAAAGCCAAGCAAGAAAAGCCACATATTATCATTGGTTCATTACTGAAAAGTTCCAGCAGTAGTGGTAAAATAAGGAAAAAAAAATTATTGCTCCAAGAATGGTATAAATAATAGACTCATACCAAAGGACAGAATAATATACATCAAAAGGCATGAGAACGGAAAACAGCTGTTAGCAGCCTGGTTTCATTATAGAAGTATACATCGTTTCAAAACTGTGAAATGTTGGGTGGAAAAGTGGAGGTTATGAAGAGTGGACCATCCATGATCCATTGTTAACTACAGATCATGTTTGGCCTAATCAAAATAAAATTGACAAAATGCAGGTACAACTCTAGTAATTCAGCAATCAACAGTCCAATCTGAAATCATGTCAGTTTTGAGACCAACAAGATGGCCAGCATTCCTTTTTATCAGCAGTACTTTAGGAAAGTTTACTTTGTCCTTGCAGCCATTTACCTAGCTTGTCCTTCCACTTTTCTTCACACTTCGGATTAGTCAATTTTTCCATCACAGCTCAAATGCTAGTCTATTGTTCTACTAGATAAAGTTACCTCCACTTAAGCAGAACTTCATTCAGAGAGAGAGAGAGAGAGAGAGGAGGGAGAGCAAGCGAGCTTTCATAATGACAACAACGATCGACCTTGGAACCCTCACTATTCCATAATCATTACACCATCCTGCAGTTTCAACTTTCTGAGAAAAGCAACTTGACTGATGGAGTACTTTATAGTATGTAATGCAAGGAAGAAAAAGAAGTGTTAAAGTCAAAATGGGAGGTCCTTTTGTACTGTTTCTATTTGCACTTTGCAGCAAGCTAAAGTTGGGCACTATATACTGTACGTGTAGGTAAACTGTCAAGTCATTAGCGACCACTGAACACCATCTTTATCCTATTCCTAATAGCACACACAAAGCTCATCTGAAATCATTTCGCACTACGCAGAAAGTCAACTTATGATTATCCATACATAGAGGTTCTACTGCTTTCATTCTGGGCAATCAGCTAAGTTTCATAGGAGTACCTCTCGATTATGCAGTGATTCCTTTCACATCAATAGCTTAAAGCTCTATACCAAGGCTGTAGTTGGTTGGATGAAATGCACAAACGTGTGATTACTATAGTCCTTGGAAGTAACCAAGGTAGAATGTAGCAGCTAACTCTCCCACACACTAGACTAACCACATTGTAAGGTTCACAGCTAGTCAACTACCTGTGCCTGTCTATTTCGTAGAAAACGATATGCAGACTGGAATTAATTGATCGAAGTGGGTCAAATAAAAAGAGCAAACAAACAGGAAAAGGAAAACAGAGCATAGAATGAAAGCCGGTACCCTGTCAACAACTTCCTGGCTGGAGAGGAACTCGAAGACGCCATCGCTGGCGACAACGAAGAAAAGGTGCGATGGAGTGATCTCCACGCTCTTGACCTCCGGCTCGGCGACGACCCCGACTGCCTTGGCGGCGAGGTCCCCAAGGCTGCGGGTGAAGGCGGTGCCGGGGTAGAGGCCGTCGCGCGCCCAGACGCGGGGCGGATCCCCCTCGTCAGGCGCCCAGCCCTCGGCCTCCGGGTCGCGCATGCCCTCCACCTGCTCGACGGACATGACCCGGGCGCCGCAGGCCTTGACGCGCGCACGCTCGTCGGCGCGGAACGGGGTCTGGTCCCAGGAGAGGTCCTCGGCGACGACGCGGCCGGCGCGCCAGACCCCGGCGACGGCGCGGGAGTCGCCGACGTTGGCAACGTGGAGCGCGCCGCCGGCGACGAGGGCGGCCACGGCGGTGGTGCCGCTCATGGAGTCGTCGACCCCGGGGGCGGCGTGCATCTCGGCGTTGGCGCCCAGCATGGCCTCGCGGAACGCGGCGGCGAAGTCGGTGGCGCCGGCGCCGGCGAGGGAGGGCGACGCGAGGAGGAGGCGCGGGAGCGCGTCCCGCGCGAACCCGGCGCAGGCGGCACCGGCGGCGCCGTGGCCGTCGAAGACGGCGAAGAGGTGGAGGTTCGGGTCTCCCGCGAAGCGCGTGGTGACGAGGTGTGCGTCCTGGGATTCCCGGGCCGGGGACTCCGGGTAGAGCCCCGCCACGGCCAGCGCGGCGTACTCCAGCACCAGACCGGCCCCGGGCACCGCGGCGCGGCCGAGCGTGGCGCCGCCGTGGTCGCCGCCGCCGACGGCGGCGGAGGAGCCCCTCCTCGGGTGCCGCGGCAGGCAGCACTTGCCCTGCGCGCACCCCATCGGCGTCGCGTCGTGTGCGCGCTAGGGTTTGGGTTTGGGGCGCTCTCCACTCTCTGGGTGCGTGATTTTGGGGGCCTCGGGGAGTTAAGAAATCGGAAGGGAAGGAGAAGTGAATGAAGGAGAGAAGAAGGGGAGAGCCGGAGACTGGAAAGTGGAATGATTCAAACCCCAACAAGTGCGAGGGGCAAGGCAGGTACACGCCAACGCCACGCACTGAAGAGGGGAGACGCCGCGCCGTGGTGCACGGGTAGTTCGCTGGGGGGAGGTGTGCCCCACTGTCCAGTGGCAGCGGAAATAATTCAGTGGGACCCGTTTCAAAAAATAATTCGGGTGGACTGTATTTGCGGGCGGCACTAGGAAACTACTCGATCCGTTCGTTTTTAAGCTGCCGTTTGGCAGGGCTTCACTTCACCAGTGAAGTTATTTTTTTTTTGTTTCAGCTCCACGAACAGTTTCATCGGTGGAGCTGAAGCGGTTTTGGTAAACCATTTGACAAAATGGTTTTCCTGTAAGAACATGTTTTTAGGAGCTTGGAGGAGGAGTCGGGAAAAGCCATTTTTTTTTTCCATCCCATCCCAAATCACTGTGAGAGCGTGTTTTTAGGGGCTTCACAAGTGAAGTTATTTTACTTTACCCCGTTTGGTAGAAAACGGCTCCTGAAGCCGGTGAAGAAGCCCTGCCAAATGGGGCCTAAGTCTCCTACAGTATTCGTACGTGGTTAAACTTCTTTTTGACTAAATTATTAATAATATTTATATCTCTAAATAAATTTAATATAAAATAGATTTAATAATCTATCAAATAGTATTAATTATATATTATAAATATTAATATTTTTATGTATTTAGTTAAAATTGAGTATATTTAACTTTTATAGGAAAGTGAGAACAACAATGGAAAAGGAACAAAGAGAGTATTACATATTTGCTACATGTCTCTATGCATAAGCATACAACATCTGAGATGTAGTTATTTTCTAATCTTTCTCCTAAACTTATACAATAATTGTATATAATATTGGATATTTACTTTTGAATAAGTGTCATAAATTCATGGTAGTTACTTATTCCATGAAAACAGTTCTCACCGATTTTGTGTCCGGAGTGATGATGAGATGGCCATGGGTTAAGTATGGCAATAGAACACGTTAAGGTGATCTTTTTTTTTTTTGCTTTTGTTTTCGTGAAGAAGACAACCACGGATGTCCACTTTTGTTTTAACAATTATTTGAGAGAAGTAACGGCTGTAAAAGTAACGGCCGTAGTCATCATTTAAAAAGATGATGCATATCGTGACCACAAATTTGGGTTTTGCTTCACTTACTTTGTCCCTCTCTGCTTCGCCAAATATACACGATGTGATGGGACTGATAAATCAAGGGGCTCGGCTAGAGTCGTGGCAAAGCAAGAAATGGGCACATGATAAAGGAGAGGTCGAGAGGGCAAGTTGAAGAACCATTCAAGTAAAACCGGGTGATCACAAGAAGACAATTATTGTTTCTAAAAGTTCTTTCAATCACAAGCATACATATCTGCTATCATATCCATAATGTGCCAATTCACCGGACCATGCTACGGATTTAGGGCGAATGAGGTCAGGAATTAATCCGGCTGATCAATTGTTATACAAATTAGATAATCATTCCGGTTGGAAATCGTTCCAGGGATGAACCGAACACACCCTTAGGGCCTGTTCGGTTAGCAGGATTCCAACCAAGAGCCAATCTAGCTTATCAAAGATTATATAAATTAGAGAAGCAATCCAGCCAGGAGTCATTCCAGGGCACCATTCCATGGAACCGAATAGGCCCTTTTATTAGGAATTGCTTGGATCACGGTTGGATGATTACGAATGTGTTATATTAATGTACAATATGATTTATAATGATCTAGATTATTTGGATCTCTATACTATATGTGTCGGATTATATAACTTATAAGATTTGGTCTTTTCAGCATCTGCAACAATATTGTATTAGTATGTTCACTAAGATGGGTTATAGGACGACAATAAATTTTGGTTACATTTTCATAATCCAACTCGTAAGTAAGCTTCTCTTTTTGATATCCGAGAGATTATTATAACCCAGATGTGATCCAAACAGGTCGCTAAACAACCACCACCAAGCAATGAGTTGTCCTCAAATTTGTTCCATGCATGTCAAAGAACATCCAACCATTTGCTTTCTTTGGTTTATGCTTAACAGGATATTTCAGCTGCTCTGCATTTACTGAGAGAGGTGAATGTTGGGTTTAATAATCGACAACAACATGGTTTGGTGTTTTGCAGAAACGTAGCGCTCCAACGTTTGTCCGCTCATTTTCCACACCGTCCTTGCCAATCTTGTCCTCTAGGACCGGACGGAGGCTTTCCGTCCTCTCTCCCTTGCCAAACCATTCCACCAGACAACTGTTACAATTACAACACACACACAGAGAGACCTGCAAAACGCACAGTTCGTTCTGGAACCTCGAATCTCCACTGAGCCCACGATAGATGAACTGAAAAGGACACGGTCCTTTGTCCGGGTTCTGGACGGAGAATGGAGAGCCGGCTGAGACTGAAAGGCTCCACTGGCTACCGTCCAGTTCATCGGAACAAAACAAGGAGAAAGCGACGCTAGGTATTTGAATTTTGGGGGTGTTTCATGTCTGCACGCCTTTCGTTTTAGTGGTGTTTGGTTGCCCCTTCTAAATTTTAGTCGTTGTCCCATCGAATATTTGGACAAATACATAGAGTATTAAATATAGACTAATTATGAAACTAATTACATCGTTTGTGACTATTTTATGAGACGAATCTTTTAAGTCTAATTAGCCTATGATTTGACAATGTAGTGCTACAGTAAACATATGTTAATGACGAATTAATTAGGCTTAAAAATTCATCTCGTGGAGTACTGACGGATTATGTAATTTGTTTTTTATTAGTATCAAACACCCCATACAACGTCCTCCCGATACACCTCCTAAATTTTAATCACCGAATCCTAACACCATTTTAGTAACTTTAGTATTTGCGAAGTCCGTAGCCTTTTTTAAAGTCAACTTGACTACCTCCGTGTCCTTTCGAAGATGTGGAATTAGTTGCCTATACCCTCCGTCCACTCTCTCCCGTGGATTATTAGTTCTCAGTCTCACGATGACGAGCTAGTCTCGAGAGTTGACAAAAATGTTTGGATTGTACTGTCGGGTCAGTGCTGGTTTGTTGTGAGAGAAAAATACTGTTGGTCGGTTAATAAATTCTGGTTGAAACCAACAAACGAACAGGCTGAGTGTAGGATGTGTTTCAACCTAACAAAAGTCAAATTTTACAACAACTAATCATTGGTCGTTTAATTTTCGTCATAAGCTAGTTAAATTTCTCTAACTTTTAACCTGCTTTAGAAACGAGCTAGCTAGTATGACAAATAAGAGTTTTGTCATACGTGTATTTTTCCAATTTGATCGAGTTGAGCAACGAGCATTACCGTACGTATATAGCCTGGCATCCGGCGTACGTGTCTAAGCACCTTTGATTTTGCGATATGATCATCAGTCCTTCGAAATTCCCAGATCGATCTACGAGTATATAGTAATCGAACATTCGAAGCGGATCGATCCAGGCGTGTATGCCCCGATGCGCGCGCGTACTCACGTGTGCACCAAATTTGTGCGAGTGCGACGTGGATTGGGTGCAGCCATATATAATAATAATACATGCACGCTCTAGAAAAAGACTGTAAAAAGCCATCTCACAAGTAATTTTGTTGCCAAAGCCCATTCCTACCGTTTCCGTTTATAATACCATAGCATATTCGGTTATATAATCGCCATGTCATGAGAATTTATTTCGATTCTCCGTTTTGCTAGTTCAAAGTTATGAAACATCAGTCATCAGAATTAAATATTCAAACCCTGAATTTATCTGATTCAGCCGGATTAAAATAAATAGTATGACAACCTTACCAAATGGAAGGCGGAAAGGTTGGGACACAATGAGAAAGGGAATGAGGGGCAGACACTCATAACGCATGCGCACTCACTCACCCCTATGAACACACGTATGCCAACTCTCATGGTGCAACTGGTCAGCACAACACGCCAAAGAAGTGGTTCGCTGAGCCAGCCCGGATTCGAGTCGCGCCACAATCTTCTTAAGACAAAAATCAGGGGACGTCTCTCCCCCTAGCTTAGTTTTTTTTATGAACACACCCACGCAAAAACCTGCCCTTATGAGCATCTGCGAAGACCAAGCCGACAAATCCTCAAGATTGGCGGAGTCATCGTTACCTCTATTTCTGTTTGGATAGGATCGCCAAATATCTGATGAATAAATAAATAATAATAACAATAAATAAATAAAATGGCTGCATGTATACAGTCGATCATGGCCGAAATATTATATATGTTTTTTTTTTAGGAAACAAAATATTATATATGTGCATAACTGCATATACCCTTTTGGACAAACGCGTTAGTGTCGCTCGTTATACTCGTGCACACTCACGTCCCTCTCGATCGCTTCTTTTTTCCTTCTCTCCATGGCTGCATGCCTGCATGCATCAAGCATCATGCATGCATGCGAGAGTATCCGATCCGCCGCCGCCGCCGTCGCGCGCCGTCTGCATTCGGTAGCACACACGCACGGTGACACGGTCCACGGGTGCTTGTAGCTCGTGCCGTCGTGCATGTGACCTGTGGGTGCGCAGGGGCGGATCCAACGGTGGGGTGGGGGGCTCGAGCCCCCCTATCCATGCCGAAACAGTGAAACCTCCTGTGGAGCTCCAATGAATTTTTAGATAAAGTTCTATAGTGTATGGGGCTGAGATTTGAGATCGAGCAGCAGTGTTGTTCAGTCCCCTAAAATATTTTCTGGATCCGCCGTGCGCTCGTGCATGCAAGCCGGCCACAGGCGCCTTCGTTGATCACTTTTGGAAACGGGAACGGAGCCGTGTGCCTGATGCTATATATGATGAGCGGCGCCATTCCGTTCCGTTGCCGTTTCGCGTCACACGGTATTTGCGTGCATTCATGCAATGCATATACTCCACCTAGCCCGGCGGGGCATGCTGCGTGCATATCCAGCCGTTGTCCTTGCTTTTGCTTCGCATCGATCTCTTGTGAAAAAATTTAAGGCCAAGATGGTAAAAGCGTCTTCCACTCAATTTCTGTTCTATCTGCTGCACGAGCGTACGTACAGTACTTACCTTAGCCTGGAGCTGAACTAGACCTACCAGTCAAACCATTTCTATCTTTATTTCACAGTTGAGCACTTTTACTGTTTGTGATGAGGGGTTAACGAATAACCATCACGTCAACGCAGGATCTTAAAAAAAGAAGAAGAAAGAAAGAGCATCAGCACATCCATTTGCTTTTTTTTTTTAGCAAATCAGCACATCCATTTGCTGCCAACCCCCCCATCCCAAAAAAAAAAGGCACCAAAGAAAAAACACACGGACGCCGGCCCAGCAGCAGCAAATCGGGCTGCAACTGCAAGAACAGCACCGCGGAACACATAGAGCCCAAACCTCGATGGACGGGCCCTCGGCACTGGTGGACAGCCAGGCGAGCATAGCGCGCTGCTTCCTGGCCCAAACAGCCCGCTCGCGCGTGGACGGAGCCAAACCAACCGCTCCACTCCACTCCCGCAAACTACCGTTGCGGCGCGACCACCGGAGCCCGGCCCGCCCCGCACTCCCGATCGCCAGCGATGGCGAGCCTTCTCCTCCGGTCGCTCCGGCGGGCGCGGGGCTTCAGCTCCTCTGCCACCTCGGCGGCGAAGGAAATGGGCGACGGGAATCTCGTCGCGTCGGTGATGTTCGAGCGCCTCCCCGTCGTCATCCCCAAGATCCATCCCGTCGTCTACGCCTTCCAGGAATTCTCGTACGCCACGCCCGCTCTTGTCGCCCATCTGGTCCCTGACTATCTAGTCCTTGCTTCCCTGCCTGATTTGGTCGTGCGTGTCCCTGGTAGGTTTCGGTGGAGGCAGCAGCACAGACGGCAATACCCAGACGAAGTTCTCGGCAAGGCCGACGCCAGGTGAAATTTCTCTCTCCTTCCCCTCGTGTTTGATAGCCTTCTTTTCTGAAAAGAGTGCTCCTGGTTGTTTTGATTTTGCTTAATCGAAGAGCAAGTGTGCAATGGGATGACTGATGGATGCATTTCTCGGTGCATTGGCATAAGAGGTTTAGAATAACCTGGGGGGTAATTTCAATCGGAGGGTGAGAAAGGTTATTTGCTGCCAATACTTTACGCAAGTGGAATATCATTGAGTAAGAAAGCAAGGAGCATTATTGTATACAGGGTAAACAGGTTGCTAGTAGGACACAGGGTAGCTGTCTGTAAGTATTATTGTTTACAGGGTAAACAGATTGCTAATAGGACACAGGGTAGCTGTCTGTAAGTTTTTTGGCAACTGTCAATAACTTGAGTCGAGAGCAGATATGCATGTTCTTTGCCCTCTTCTGATGGTCTGTGGTGTCACAGAAAAATAGCAAAATTGCTGCCAACATTTCATCAGTAGATGTACCGTGCCAACCCTGAATTATAGGTCCTTATGCTTTATGAACTGGTTACTTTGAATGGAGACTTGCAGACCAACAAAATACCCCAAGTCCCATCTAGGAGAACGAAATGGCTGCTTCTGATCAAGAATGGAGCTTTGTATTTTGTAATGAACATCTGTGAATGATTCAGGTTCCATTCCACGTCAATTAGGCACGATTGCATGGACTTAAGACAGCCCCAACGAAATTAGTTGACCTGAAAGTAATACACATGGTATAAAATCTTTTTTATAGCAAACATTTATGTGATGACTACTGTCTGACTCTGATTCTTAGGATGTTTTCCATTCTCAATTTGTATACTCTGCAATTTGCATCTAGTATTTTTTTAATAAAGTCTCCACATTTTCTTTCGTAGGGATAAGGGTGATTATCACATTGATTATGTGCCTGCTCCAAGAATCACAGAGGCTGACAGAACAAATGACCAGAAGTAAGTGCTCGACTTCACCCCTACCCATTAAGGAGTCCTAGTTTCAAAATGGTTCTAGCGTTATTCTTTGTATCCTCTACTGGCCTGCATTTATACTAGGATGAGCTAGAGTTTATGTCACGCATTGAGCTTCCCTATACTTTCTAAGTACTAGGATACTAGTTGAACTCCCTGCATGATTGTGCAGCTAGATTTTTAAGGCCAGTTGTATTTGCTCTGCCTATGCAACCCAACATTTATTTACAATTAAAAAAATCTCTTCTGTTTGTCAATCATAGTACCCATTATAACACTACCTGACTAATCTATGCCGTTACAATTTGGTCATGAAAATACAAAGTATATCCTTCTTTTTCCATTTCAATTAATAATATAATTTCTGGGATTTGTCAAATGGGAGTCCCACTGAATGCTCTCTTGTCCTGCTTTTTATTGTGGCAATGAGATTTTGATGACCAATTGACCATCAATAATATACTTCAAATATGTACCGTTATAGCTGTACTTGGCTGCTTGTCCATTTTGACCTGTACAATAGTAAGTTTTAAGGATTAATGTGGTTCCGTCTAGGTGTCCAAGGCTTAAATTACTTTGGTTTTGGGTGAGTACAGGCCACAATGGGGAAGTAGCTACAACAATACATGTTGAAGTTTGTTAGTTAAGATCGTTACAAATTGTCTGCTTCTATAAGAAGCCGAAACAGGACATCATCTGTGGATCCTTTCAAAGATGACAGTAATAGGCATTTCCCATGCATAACTTCATACTCAACATGATTAAGGGATCCATTTTCTATCCTGCAACTGCAAGAATTCCATCATAGAATTGTGTTCAATGTCAAATATATTCCATGAGACCACGGATTAGTATTATGTAATTCTGAACTTTTTAGCTTTTCAGCATTGCACTGTCAAGTTTGTAGGGGCAGACCCAGTGCCGGAGGCTCCCACATGAGTGGGGTCTGGGGAAGGACAAAACCGAGGCAAGCCTTCCCCCCGCAAATATGCGGAGAGGCTGCTTCGAACCCACGACCTGGTGACTCAGTGAGATAGCTCTAAGCTTGTACTGAACCATTTTTATTTGTAGGTCGTTACAACGAGCTCTTGATAATAAATTGTATCTCCTCCTGTATGGCAACACTTACGGGGCTCCTGATGGAAAGTCTATTTGGCATTTTCCAGAAAAAATATATGAAAATGAAGAAACTATGCGACTGGTACCAGTTCTGGAAATCTACCAATAAAATATGCATCAGTTCTGGAAATCTACCAATGAAATATGCATCAGTTCTTCTTAATGCAATGATACGCAGCTCTCCTGCGTATTCGAGAAAAAATATGCATCAGTTATTCCCAGTTCCTTATGTCCAGCTTTTATTTCTGTTCTATTCCAGTGTGCTGAGTCAGCATTGAAGTCTGTTCTTGGGGGACTTGACAATACGTACTTTGTTGGCAATGCTACAATGGCTCATATGGCTGTTAAACAAACAGATTCAAGTGTTTCATCATTCAAGGTGCTTATTTTGTTTCACAAAAAAAAATCCTTGTGTTCAGTAAGGAAACTAATGTTTCAACGTGATACTATTTCTGAATCCTTGCTTGGGTTTGCTCACTGCTCCTCAGCATGTGTATTTTGAATTGTTGTATTTAGATTCCATCTGCCACGAAGATGTGTTTGTTGAATGTACTGTCATGTGGTAGTCTCTTAATCCAGTTATGCTTCTTGCAGCGTTTCTTTTTCAAGTCACAAGTGGTCGGCACCACGAAATACCATATTGGAAAATGCAAGGACTATGCTTGGGCAACCAAGGATGAGCTGTTGGAATATTTTCTCGAGCACAGAGATTTCTTGAACAAGATGATCATTCACATAAGATAGCTCTGATGAGGCCATGGACACGCTGAAGACCATTCTGAGCAATTCTTAGCATTTATGAGCAGATTTGGCAGGAAACGACGACTTCAAGCAGTTCTTGAAACAGAAACTCAAGATATTCCATTCTGCCTATTTTTTTTGGGCAACATATCATGTGCAAACCAACCAACCTGTGTAAACTTGGAAACTAACAATTAGGACCACTGGATGCTGATCCAATGGATGGGGTGAGGAGGCTTAAACGCAAAAAAAAAAAGGACGGCGGGTGGAGGGCTTAAGCGCAAAAAAATCCCACCTCTCACCCCATCCACTGGATCAGCCTCCAGTGGTCCTGATCGGTAGTTTTCAAGTTTGCACAGATTGTTTGGTTTGCACCTGATATGTTGCCATTTTTTTGGGGGGCTGATTCTGCATCTTTGTATGGCACTGCTGTAGCAATGTTGCATGTAGTCAGTAGTCCTCTCCCAGCAAACTGTATGAGTTTGTTATCTATGGGAGAAATAAGTAGCAGGGTGCATTTGATACCCCCGCTGTTTTGCGTTACGTTCTTCTGGCAACTGCCAAGATACTTGAGCCTGGAATCTGTACTCTGCATTTCTGAATTCATGCAATACGCCTGATAGCATGCTTTATGCAGGCTATTCTTGCAACCTGAATGGATCCAGATATACGTCAGTACGTCACGTATCTTTTTTTTGCTATTTCTCATTCTCAGGAGCGCCACTGCGCCAGCATGTGCCAACAGTTTCTTTATCGTCTTAGGGCGCGTTTAGATCCAAATTTTTTTTTGGGTTTGGCTACTGTAGCACTTTCGTTTGTATTTGGTAATTAGTGTTTAATTATGAACTAATTAGGTTCAAAAGTTTCGTCTCACGATTTCTCATCTAACTGTGCAATTAGTTTTTTTTTTTGTCTACATTTAGTACTCCATGCATGTGCCGTAAGATTTGATGTGATGGATACTATGCAAAAATTTTTGGTAACTAAATGGGGCCTTAAAAAAAAAACAGTTTCTTTATCTGAATTATCTTTGGAAGGTTCACAGCTGGGAGGTGGGCCCGTATGCCATCCCTCAGGCCCCAGGGCTTCTCGAACGCACCAGTGGCGTGTTGCCTTCCATGTCCACCTCGGCTTTAGACCTCCTTGTCAGAGAATAGTGGCCTCGTAAGGTGTCACCTCCGTGTTAGAGAATAGTGGCCTTGCAGGGTGTTAGGAGATGTTGCAGAAGTAGCGATAACTTTGCTCTAACGATACCCGCAACAGTTAGAGCTCAGCCAATTTCTCTATGGATGATAACTTTTAGTACATAACTTTAACATAGATAGCTTCATATGACACTCTCATCTAATCTTGAAATGTGTGTAAGAGCTTAACTCTTGATTAAGAGTTATCTTTTCTCTCTCTTCTATTAAAATATAAAAAAATATATTTAGAGCTAGCTTAAAAGACGATTGTTGGAGCTGCCCTAACAAAAGGTGGAAGCAACAACCAGAGAACATGCTATGGTGAGAAGTGGCTTCAGACCGACGTATGCTCGTTTGGGATTATGTTGGTTCCTGCGTCCTCTCTCTCCCCATGTGTGAAAGATTCCACTAGTTTGTGCCAAACTTTTCCTACGCAGAAACTGAGCAACATGCATAGGTGTGGGATTGTGAAGAGACAAGGCATGTATAGCTAGCGTTGAGCAAACTGTGGTTTCAATCTCTCACGACATACGTAGAGGTATGATTTTTTTCCTAAGGCTAACACTACTGTATGCCAGCATTGATGTTGTACTCAGGAGCGTGTGGCCCATGCAAGCCAGCATGAATTTGCATTTCTTGTTTCAAACTATGTGTGTGCATTTCTTATATTTATATAATTTGGTCTCAAACGGGAGCTCGTTTACAAATATAAAGTTTTTTAGCAAATTTAGAACATACTAGGGGTTTTAAAACAAGACTAACATACCCTTTATTAAAAGCCTATGGAGCTAGTGGGTAGCAGAATTTTAGGGTGGTTGATTGAGCAAGTGTGTGTTTAGTTCGCGAAATGAAAATTTTTGGACGTCACATCGGATGTTTCGGGGATGTCGAAAGGAGTTTTCGGATACTAAGGGGTGTTTGGTTTCCTGGACTAAATTTTAGTCCATGTTACATCGGACGTTCGGATGCTATTTAGGAGAACTAAATATGAGTTAATTATAAAACTAATTACACAGATGGAGACTAATTTACGAGACGAATTTATTAAGCCTAATTAATCCGCCATTAGCATATATTTACTGTAGCACAACATTGTCAAATCATGGACTAATTAGGCTTAAAAAATTCGTCTCGCAAATTAGCCACAATCTGTGCAATTAGTTATTTTTTTCGTCTATATTTAATACTTCATGCATGTGTCCAAACATTCGATGGGACAGGGACTAAAATTTTCCTGTAGTAACCAAACACCCCCTAATAAAAAAACTAATTACATAGCTTGCCTGGAAACAGCGAGATGAATTTATTAAGCCTAATTAATCCATCATTAGCGCATGTTAGTTACTGTAGCACTTATGGCTAATCATGGACTAATTAGTCTTAAAACATTCGTCTCGCGATTTCCAACCAAACTGTGCAATTAGTTTGTTTCGTCTATATTTAATACTCCATACATGTGCCGCAAGATTCGATGTGATAGTTTGGGGTAAAAATTTTTAGGAACTAAACCAGGCCTAATGCAAGCTTTAAGCGGGAGGTTTGGATGAGACTGCACCCTGATCCCTTAAATTTGTGGAGAAATTTGAAACACATCCCTTTTATTAATGCATTGCAACCACTCAACTACCTTGGATAGTACCCCCTCTTTCTAAATTATAATACATTTTAATTTTTCTAATATGCACTTAGATATACATAGTAAAAGCATCCGGAAAAAACCAAAATGTTTTACACTTTGAAGCGGAGGAAGTAGTTAGTTGTGGGCATCAAATTGATGTAACATGTTCGGTTGCACAGCTGCCGCTACCTGCAGCCGCTGAGTACTATGTGAGAGAAAAATAAGTGGCTCAACTGCTGCTTTTTATTCGTGTAGCCAAACAATCTGAATACTTACAATTCTATATTGTCTAGGTGCACAAGCATAAACATAGCTGCATTTTGTTTTGGGACGTTGTCATCATGACTAGATAGTGGAGTAACATTTTAAGCAAGTTTTGTTTCCACACTCGAGGCTCAAGGTTTTTTTTCAAAAGGAATGGAATTGTGACACAGAGAGAACGGTTAAATCTCATTCAATTGATCCTAAATTTTAAAAATAAAAATAAAAATAAAAAATAATTCAAGGCTCGCTACCTTCATCATCAATTTTTCTTCTCAAACGTGGGAGTTCCTTCACTTCGAAGCATGTTCTTCTGCATGCACCCGCTGCAACTGCCGGCCAGAGAGCAATAAACCTGGACGGACGCGCAGACAAAAATCTTTCCCTCAACTGTTAGGTCAGTCTCGATACAATCGGCCTGTTCGCTGGTTGGTTTCTGGGCTGGTTTGGGCTGGCTGGTGCTGATTTATTGTGAGAGGAAAACACTGTTGGCTGGCTGGTTTGGGCTGGTTGAAACCAACAAGCGAACAGGCCGAATGTTTCATGTCACTGATTTCAAGACCAGAACATGAAACACCCTTTACGCCTTGTTTAGTTGGACCCCAAAGTCTAAAAAGTTGCTATAGTACCTGTCACATCGAATATTTGCGGTCCGTGCATGGAGCATTAAATGTAGACGAAAAGAAAAACTAATTGCACAGTTTGGTGGAAAATTACGAGACGAACGTTTTAATCCTAATTAATCAATGTTTGGACACTATTTGTCAAATAAAAACGAAGGCGCTACAGTAACCCCAAATTCCAAATTTCGCGAACTAAACAAGGGCTTAGACTTGTTGTAAGATTTAGTTTTTGTGTTTTGTCGACGATGCTACACAACTTGTTCGATTAGCTGGTTTATATCGTTGCTAATTCGTGAAAAAATACTGCTGACTGATTTGTTTCAACTGGAATTTTACGATGATTTATGATAAGCCACCGCCAAACCAACGTGCTGACAATCGACGTCGACTCCGCGAGATGCCGCAGGCCGGCAAGCGAAGCAGGCAAGCCGTCCGGCCTCTCGTCGTCGTCGTCAGACTAGCAGCCACGTGCTCCGGCGCGGATCGGGCCGACCCGCCCCCGCGCGAGCGGCAGGAGGAGGTCGAGGCGGGCGCAGCGAAGCCTGGAGCGGTGGCGCGCGCGTCTGGAGCACGGGATCGACGAGACGACGACCATGAAACTTCCCCCCCTCAACGCTGGTTTCAGGCGCTTTCCAAGGAGTTGGAAACGGTGCGGTCTCGTTTCGTGGGGATGAAACGTTTCCCCTCTCTCCTTCTCAAAACGTACGAAGATTCTAATTTTGCTGACGTGTGCATAAAATCCTCGTGAAATGGCCTTTGACACTGGCCTTAGAAAACCAATTCTTTCTCGCAAAGAAAAAGCCCCGTCGGTTTCCTCCCATTTAACTCCGCTGTCCGCTTCCACTCCCGCCCGCGGCCCGCCCCGCCGCACCCCCGTCGCCGTCGCCGCAGGCCCGCAGCTGCCGCGATGCACAAGACGGCGCAGGCCTGGTTCACCGGCGGAACCGCCGCCTCCTCCGGCACCGCCGCCGAGTCGCAGCCGTCCCTCCTCGCGGACTGGAACTCGTACGCCGCCACCCGCTCCGACGCCTCCTCGTCCTCGCCGCTCCCCTTCGACATCGAGGCCGCCGTCCGCTCCGCCAACGACACCGTCTCCGGCACCTTCAGCTCGTGAGCCCCCCCTTCCCCATCTCGACCCCAAAACCTCAGATCCGGTCTCCCCCCGCTCCCTCTCATCGGATCCGATCTGACTGCCGCAGGGTCACCAAGGGCGTGCGGGAGCTCCCGGGGAGCTTCCAGAGCGCCACCAGTAGCTTCCCCTCCGGGAAGGCGCTCATGTACTTCGGCCTCTTCCTCGCCACCGGCATCTTCTTCGTCTTCATCGCCTTCGCGCTCTTCCTCCCCGTCATGGTGCTCATGCCGCAGAAGTTCGCCATCTGCTTCACGCTCGGGTGCGCGCTCATCATTGCCTCGCTCTTCGCGCTCAAGGGGCCTGCCAACCAGCTCGCCCACATGACCTCCAAGGAGGTAATGCAGTTAGCTCGGCTCTGCACTGCTGTTACTTCTACACTTCCTGTAATTTAAGCATTAAGCTTCACTTTATCCTTTGGGAGGGTGGTATGCTGTTGCTGCTATAATCTATTATGAACTAATGATATATAGTCAAACTGGGTTTGTAAGCTGTTTTCTGAAAATTCCCGAGTCTTTGAAGCCATAAATCAGCTAGTTATCAGTTTGATCCTGTTATATTGGTCAGGATTTGTCGCTGGTCGCTGGTTTGTTACCACTAGACTTTTGAACCCAACATAGAGCCGTCTGTGATTTTGAATCCAGCACTAATGATTTTGTAATGTGTGGTAACAAGAAGCAAATCTTGCTCTTGAGTTCCTTGGTGAGCTCAGCTTATAAATTATGGCCATCTCCAAGCTGCAAAGGACTGTTATTAATTGATATTGAGAATTTGTTTCGATGTCTATCAATTGATATTTCTCTAGAATCGGCTGTAGCTTATCTGTGTTCTTTTTTAGTATCACACTTCATTTTTTGTATGTTTTAGGGAAATTTTTTGTATGTCTATCAATGGATATTGCAAAGTTGAAGTAACGGTTCCTTATCCCCCTTCTGTTTCATATATAGATTGTCTGGTAAAAGATAACATAATAAAATATCAAACAAGCAATTCAGAGGGTAAGTATCATCAATCTAAACAAATGGTTTGGGTTCTTTAGATATATCCTATAAAAGCATAAATATTTGGCTCAACATTCGGAGCTTTCTAACAAAGTTTGCTACAGTGTTTTTATAGTAATTAAATCTGTGGAGTGCAAATAAAATACTCTTGGATCTGTGTAGTGGACAGAATGGTTGGTGCAACTTAAAATCCATAGGAACAACCTCCTCCCAACCCAGAATTGTTATTTTAAGTTCAGTTGTGTTTTTTACTATAACAGGCTTCAATATGCGCTTCATTCATCTTGCTTATTTCTATTGAATCATAATGTGCAGTGTTATACCATCAGTATCAGGATTTGAAAACCTCAAGTTTCTAGGGAATTCCAATCTAGACCTGAATGAAATGCATTTTTTTTGGCTGGAGTCACTTCTATTAGCCCAAATTGGTTCCAAATAAAGATGTGGCTTTTTAGCCAGCCTCTCATCTTGTTTTGCTTGTTGACAACATTACATAAAATCTAGAGTTGAAAGAGACGAGTCATCTGGTGGGAGTCACTTTCATCAGCTGAAATTGTTGAGTCATTTGTTGAGAGTCACTTTCATCAGCTGAAATTGGGTCAAAATAAAAATGTTGCGGCTGTGGGGTATTCTTTACTTTGACCAGCCTCACCCCTAGCTGAAATTGATGACAACATTGCTTTGATGCCTATGGCGAAATGACTTCCCACTATTGCTTAATGGTTGCTTAACATACCTAATCTACCTTCCACACCCTTAATGCCTTCAAAAACATCATAAAAGCTGCAAGTCCGTACCAGCTACATATTTCCCACTTGTGCTAGGTTGAACTTTCTAATTTGAGAAATCAAGTCATTTGATGCATGTCAATGAGTACATCTTGAGTCTAGTTCAATTGTTAATCCACTGCTTGGTAAATTTATTTGTCTTTGGCAATTCCTACTTTGTTCATAACTTCATATTCTTCTAGCTGGCAAGACAAGGGGATTTTCTTTAAAACTGTTAACGCTGACTTCATAGTGAAGCTAGACCTTTTTATTGTTTCTGTAGAATTTATAAGTAGTTCTCGTACTGTTTTAATTTTCTTAAATGGCTGCAATATTTGTAACATGGAAACACATGATATCTAATGAAGAATTTTGTCTCATATCCTCTTCAGAGGCTACCGTTTTCAGTGGGATTTATTGGATGCATGGTTGGTACGATTTATGTTTCTATGGTGCTTCACAGCTATTTCCTCTCTGTGATCTTCTCAGTCCTTCAGGTATGTTTTTGATCAAGATTTTTTTTTTACTCCGTCTATGTTTGTTCAAATCTTGCTATACTGTAAGGTCATTTGTTTTAGTGCATATAGCCTTTCAGTCCCAAGCAAGTTGAGGTAGGCTAGAGTTGAAACCCACCAAGATCCCCAAGTCACGGTTCAGACACTTCAATAGCTGCTTTCCAAGTACTCCTATTCAAACATAGATCTCTAGGTATATTCCAAGCTTTCAAATATCTTTTTATTGCCTCCCCCCATGTCAATTTCGGTCTTCCTCTACCTCTCCTCATATTATTAGCTTAGCTTAGGACTCCACAATGCACTGGTGCCTCTAGAGGTCTCCTTTGGACATGGCCAAACCGCCAAACCACCTCAACCGATGTTGGACAAGCTTTTCTTCAATTGGTGCTACCTCTAGGCGATCACATATATCATCGTTCCGAACTCGGTCCATTCTTGTGTGACCGCAAATCCATCGCAACATACGCATTTCTGCAACACTCAGTTGTTGAACATGTCGAATTTTAGTGCATTACATGTAGTTTCCGTTTATGACACAATGAGTTCATAACCAGTGCCTTCTTCAAAGGGGAGGGAAGAGTTTGCCTTCCCCTCCACTCCTAGAAAAGAATAGAAAACAAAATAATTCTCCTTCCCTACTTCTTTATGGAACAATACAGTGTCATGATGAGCTGTCATCTGGCATATGGCCTGCGAAACTGCAATACCTCAGCATTCTCTTGTGCATTCTGCTTTTCAGACTCACTCAATTTTTCACTCTTTTCTTGACCCAGGTTCTGGCCCTTGCATATTACACTATATCCTACTTCCCTGGAGGATCTAGTGGACTGAAATTCATCTCGTCTGGTCTGTTGTCCTCGGCAACAAGTTTATTTCGTCGATGACCTTCCGTTGTCACACATTTACTTGATCATACCATGCTATGCCGCAAGATTTTTGTATGTAGTTGCTGATCATCCCCTTGATAGAGATTTCATGATCTTCCCACTCTAGTCATCCTGTTTGTTTGTCTAGACTTGTACTGGTGTTGGATATAGATTATAGAGTGAAAGGATTCATCACGCCATCTCAGAGTCCCTTGTGGCTGTATATTGTGGTAAGAAATATGTTATGACCAAGTTAAAGATAGCGCTGTGGGATGATGTTGGTTTACATTAGTATTATCAATTCTAGAATTGTAGTGCTCCTTTAAAAAGAACGTCGTGCTACTGTTTACCCTAATCCGGTCCATTTCTATCTCTATGCATTATCTATATAAAACTGTTCAGAGCATAAATAAATTGGCACGATAATTCTACCAGGTGAAGTTTTTTTTTTTTTTTTTTTTTTTTTTTTTTTTTTTTTTTTTTGACAAAACCAAGCCGTAGAGCTTTATTGATTGAGAATTGTTACATCATTTGAAAGAAGACCAACAATTAAGCTAGGGGGATCATCGTCCCAAATACAATATTTTTTGGAAATCATAGCTCAGCTTCGCCAATTCTACCAGGTGAAGGTTGTTTTCAAATGGTTGGCACTTGCCTCTGCCTCAGCGATCATTTGAGATATCTGGCGCCCGACAGATCCGGCAGACTTGAGACAGATGATTGAGAGGTCAATTAAGTTTGTGAACAAATAACTAAATTATCCACACGACCACAATTATACAATTGCAAAACTTCTTGTTTTTATTTAGAGTGTCATTTCTAAATCAATGCTCCACGTTATTTTAGATCGATGCTGACGTATTCTAGCTGGAGAAGATGCTCTTTAGATACATCAATTTAAAAAAGAAACTGATGTAGGCATAGATAGGTACGGAGTATAGCGGATTTAGTAATTTTGGATCACCATCTACGTTAGGTGCATCAAACCCTCAACAAGACAGTCTTCCGCTAGCCTGTTTCGTGCCTGCCATCGAGGAGCTGCTGCAAAGTCAACGCTTCACTGAAGGGTGGTTGTTCTTGCAGCCAGATCTAGTCCTAAATTCCAATATCTGACGAGTATGTGAGGGGAGGGTCAATTGTTTGGAGGAGGAACTAGCAAGATCTGAAGATGGGAGGAGTTGAGGAGAAGATTATGGTGGGCGCCTTGACGGGGGTGATGAGCCCTGTGCTCGGCAAGCTCACTAGCCTCATCGAGAAGAAGTACACCGAGCTCAAGAAAGTGAGGAAGAAGCTGGAGCAGCTCAGGAAGGAGCTGATGGCCATCAACCTCGCGCTGGAGAAGCTCATGGCCATGCGTTCCCGGACGCGCAGGCCAAGGCCTGGGCGGCTGAGATGCGCGAGCTGGCTGCCCTGTTCGCTTGTGTTAAATTTGGCTTGTTTTTTCAGCTCTTTAGATACATCAATTTTAATGTTTTTCTCTCACAACAATTCAACCGGAACAGTGTTTTTCAGCCAGTTTCAGCCAAAATTCAGACCAGCGAACGGGATGCTCCATGAACCAGCTGATACGGCTACTGGGGTGGTGAAGAGGTTCTTCCGCAAGAAGATAAGGAAGCTCAAGAAACTACATTACCGCCACAAGTTTGCTAAGGAGATCCAAGACCTTCATGATCTTGTCAACGAGGTGTACGATCGTATAAAGAAATACACGTTTGAAAAACTCTAGCATCTACACGGAGATCGATCCTCGGTTACATGCACTCTATGTGGAGGTGGAAAAACTCGTTGGCATCGAGGGCCCAAGCCAGGAGATCATTGGCCGGCTCGTTGGCAAAAACCCATCGCAGCGAAGGAGGGTTGTCTCCATTGTTGGACCTGGAGGTTCAGGCAAGACTACACTTGCTAAACAGGTGTACGAAAAAATTAAGAGTCGATTCTCTTGTAAAGCTTTTGTGTCCGTTTCGCAAAAGCCCGACATGAACAACCTTCTACGGGAGTTGCTATCTCAACTTGGAGGCTCAGGATCGATGGCAATGGGATCTCGCAGCGACCAACAATTGCTCGACCAACTAAGATCATATCTTGAAAATCAAAGGTTAGTTTATCTGCCCTTTTCTTGGTTATTTCTGGGTAAGAGTAATTAAATAAATAAATGTGTTTACGCCTGCACAGCCATTAGTTACTCTGACTTCTTTCCCTTGACAATAATTCTAGCACAACGGCAATCCAAAACTAATAATACTACCAAATTCAAAGAAACCTTCGATTAATCCATCAACACAGAGATACACTCAGGACTAACAACTAGTTCATGACTAGCGGATTAACAATTAGTCTGCATGTTTATTAGATCCTTAGAGCATCTCCAAGAGTCCTTCTAAGGCCATGTTCGCTGGTCTGAAACTTGGCTGAAACTGGCTGAAAAAAACACTGTTCTGGCTGAATTGTTGTGAGAGAAAAACACTGTTCCGGCTGAAAAAAGAAGCCGAACAAGCCGAATATGGGGTAAGCCGAACAGGGCCTAAATCTCACTCTCTAAATTATCATTTGAAGAGTCATTTGCATAAAAATCGCTTTCTATATCTTTCCATTCTCCAACAATTCTTCTATATCTTGTGTGCACTATAGAGAGTCATTCTCATTTTCTATCTTTAGGTAGCGAGGAATCTAGAATATAAGATGGCTATATTTGGATAACTAAATAAAGAAGCTGTTGGATGGTATTTTTTCATAAAAATCTCTATTTATCTAATAATAAGGAAGGATCTAGACGAGAGACTCTTGGAGTTACTCTTAAACATTAAAAATTAGTTAACTAGTTGTTGGTCCTATGTATCCAAGTAGGGTCTAAGATATATCTCAAAAATCAAAGATTAGTTTCCCTTTTCTTTTTGGCTTGTTTCGGAACACTTCCTTTTACAAACTTTTTGCTTTGAAGATTCTTTTATCAAATGTCAATGGTGGTTATTATTGGGTAAAGCTAAATGAATACGTCTGCAAAACCATTAATTGGATGCCTTTTTGCTTTACACGGCAATAGCTCTTATTTTGCACTGCACGACACAACAATCCAAGACGGAAACTATCAACTAAGAACACTTTGACTAATTCATCCTCCCTGTCCTGCGTTTGTTCTTTATGGTACACATGCCAGCTAATTGCTACTGTAAACAAAGGTACGGATTCATCAAATAATGCCAGTGTTTGCTCGTCTCATCCTCTCTCTCCTTTGCTGATTCTGTTCTCCGATCTCCGGTCGGCCAGCTAAGCGTGGTCCATCAAATTGTTTCATCGCTTTATGCCATTTCAACTGCAAATCGCTCATGCCCATCTTAATCAGACATTAGGAGGATATCTTCAGCAAGCACAATGGTGGATAGAAAAGGAATAGTAAATACAGATTTACCCTCAAGGCCATTACAAGTTTGCCTAAAGATTGGTAACTTCTTTTTTAACATGGTGCATTGAAACAAATTTTCTTAACAAAATATACTTCACATGACTGCAGCTTTCTGCGATAAAGGTTCCAAAACAAGTAAGATTCATTCAACTGAAAAAAGGAAGTGCACCATTTCCTCGGATTACTGATAAAAAATTATTAACTAAAAATGTGAGCCTAACCTAGGCAGGCAGGTTCCACCGCATGGAAACTCGTGATTTTTTTTCTAATCGTACAAAGAGTGATTTATTCTCTATATAATTTCTATCTTTTTTTGTGAAATTTATATGATTTAAGTCTTGGGCGGGGTCAGAACAAGTAATGGGGAAACTAGAAAAGAATGTTTGATGACATCCCTCCACAAACTTGGAGGAAACAACCTTCGAGATGTCAAAATTGATGAGTATGATGGTCGTGCAGATTGTTTTGTGGATTCTTGGTGCCCTCCTCCGCTCCTCCTCCAAAAGTTTATTCATGATGGTCAACACTGCAGGTTTCCAAAGTGGATCAGTTCCTGTCTATGTGATCTCACCTACTTGGATATACGTGTTCAAAAGATGGAGAGGGAACATCTACGTATTCTTGAAGATTTGCCGGCCATTCGTTTCCTATACCTTGATGTGAAGCAAGTTACAGAAGATGGACTCATCGTCAGTTACGGTGCATTTCGAAGTCTAACATGTTTCCAATTCTATAATATAGATGGACCTGGTTTGGTATTTGAAGGAGGCATGCGAATGCTGGAATGGCTTAGGCTCGAATTCGACACAGATAAAGCACTTTCAGCATATGGCAGTTTGGAGGTTGGCATTGGGCACCTCTCAAATGTCAAACGTATCGATCTTACTATCCGGATTACTTCTGAAGGTGAAAATGATCCCGCGGAGAAGGCCGTCAAATCTGTCATCAATGGCCAAGTAAATATGCTTCCCAACTGTGCCACAGTTCACATCGGATTTAGTAGACGGCCAGCTTGTTTGCTTGCTCGTATACGATCGTAAATTATAAGCTAGAATAGTATTTTTCTCTCATACCAAACCAGCCAGCAGTAAATAATCCACGATCGTTTACGACGAAACGAACAGGCTGGGAGTCGGTTTTCACCTGGCAGGCACAACAGGGCCACATAGAAGAACCCATAGGATGTATGTAACGGCCTGTGGTTGGTTTACTGTACTGTTGTACTGTATGTTCGCTTCTGCAGTTTGTGCTTGTTTCCAAACTGGAAAGCTCGGACACTTGCACTATACATGCTGTATTTAGGTTATTAGTAGGTATAGAAAATAGAATGTCGTCCCAAAAGGAACGACATGCAACCACAAGTTGTACATGGATGTGTTCTATAATAATCATTCGATTTTCTTCTTAATAATGTAGTGACACGGAAATCTTCTGAGAAGAGAATTTGCCAAATTTTCTCTTCAAGACTGCTTCTTGATTGGTTGATTTGTCACAGTTCGATAATCTTCATCAGGCAAATGATAATCTTACAGCTTCGTACTGTATGCTTTTTTTTTGTTACTTAGGCTTACGGATCTAGAAACATACTCTATGAGGGGCTTCTCTCACTTGTTTTCTACATTTAGCCTCAACTTCTAAATTTTAGTGACTATAAACTTGTAGAGGGATCTTAGGAGGAGCTCCATACATCCAGCAGTGGGGGGCCCGGCCGACCGGTGCTAGACCCGCCCCTTAGGCTCCATTAGACTACCCACAGTGTGGTGAAATACCGATGCCTGAAACCTATTTTTCATCCAAGCATCGGTGCTTACACACTGCATGAGTAAATTCAAGCAGCGAAAACTTTGGCACCGAGGAAAGTAGGTTCACCGGTGCTTGCTTTGAAAAGGAATATATAGTCCCACATGTAAGTGATATAAAGATCTGACAAGAGTTATGAGGGGAGAGAATAAACTATTGTTTGTTTAGTTATTTGAGGCACCGGTACACTGTCCCCGTTCGCTGGTCTGAAACTTGGCTGAAACTGGCTGAAAACACTGTTTCGACTGAATTGTTGTGAGAGAAAAACACTGTTCCGGCTGAAAAAAGAAGCCGAACAAGCCGAATATGGGGTAAGCCGAACATGGCCACTGTGGCATAAATGAAAGTTGAAGCATCGGCTATGATTTGACATTTGAAGCCTTAGTACATTGTGGCTAGTCTTATAGTGTATAGCTTTGGTACCCGGGGCTAGATCTACCTCTGCTTAGGCTCCATTATACTCCCTCCGGTTCTCTAAAGCAAGTCATTTTGAAGTTGTTTTAAGTCAGATATTTTAAACTTTGACTACAAATAACTTCTTTTGGGTTGAGTTTGAAAATATAAAAGTGATGTAAGTAGATTCATCTTGAAATGTAGTTTCATAAAAAATATATATTGACTATATTTTATAAATATTTTATAGCAAAAAGTTACAGTCAAAGTTGTTTCTTAAAGACCGTGTCGATGTTCAAAACGACTTGTTTTATAGAACCGGAGGGAGTAGTATATATGACGCTTTGGTAAATTATGTAGACATGCAGGATACAGAGGTTGCACCGTAAAGATTTTGAGTTCTTCTCTGTATTTTTTTTAATTCTCAGTGTGCATACAACCCTTTGTCTCATGTCATCCTGTGCTTTTCATCATTGTGTGAGATGTATATTCTTTCTGTCCTATAATAAATAAGTTTCTATAATTTTTTAGACAGATTAAGGACGTTGGGAAAAGAAACATGTATCCTTTTTATTTGGTAGTTATCGTTTGCATACACCCATGATTAGCTTCAAATGAAAAAAGTTCAAATTGCTACTTCAAGTATCACTTATGTCCACGTAACCCCCTACACTAACATTTAGTTTGATTTACTCCTCTTAACTATTTCAGTTGATCCAATTTACCCTTTAATAAGATTTGTTTTTTTATTTCTCTATGCAGAAGTTTAATTTTTATTTTGAAATTTGTAAAGGTGATAGTGGACACCATAAATTATTTTTAAAAATACGTATGATTTTATATCATTATGTTTAATACAAATTTATATTTCTAGTATTAATTTATTATTATATGTCCTAACCTACCAAAATTATGATTAAATTTTGTGACATATTTCTTGAAACATAGGTCCCGTTCGGCTTACCCCATATTCGACTTATTCGGCTTCTTTTTTTTCAGCCGGAACGGTGTTTTTCTTTTACAACAATTCAACCAGAACAGTGTTTTTCAGTCAGTTTCAGCCAAAATTATGCCAGCCGAACAGGGCCATAAACTATGGTGCTAGCTACCCCCTCACAGAATTTGAAATGAAAAATCAATTTGAATGTAGAGAAACAAAAGAGATATTTTTTTGTTGAAGGATAAATTAGAGGAACTGAAATAATTGAGAGAAGTACAGCAGACTAAATGATAGTTTAGGAGTTATCTAAACATAGACCATGTTTGAGGGTAGTGTTTTAGACTTTTTTCAAATCAAAATTGATATCGTCATAGCTATTGTAGGGATAGCAACGAGTTTGCCCACGAATTGTAGTGCCTGCGTGAAGTGTATTGAGGACAAGATACAATTGCTCACGTCTTCGGCCAGTGCCAGTTTGTGTGGGGCCGTGAGTAATCCATCTGTCCATCTGAACAAAGCAGCCTACTGTAATTGTCAAAGAGATAATAGTATCCATCCAAACAACCTTAGATTTCATAGCCTACTAATTACAAACTCATTTCAGCCAGCCAAAACAATTTATTTTCCAAAATACGGATTCCTACACTCATCTCATCAGTAAGTGAGAGCAGCTCATCTCCTCGAACAATTTATTTCAGCAAGTGCTTTGTTTCAAAGCAAGATTTCTACTACCACTAACAGGAATTTTTTTTCTTGGATCCACTATAGTTCCCTAACTCCAAGATCCGATGATTATGTGAGTCGGAGGAGAGGGGAGGAGGAATCGAAGATGGGGGAGCTGGGGAGGAGAGCGCCTTGGCGGGGATGATGGGCCCGGCGCTCGACAAGCTCGCTAGCCACCGAGCTCAGAAACGTGAGGAAGAAGATGGAGCAGCTGAGGAAGGAGCTGATCGCCATCAACCTCGCGCTGGAGAAGCACGCGGCCATGGAGAGCTCAGACGCCCAGGCGAAGGCGTGGGCGGCGGAGATGCGCGAACTGGCCTACGACTTGGAAGACAGCATCGACCTCTTCACCCACCACGTCGACCACGAACCGCCGGACACCACCACCGGCGTCAAGAGGTTCTTCCTCCGGATGATCCGGAAGCTCAAGAAACTCCACTACCGCCACAGGTTTGCTCAGGAGATCAAAGAACTTCACGATCTTGCCAACGAATCGTACCAGCGTAGAAAGAGATACAGGATTGAGGAGGGCGGTTCTAGCATCTCGCACGCGGAGATCGATCCTCGATTACAGGCACTCTACGTGGAGGTGGAGAAGCTCGTGGGCCTCCAGGGCCCAAGCCAGGAGATCATTGGCCGGCTCGTCGGCGAGAACCTGCCAACGGAGCGACGGAGGGTTGTCGCCATTGTTGGATCTGGAGGTTCAGGCAAGACTACACTTGCTAAACAGGTGTACGAGAAAATCAGGGGCCAATTCTCTTGCGTGGCTTTTGTGTCTGTGTCGCAAAAGCCCAATATGAATAGCCTTCTGTGGGAGTTGCTATCTCAAATTGGGAGCCACGGTGGAGATTTGGGATTGATGGCAATAGGATCTTGCAGTGACAAACAACTAATCGACAGACTACGATCACATCTTGAAAATCAGAGGTTAGTTTAACTTTTCTTTTTAGTTAGCTTAATTCAGAACACGTACTAGAAATTTGTGAATCTCAGTGGTTATTTGCTTGTACAGCCATTAATTACACCAAATTTCTCTTACACAACAATAAGTAGTTTTGCATGATGACAATCCAAAGTTAAAACTAACGTCTAGTGTATGTCGTATTTGTATTTTTCATAAACTTTTGTAGCATTTTTACATGTATGCGCAACCGTTTCTATTGCCTTTATACAGAAATGATTTTCACTGCTTCACAAACTTGCTTATAGGTATCTCGTTGTGATAGATGATGTTTGGACAAAGTCAGCATGGGAAACCATACAATGTGCTCTTCCTAATAATGGCCATACAAGTAAAGTAATTATGACAACACGTATCAACAGTGTAGGTCAGTTCTCCTGCACTTCAGATGAGGGTTTTATCTATCAAATGAAACCTCTTAGCAGAAACGATTCTGAAAAATTATTTCTGAAAAGGACATTATGTGATGAAGACAACTTTCCTGTTCAGCTGGAGGGGATTAAAAATGAGGTAATTGAAAAATGCGATGGTTTGCCACTGGCCATTGTTACTCTAGCTAGCATGTTAGCTACTAAACCAAGAACAGAGGAAGAATGGGAGAGGGCACTGAATTCTATCCATTCTATGCACGAAAAAGATAGTGGCCTGGAAGTGATAGATAAGATATTGTCTCTGAGTTACAGCGATCTACCTCACAATATGAGAAATTGCTTACTGTATCTGAGTACATTTCCAGAGGATCACATGATTTACAAAGATACCTTAGTATGGAGATGGATAGCTGAAGGATTTATCACTGAAAAACAAGGCTTTACTTTGGAGCAAGTTGCCGAGAGTTACTTTTATGAGTTCGTAAACAGAAGTTTGGTCCAGCCCATTAGCTTGCGTTCAAGATATGAAACACGTAGCGAAGGAGGTTGTCGAGTCCATGATATTGTATTGAACTTCCTCATCTCTCGTTCAGCTGAAGAAAATTTTTTAACTATGTTGTATGGCCAGGGGGTTCCATCTTCAGATCAAAGGATTCGTCGGCTCTCTGTCTCGGACAATCCAGAACATGCACTGGCAGTCTCTCGAGCAACCATGAATCTCTCCCATCTCCGGTCAGTTAGTATATACAATGTTGGAGATTGGACTATGCCTCCTGTTTTAGACCTACCTGTCCTTCGAGTGTTAGATCTAGAGGGATGCCGTGATTTGAGGATTGTTGACCCTGATTGCATTTTAAGTTTATTTCATCTCAGATACCTGGGGTTCCGTAGTGCAAGCGGTGTCGTGCTACCGGATCAAATTGGAAACCTACACTATCTGCAGACCATCGATTTAAGCGGGACTGGAGTAACACAGCTGCCAGAAAGTATTGTTCGGCTCAAGCGACTGATGCATCTTGTTGGTCAACGTCTCATCATGCCAGATGGGTTTGGTAACATGGAATCCCTTCAGGAGTTAGGGACTATTGATTGCTGGAAGTGCTCCATCAATTTTGGGGAAGATCTAGCACTTTTGAGCAGGTTGAGGGTGCTCCGAGTGACTTTCATCGGGGTTGAAACAAGTGATATGGAAACTAGAAAGAAATCTTTGATGTCATCCCTCTGCAAACTTGGAGGAAACAACCTTCGGCGTGTCACTATTAATGACCATGTTGGTGGTGGAGAGTGTTTTGTTGATTCGTGGAACCCTCCTCCATGTCTCCTCCAAAAGTTCATTCATATCAGTCAATACTTCTCCAGGTTTCCAAAGTGGATTAGTTCCTGTCTATGTGATCTCACCCACTTGGATATAAAAGTTGAAAAGATGGAGCGAGAGTATCTACGTATTCTTGAAGATCTGCCCGCCATCCGTTTGCTATACCTTTTCGTAAAGCAAGTTTCTGAAGATGGGCTCATCATCAGTCGTGGTGCATTCCGATGCCTAAGGCGTTTCGAATTCTGTAATATAGATGGACCTGGTTTGATATTTGAAGGAGGCATGCGAATGCTAGAATGGCTTAGGCTCGGATTCGATGCAGATAAAGCACAATCAACATATGGCAGTTTGGAGGTTGGCATCCAGCACCTCTCATCTCTCAAACATATCGTGCTCATTGTCTGGATGATTTCTGAAGGTAGTAATGATCCAGCAGAGGAAGCCGTCAAGTCTGTCATCAGTGGCCAAGTAAAGATGCTTCCCAACTGTCCCACGGTTGACATCCGATTTCGTAGACGGAGTCGGCTGGCAGGCACAGAATAAGGACCACTCAAAAGATGACGTTGGATGTGGCATGTAGCGGCTTAATATACGTGTACTTGCTTCTGCAGTTCATGCTTGTTGCCAAAATGGAAAGGTCGACACTTCGCACCACATGCTCCATTCAGGTTAGCTTGTAGAACGTCATCCCAGAAGGGAAGACATACAATACAACCACAAATTGTGTTTGGATGTGTTGTAACCATTAATTTTTCCTCTTAATGCAGTGACATGTAACTCTTCTGCGAAAGAAATTGCCAAATTTTCTCTTCATGACTGCTTCCTGAATGGGAAGATCTGGCATAACTGGATAATCTGCATCAGTCAAATGATAATCTCACAGATTTGAAGAGACATCTGTATGTTTCTTGGGTTACTTACGCTTCCTCAATTGCACAGAGCAAGCAATCGTGAAGGAGCAACCTGATGTCTGCATTATACATGACTGCAAAAGGGAGTTGCAGGATGCTATGGAGGGACTCTAAGAATAGCTGTAACCGTCTGGAGTCACTCCCATGGAAAGATGTGCAGGCACATCTAACATCTTGGGGATAAGAGAGCTGTTTAAGTGTCATTGCCAACAGAACCGACAAAGTAAGTTTGTAAAGATCAATATGAAAGGAGCTAGATGAGTTGTCATTAAAATATATGGCCAAGAAAGAAAGTGGTGCTAATGTCGATATGCCTCAGGAGTCAACTGAACATAAAGAGACAGAGCCTAAAGAAATTATGCTGGTGACAGCAACGGCAAAATAACAAGGTCGTTTTTGGAATGGACCCGTGTGAAATCAAAGGAGAATTGGTCACTGCTGCACGACAGAAAGGGAACTAGGTATGGAATCATGGGCACAAAAATTGCAGATCTAAATAATAGCCATGTATTGAACGGAATAAGTTGCCTTGCACTCACTGGCATGGTAGAGGTGACGACATTCCAGCCGGTGCTACACAATACAAGTGTTGCAACAAAGAAAGCAATAGGCTTCCAATCAATGAACTTCCCTGAGCTTGTCAGCTTGCCCAGGATCAATGTCAAAATGCAAAAAGTCCAGGTGCACCAAGTGATCCCTGCCCCTATGTACAGAGTCTTTTTATGGGGGAAGAAGATAAAATGTTGAAGGTTGAGTTGAAGCAACGGCATGTGAGTGTTCACCTGAAAGACAGGATTGAAGAGACGGCTTAAACTCTGCTTAATTTCCTCCCGTCTCCACCTATATTTTTTCCACAATTCCACACCTAGATTCCACATACAAATTGTCCCATTACTTGTATGTCTTTTTTAGTACTTTTTCTAAAACAAAATATAGATGCATATATGTATGCCTACATTTATGCAAAGCTATGAATATCGACACTCACACTTCTATATTAGAAAAAAAATACACGGTCTCCTAAGCCAAGTCTAAATTCGAATCCAGATGGATATTGAGAAATATATGGCCGGCAACTGACCGCCGTTACATTGGTGAATTATGCGCGTCTCGACAGAGCATACTACGATCAGATATTCAGGTCAGACATCTGGAACTTGGACAGATAAATATAACTGATGCTGCAGTCAAAACTCAAAAGCTACATGGATGGCACTGGCTCAGCCCTCAGCGCAGGAAGCAACGCAGGTCCATGACACGCAGCACCTTGAATCCGTCCAGGCTACACCCCAGCACGAGCCTCGGCTTCTTCGGCGCCGGCGGGCAGTGCAGGTGGCGTTCAGTTCCAGCGCCGTTCGCCAATGGCGGCGGTGAAAGCTGTCGTGCACCTCCTTCGTCCTCGTCGTCGCCGTGGAAGTGAGACCGCTTCAGCTTCAGCGACCGCAGCTCCACCAGCTGCGGAATACTAACAGCTTCCACTTCTTCAGGCACCTGCTGGATGGTTCTCTTTCCCAAAATCTTCCTTTGGAGACCCATGGCGAACTCGGTTTAACCTGCAATAGCGGAGTAGAAAGGGAGATTGTTAGCTCAGGTGAACAAAGATGAACCGGAGGTTGAAGAAGAGCAAGCTAGGAGAGTTGTTCATGCAAGCTACCAGTACCAGCTAGCTAGTTTGAGCTCTCGCTTTGGAGTTCGGACACCAAGCAGCAACGGATATGATATGACAGATTGACAGCAGAATGTGCCTGCTTATAAGCAAGCAGCCCAGCAAAGGGCCGACGATCTTTGCCGTTGCAAAGAAGGGAAAAGGTGGAATGGAAAAGGATTGCCATTGAACTGGCAGTGAGTGAGTGCACGAGTGAGCATCATGTCAAGGAACCAGAGGAAATTGCACAGCAGATGAAAAGTGCAGAGCTCTTTCCGTTGGTTAGAATAAAAACTAATCTTCTTTCCGTAACAGCATATGATGAAAATTAGCAAGAATGCAACGGAAAGATAAAAAGTGTCATTCATTTGAGAGGGGAGGAGAGGGAGGGAAATTGTCATGGCTGATGAGTAGGCACGTGAGCAGGAGCCAAAGTGAAGGTGAAAGAGGAATAAAGGAAAAGAGGACGACGAGAAAAGCACGGCTTTGTCTTTGTTTGAAAAAGAATAAAAATATGGAGGAAAAAAACATGCGTGGGGAATATGCAAAAGTCAGCCTTGCTTTGGCTGGATACGTTTTGAGTGCGTCATTAAGCTGCATGCTTTAATGAAAGTCGTTGCTTAAACTATTGCTTTGAACCGTTTGTGCAGTTCATCTTATCTTTATTTAGCCTAAAGAGGATGAAAACTTCGTTCTGTAAGTTCAGAACAACTGCTGTAACTAAGTAGATGACAAACTATCAGCCCTTGAATACCCCATTATATATACATAATAAAGACGTATTGTGCGAGCCATCACAGTCTATAAAGCAGGTAGGCAGGCCATTCAGTTACTGAAAATGGGAGGTTTTTGTAACAAATTAAAACAAAGTAGTGAACAAATTTACAAAAAAGTGAAATGCATCATGGGTGTATAAACTTTTTCAATATTCTTCTCTGGATCCATTATTGGATCTAAAGTAAACTTAGAATGGGCCACTTGAAAATTTTAAGAATCTAAAGGGGTGTAATCTGAAGAAAAAAAACTTCCTAGTCTCTAGGGAACTGCTGGCGCCCGGACGTCGGGACGGATGCCCACGGTTGCTGTCCTATTGCGCTACTCGCCTGCCGACTCGCCCACGCCACTCTGTGGGGACCACCCTCGCCGGCCTCGCTTCCCGCGCACACGTGGGACCACCTACGGCCTGGGGCCTACCTCCGCCTGAGCCCGCTTCCCTCGCCTGCTCGCAACATGTGCAACATCTCGATCTATTGTGCAACATCTAGATGAAACACATGTAACATACGTTAGAAATAGCTGAAACACTTGCAACGTACATCTAAAACACTTGTAAAAACATCTGAAAACACTTGAAAAATCATTGCAAATATACGCAACATACAAATAAAATGCTTGCAAAATATGTGTGAAATATATGGAACATCCAGAGAAACACACTTGCAACATACGTCTTAAAAAACATATGAAACATTGGGAACAAGCACTTGCAACATATGTGTGCTGCCACTGCAACATCTCGATTTACTTTTGCAACATCCATATCAATACACTTGAAACATACATCTGAAACAACTAAAACAGTTGAAACATAGGCTCAACATATCTGAAAACGCCTAAAACACTTAAAAATAGCATCGCCGGCGCACATGGCCCTATCAGGTGGGGAACTGCAGTAGCCAGTAAGCTTGGATCAGGACATCGAGAACAATGGCCCAGCGTACACCTCCGCTGCTAGACCTCCCTTCCTGTCGTGGTGTCTTCGGCTAGCCGCAGGAGACGATGTCCGGACCGGCGACGACCTCCTACCGGTGACGTCGGGTTGGTGGTGGCCTGGTGACTGTCACGGCCGCGACCAGTGAGATGGAGTGGAGGGGCGGCACTGTGAGAGGAAGCGCATGACGCGGCGAGAGACGGGACAGGGTGGGGGAAGGGGGCGCGGCGGGATGGAGTTGGGCGAGCGAATGCGAGTCTAAAGAAGAGGTAGAGCAGGAGACGGTGTCGGTGGAAGGCTGAGAAATGAGTGGATAAGAATTAATGTTAGAGAACAAGTGGTTGAGATAAGCCTGGAGTAGTTGAGATAAGCTAGAGTCCGTCTTTGCAGCGTTTCCGTTATCTCTAAATTGTACATGATGCAATCCCTAGCCTGGCCTCAATGACGTATCCCTCTATCGACCACCCCTTGTGCTCGACGATTGACCTCAATGACTTGCAAGCCATAATAAGTTGTGCTTGTGGCGTTGCAGTCATTAAATTTTCTTTCTAATGTACTGTAGTGACATCCAACTCTGCTGACAAGAAAAGGTCGCCTAGTTTTGTCTTCAAAGGCTGTTTTCAGTTAGCTGATCGTCCAGCACAGTTCGATAAGCTCGATCGGGCAAAGTGATAAATCATCTCACAAATTTGTACGGAAATCTGTATGTTTCTTGGACTGCTTAGCCCCGTACGTTCGTTTCAGTATTTCGCAGCAACATACATGAAGCTGCTTTTGTAGCAGAGCAATTGCAGTTCTGCAGCTCCAGAAGCTGAAACGTTCAGCTGTGGCTGTTGCCTGACGCTGGCCCATGCCATGATGTCAACTGCAGTGATGCTGAATTGCTGATGCCGCGTGCCGCTTTCCAACCATGTGAGAGTTGTGACCAGCTAGCCTGCGCCGACAGAATGCAAGGCCGCGTGTTGTGCATGCGTGCCTGAACTCCGCGTGTTCAGCGTTGGATTGGAGGAACCACCGCTCTCTCAACAATGCCTCCCCATATGCTATGCTATGATGCTGTTCTGCATCTGCATTCATTCATGGGGAATGTATGGTCTGAAACTCTGAATTGCCAACACCACGAAAACATTGAAGGCCACGGACAGGAACCGGCCATCGAATCGATTATTCTGGAGATGGAGAGAATCTTTCAGAGAAAACGACGTCGTGAATGGCAACCACGAGACGAGAGCCTCGTATCGCATTTGCATTGCATTGCGTTCTCCAAGAAACAAGAGCGAAATTCTTCGTCGGTCGGTTCAGCAGAACAATCAAGAACGAAAGAGTGCAAGAACCAAGAAGTCGCAGTGTACGTAGCTGGCCTGGGCCTTTGTCCAGCTCGGTTACAGTTAGACGAACCAACGATTAAATAGTCAAACTACTTGTCGGTGTTTCGGATCGGAGGGTCCTCAACCAACCAGTAAATATGAACTGCGTGCCTCTAATCCCGGATGGTGATGCAAAGAGACACAAGGTTTATACTGGTTCAGGCAATCGAGGCGCTTCACGTCCAGTCTGAGAGATCGATCTTGTATTCCTTGCACCGAAGTACTTGTAGTAGGGGGTTAAAGCTAGGTGAGAGAGGGAGCTAGTCCCAGGTCTCGGCGAGGAGTGGGTTGGGTTGCTTGAGACGTTGCTCTCAGGCGGCTAGGATGTGTGCATGTGTGTGAGTTACAAGGTCTTCCCCCCTCTCTAAGTGACCCAAGTCCTCGCCTTTTATAGTTGAAGGGAAGACAATGACAGTACATGTGTTAACTATGCGGCGTCGTGCCAACAGGGGCGGCATGTCTGAGCCATGTGACCTGTTCCTGTGGCCTATTCCTGTGGCGACGTGGTCGTCGGTATGATCCGTCCTTGGAGCACTGGGGCGGCGTGCTAGTCCCATCCGATCCTGTACGTCGTGAGAGCCCTGGGACCGTCTCGAAGTGGGTGCGGCGGTGGACCGTGCAAACCACTGTGGACGGACTGTGCGCGAGGCCGAGGCTTGGCCGGTGCCGAGGCTGCACCGCAATGGGGGGTCTCGGCGGGCACGATCCCCAAGATAGCCGAGACCTTGGTGCACAGTGCCGAGGCCCCGAGTGGGCGGCTGATCTGGTGCGTCGGCTTGGAGGCGGTAATGTCCTGGGACAAGTTGTCCGTGCGATGTTGTTTTCGAGGCGGGGATGGCGGGACACAGTGCAGTGTGGGCGCTGATCGTGGGCACAGCGTCAGAACACAGTGGCCGGTAATCCCCGCCGTGCCCTGTCCCGGCCGGTATGGCGATGATGCGACCTCAGGTTCCGTCGGCCATTCCGTGGCATCGAGCCCTCGTCCAGCGAAGATTGTGGGAGTGGTTGAAGTATTAATGAGACACGATGTGTTGTCGGGAAGGTCGGCCAAGGCAGGGGGGGGGCGACGGGCCACGGACGAACCGGCCTCGAGCGACACGGAGAATGAGGCCTCGCGCGAGACGGAGAATGCACCCCCTGTCGAGGCCTTCCGTGGGGAGCCTCGCGCGAGGCGGAGATTGCGTTCCCTGCCGAGGCCTCCTGTGGAGAGCCTCGCACGAGGCAGAGATTGCGTCAGGACGCCGTAGACCTCCTGCGCGAGGCTCGAGGCGAGGCGGAGGGCTTGGTGGGCCTAGTTGTGGCGGGTGAGGGGCCCACGGCTTATCTTCTAGCTTTGTTTTTTGATGAGCCCTAAGCGACCCCTTTGATGTTCGCTCAGGGTACCTCATTCTAAGGTACCCGACAGTAGCCCCCGAGCCTCTGGGGGAGTGCAGTGCACTCTCCCTAAGGGTTTGCCAAGGCTTGGTTCGTATCCGCTCCCGTAGGAATTGGGTTTTGTTTCTTGAGGTTTCGGTGGGTGCGCGCGAGCGCACCCGCCGGGTGTAGCCCCTGAGGCCCTGGAGGAGTGGAGTTACTCCTCCAGGGGCTTTTTTATTTTCGTGTTTGAATGAGTAGTTCTTATCGCATTTGCCGAGCCCATAATCGCAAGTTCGGGTTGCGGGGGTCTCGACGAGGCTGCAGAAAGAGCCCTCTAGCCTCCGCACAGAGCGAGAGGTTCGTCAGGGGTCCCCCTGACTTTGGGTACGACCCTCACACTTCCTTTCGCTCGGAAGGAGGGGTGGAATGTGCTAGGCTACCCTCGATAGGGCACAAGCGTGGGCACTTTCGGTGAGCTGTTATCGGGTGAGTCCAAGTGGAGGCCCGTACCCCGTTCGCTAGGGGACGGCTAGCGGTCCAGAGACGCACTCCAAGAGTACCAGAGGATTTCTCTAGTGGGTGCCGAGGCCGTTCGCTGGGCCTCGGTGGCTCGGTGCCTCTCTACGGTGGGAATCCCATTCGGAGACTTCCCTGCCGGTCTCGGACACGACTTAGGACGCCCCTGAGCGATTGCTCGCTCGGGCCTCGGCCATTCGTAGGCTCGCCTCGAAGTCGTCCCTGACTCTGTTGCCCTGAGGCGGCTGTCGAAACCTCTTGGAGGCCCTAGCCTTCGAACCCCTAGACCGTAACGGGCTCGGTGCCCTTTGTTGTGTTTTGTAATGAAACCTCTAGTGTGGGCTTGGACCGTTTGTCTTGGTCTTGGGTGCAAGAGGAGCCCCCGAGCCTCCGCCTGGAGCAAGAGGGCGGTCGAGGGTCCCCTGACTTTTTCATCCGACCCTCACATATCCTTTTCGTTCAGACGGAGGGTTTGTTTGCCAAGCCCATTCTGGTCTCGGCAAGGTTACAGGAAGAGTCCCTAGCCTCTATGTGGAGCGAGAGGGCCGTCGGGAGTTCCCCTGACTTTTTATATGCCCCTCGCGTGTGAGGGTTTGTTTGCCGAGGCCCCTTTTGGGCGCAAGGCTGGGTTGTGGGGTCTCGGCGTATTTGCAGGAAGAGCCCCCTAGTCTCTGCACAGGGTGAGAGGGCCATCAGGAGCTCCCCTGACTTTTTGTGTGACCCTCACGCTTCCTTTTTGCTCGGAAGGAGGGGTGGAATGTGCCTCGCTACCCTCAATGGGCACGAGCGGTGGCACTTTCGGTGAGCTGTTATCGGGTAGTCCGAGTGAAGGCCCGAACCCCGTTCGCTAGGGGATGGCTAGTGGTCCAGAGACACACTCCAAGAGTACCAGAGGATTTCTCTAATGGGTACCGAGGCCATTCGCTAGGCCTCGGTGGCTCGGTGCCTCCCTACGGTGGAATCCCATTCGGAGACTTTCCTCCAGTCTCGGACATGACTTTGGGCGTCCCAAGCGTTTCGCTTGCTTGGGCCTCAGCCCCGTATAGGCTCGCCCACGATCGTCCCTGACTCTGTTATCCTAGGGCGTCTGTCGAAACCCTTTGGGGCCCAATCTTCGAACCCCTGGATCGTAATAGGCTCAGAGCCTGGTTCCTTCATACGAAAGGAATAGGCCGTGGGGAATATCTTCCCCATTGGCTCAGCAACAGGTGGCGCGCCTTTTGAGGCGGTTTCCTGGGGAGACAAAACGACGCCTGCTGCCGTAGTGGCCGAGCGTGACGTGGTGGATGGGACGTAACCGTCCTCGCATTTAATGCAGGAGACGTGGGCGCGTGGGCCGGCGAAATCGGCTCATGGTTAACTGCGCCGGAAATTCTTCATCGGGTGGGGGAGATGGTAGAGGCGAAGCTGAGGGACGGCAACTTGACCCCTATCATGATGCGGCTGTCGCGGGGGTTCCTTTCGCTGGTAAGTCGTGTGCCGCTGTAGCCTCCGAGCCTCCTCAATCTCCCCTTACCCCTTGTTTCCTTATGCGCGTTCGTCGTTCCTGCAGGGGATGAGGGATGTGCGCTCCTCTCCTCCGCCCGTTCCCGAGGACGCGAGGCGGCGGGTGATCAACCACGCGCATGCCGACACGTAGAAAAACGGATAGACGCCAAGGTGGCGAAGCGCACGAAGCAACTCCTCGCGCACGAGGAGCTGGATAAGCGCCGCCGTCAACAAAGGAAGGAGGGTCTCCCGCTAGAGGAATCCCCGTCGACGTCGCTGTCGACGAAGGCCTCGGACGGGGATGATGAGGTGGGGCGAGGTCCCCTGGACCACCTTCCTGACATAGTGGAGGTGGTGCCCGGGGTGTTGGCAAGCAGCCCGACACTCCTGGGAGGGGGAGGAGAAGCGGACCCGGGGTCAGCGGTTGCCGGCTCCAGGGCCGAGGCCGACACGCCCGAGGCGCGGGTGTTGGGCAAACGTGCCGTCAGCCCGCTGGGCTCAGTGGCCATGGTGGAACAAGCGGCGGTGGAGGTGACGTCGCCGCCCCTACAGAGGACCAAAGGGGCGCCGGGGTCCATCGAGGACCGACCGGCGCCGATGGATAAGGAGGCGATGCCTCTGCCACCGCCTCCGTCGTTGTGGATGAGGTTTGCCGTGGCGAAGTGGTTGCCTCCCCGTTCAAGGTAAGTGCATTTTTGGCAGGGTCATAGTGTGTTCCATTCGCTTTTTTGGTCTCGCGCTAACCCTGTAGGTTATTTTCCCTTAGTCGGAAGCGGCCTGCGGACGAGCTCCCCTTAGCGCCCCTTAAGGCGCTTAAGGCGAGCCTCGGCTCCTCCGCTCACTGGGTGGCGGAGGCACAAGCCGCTATCCAACGTGGCGCTGCGTTGGTGAGGGTCGACCCGAAGGAGCTGGCCGCCCAAGGGGGGCTGCCAAGGCAGCCCCTACCCAGACGAGGGAGGGAGCACTTCCGCCCGGTGAGGGTGAGGCCCATAGGTTGGATAGGGCCGGCGAGCCCTTGGTTGCCGAGGCCCCTGGGGTCTCCGAGGCTGAGGCGACAGAGGACAGGGCGCCTAAGACCGCCGAGACTGCAGTAGCCATGGTCGGTGTTTCTGCGTCCTCCGAGGCCACGATGGCGGAGGTTGGAGCCCCCGAGGCCACTGCGGCCGTCGTAATGGCGGCGAGGCCATCTGTCCAGGAGGCGAAGATGAAGGCGGCGGAGGCTACGGTGGCGCCCTTGGTTCAGGGATCGCCGCTGTTGCGAGAGAGCGCCCGGGAGGCGGAGGTCTATTCGATCTCCTCCGACGATACTTCCCGGGCGCGGGAGGTGGTCGACGCCGAGGATGCCGATGCCGTGGAACAGCCGACGCCGGTCTTGGACGAGGGAAGCTCGGCCCTTGTGCGGGCATAACCTGAGCCTCTCGGGTGGGATCACCCGCGAGTACTGTGGTGGAGCCGGGACGACCCTGAGGGGGAGCCTCTGTTCGCCCTCAAGGATGCAGCCGAGGGTGGGCGCTGGGGCACCTTCGAGCAATACCGCCAGCTGGCGGAGCGGTCGCTACGGACGGCCCTGTCCGTGGTGGCCGACGAACTGCCTGGAGTCGCCCAGGTTCATGTTTTCCTTTCCCGCGTGATGTCGTCCTTTTCTGGTTTTGTTGCAATCAATGACCCTTGTTCTGCTTCCTCAGGAGCTCGAGACCCGGTCCCTTGGGAAGTCAGTCTTTCTCCGGTGGGAGAGGGGCGTCTGGGACTAGCTTTAGCGGCAGAAGGGTCTTCTTGCCGACGCCAACGAGCTCCTGTCGGTGCGGAGCACGGAGGTAGAGGACCTCCGCCTTTGTTGTGCTGACACGAAGGTCGAGGCGGCCACGGCCCAGACGCAACTCGCCCCTCTGGCGGCGCGGGTTAAGGAGTTGGAGGAGGAGCTCACCCGTGCGGTCAGCGACCGGGATGCCTTCAGGGGCTGAGCCATTGAAGCTCCGGCCTCGGCCATGGCTCACATGGGGCAGCTGGGGGTGGAACAGAGGGCGCACCAACTGACGAAAGGTGCCTTGGAGGAGGCTCTTGCTGCTTGCTGAGGCCTCGCGGACCGAGGCTGTAATTTGGAGGGGGACGGTCGAGGGTGAGTTCTAGTCCCCTCATTTTATTTTCTTTTCCTTGTGTTTGCTCCCTAACTCCCTTGTGTGACACAGAGCTAGGGAGCGAAGCTTCTAGGGCAGCCGAGGCTTCTCGGGTCGAGGCCCAGCGCTTGAAGGAGGAGGCCAAGGCTTCCCGGGCCGAGGCCCTACGCTGGAAGGAGAAGACCGAGGCCTATCAGGTCGAGACCCAACGCTGGGAGCAGAAGGCCAAGGGTGAGTTCCATGGGCTTCCACCCCTAACTTAGGTTGTTTTTTTTTCTTGCTCGACCTCATTCCATTTTTCGCGGTGCAGAGTCAGAGGTGGAGATCACTCGGGCCGCCGAGGCTTCCAGCGCGGTGCAGACGGTGCTCGAGACCGAGATCGGGGAGCACGAGGCACTGAAACGTGCTGCCCTTTCCGCCTGTGAGGCCTTGGAGGTTGAAGGGGTTCAGTCAGGCAGCTCCCTGGGGAGCTATTTGATCACGCTGAGCAACCAGATGCGCGAGCGACTCCGAGGGGCGCTGCACATGGGTGTCAAGCGCGCATTGGCCGTCATCTCTTCTCACTACGTCGGCGTCGACCTCCCAGCCATCCGTGATGGGTATGTCCTGCCTGATGATGACGAGGAGGCTGACACGGTGGTCACGAAGCTGATGGAGGCAGCGGAAGGCCCTGGCATGGCACTGGCGACGCTCTTTGAAGAGGAGGTGGTTCCTCCCCTACCACCCGCCGCTGTTGAAGGCTCTGAGCCTTGATCTGGGCCCTAGGGGCTTATGTAAAAATAGAGTAGGAGTTATTTTTGTATCATAACGCTTGTGGCCATCGAGGCCTTTATTTCTAAAGTATTTATGTTTCTTAGTTGTTTTTCTTATGTTTCCGAGCCTCTGCCCTCTGTTGCTTCTGATCAGATTTCGTTTGCAAAACACCCCCTTAGGGCCTAAGCCGTCCCTTGGGCGAGAGGTCATGAGGGAGTGCCGTAGCCCGGAGGCGTAGGCTGTCTCGCGGCTCTACCAGCCTCTTGCTTAGGAAACAGACCTTGGTCCAAGGAGTTTTTACAACTGATTTGTCAGAGCTTGCTAGAGTCTTGGTGTAGGAATTTTTACAAAAAACAACTGAAGAATGGTGCGTGGGACCTAGGGCCGAGTCTCCCTTGCTATGTTATCGAGTTGCCGAGACCTACGATGGGCTCGGGGGGTTTCTCGAAAAATTAGATCAACTAAAGAACGCTTTTTAATTGTATTTCAAGAAACGACATATACAAGGCTTGGAAATTTAGGGATAAAAGCGACTGTAGCTGTTCTATATTCCAAGCATTGGTGAAGACTTCACCCTTCTCATTGGCCAGCTTGTAGGTTCCCGGGCTTCAGTACTTGGGTGATGATGTACGGTCCTTCCCATAGCGGGGTTAGCTTGTGACGGCCCTTGTTGCTCTGTACTAGCCTCAACACCAGGTCGCCTACCTTCAAGTCTCGGCCTTAGACGCGTCGGGCCTAATAGCGCCATAGGCTCTGCTAGTATTTGGCCGAGTGTAGTAGCGCGATGTCTCAGGCTTCCTCCAGCTGATCAAGGGCGTCCTCTCGGGTGGTGCGGTTACTTTATTTGTTATAGGCTTGTAGCCTCGGGGAACCATATTCCAAGTCGGTAGGGAGGATGGCCTCGGCCTCATAGACCAGGAAGAAAGGCGTGAACCCTGTGGCTTCGGCTTGGAGTGTTCCTCTAGCTCCAGATGACCGACGGGAGTTCGGCGAGCCTATTTCTTGCCTAAACTTTTTCAACCGGTTGTGAATTCTTGGCTTGAGGCCTTGTAGGATCATGCTGTTGGCACGCTCTACTTGGCCATTGGTCCTTGGGTGTCCTACGGCCTGACCAGGCCACACGGATGTGGTGGTCGTCGCAAAACGTTAGGAACTTTTTGCTGGTGAACTGTGTCCCGTTGTCGGTGATGATGGTGTTGGGGACCCCAAATATGTGGATAATATCAGTGAAGAACATCACCGCCTGCTCGGATTTGATTCGATTGATCGGACGAGCCTCGATCTATTTGGAGAACTTGTCGATTGATACCAGTAGATGGGTGTAGCCCCCGGGGGCCTTCTGTAGAGGCCTGACCATGTCGAGCCCCCATACGGCGAACGGCCACATGATGGGGATGGTTTGCAGGGCCAGGGCCGGGAGATGTGTCTGCCGAGCATAGTACTGGCATCCTTCACAGGAGCGTACTAGCTTGGTAGCGTCAGCGACCGCCGTCAGCCAGTAGAACCCTTGGCGGAAAGCGTTCCCCACGAGCGTCCGAGGCACCGCATGGTGCCTGTAGGTGCCTGCGTGCAAGTCCTAAAGCAGGGCTCGGCCCACCTTGGTAGTGATGCATCGTTGGAGGACACCTGAGGGACTTCGCCTGTACAATTCGTCATTGTAGAGGGCATAGGTCTTGGCTCGGCGCGCAAGCCATCGTGCTTCGATTCTGTCGCCAGGAAGCTCCCCCTGATCAAGCCAATCGAGGAACGGGATTCGCCAATCCGTGTCCTAATCAGTCTACGGAGGCTCGGTGTTGATTTCCATGACCTCGGGCTCGGTCGAGGGGGTCTCGGCAATAGAGGGGGCGTCGAGCTTTGCTGTGGGTCCCATAAGTGGGCCCACCTCTGTCGTCGAGGTGTAGTCAATGGAAGGCCCATGGAGGTCTCTAGCGAAGATGTTCAGGGGGACCGGGGCCCGTGCCAAGGCCATCTTCGCTAGCTCATCGGCGGCCTCGTTGTATTTCCATGCGACGTGGTTTAGTTTGAGGCCGTCAAACTTGTCTTCTAGGCGACGTACCAATTTACAGTAAGCCTCCATTTTGGGGTCGAGACAATTTGACTCATTCGTCACTTGATCTATGACGAGCCTCGAATCGCCTTGGACATCGAGGCGCCGTGCCCCAAGTTCGATGGTGACTTGCAAGCCATTGATGAGGGCCTCGTACTCAGCCATGTTGTTGGAGGCGGCGAAGTGGAGCTACACCATGTAGCACATGTGTACTCCGAGGGGCGAAATGAAGAGCAGACCCGCGCCTGCCCCGGTCTTCGTTAGGGATCCGTCGAAGTACAGGGTCAAGCACTCTGTCCAAATTTGAGCAGGTGGCAGTTGGGTGTCTATCCACTCAGCCATAAAATTAGCCAAGACCTGAGACTTGATCGCTTTTCGAGGCGCAAAAGTCAAGGTTTCCCCCATAAGCTCGATGACCCACTTGGCTATCCTGCCCGAGGCCTCCCGGTTATGAACTATCTTGCCCAGGGGGAAAGATGATACCACAGTCACTGGGTGCGACTCGAAGTAGTGATGCAATTTGCGCTGGGCCAGGACCACGGCGTAGACTAGCTTCTGGATGTGAGGGTAGCGTGCTTTGGTCTCAGAGAGCACCTCGCTAATGAAATAAATAGGTCGTTGGGTGGGCAGAGTATGCCCCTCTTCCTGCCTCTCTACCACTATGGCAGCGCTGACCACTTGGGTCGTTGCGGCGACGTAGAGCAGGAGGGCCTCATCCTTGGCTGGGGGTATCAAGACAGGAGGATTTGTGAGCGGCCTCTTGAGTCTGTCGAGGGCTTCCTCGGCCTTGGGGGTCCAAGAAAAATGCTCGGATTTTCTCAAGAGTCAGTACAGAGGCAAACCCTTTTCGCCGAGGCACGAGATGAAGCAGCTCAGGGCCGCAAGGCATCCCATGACCCTCTGTACTCCCTTGAGGTCTCTGATTGGTCCCATGCTGGTTATGGCTGAGACCTTCTCTGGGTTGGCTTCGATGCCGCGTTCCGAGACTATGAATCCCAAGAGCATGCCTCGAGGGACCCCGAACACACACTTCTCGGGATTGAGCTTGATGCCCTTCTCCCTAAGGCATTTGAAGGTTATCCTCAAGTCATCGACGAGATCCTCAGCCTTTTTGGTCTTGACCATGATGTCGTCTACGTAGGCCTCAACGGTCCGCCCAATGTTATTGCCAAAAACCTAGGGTCATGCACCGCTGGTACGTGGCACCTGTGTTTCTAAGGCCGAAAGGCATAGTCACGTAGCAGTACATGCCGAATGGTGTGATAAAAGAAGTCGCAAGCTGGTCTGACTCTTTCATCTTGATTTGATGGTAACCAGAATACGCATCAAGGAAAGATAGGGTCTCACACCCTGCAGTGGAATCAACGATTTGATCGATTCGGGGTAATGGGAAGAGGACTTTTGGACAGGCTTTGTTTAAACCAGTGTAGTCTACGCACATTCTCCATTTCCCATTTTTCTTCTTGACTAACACGGGGTTAGCCAACCACTCCAGGTGGGACACTTCTTTGATGAATCCGGTCGTCAAGAGTTTCTGTATCTCCTCACCGATGGCCCTACGCTTTTTCTCATCGAAGCAGCGCAGGTGTTGCCTCACCGGTCTAGATCTGGCTCGGATGTCCAGGGCGTGCTCGGCGACCTCCCTCGATATGCCCGGCATGTCCGAGGAACTCCATGCGAATATGTCGGTGTTTGCACGGAGAAAGTCGACGAGCACGGCTTCCTATTTGATATCGAGGGTGGCGCTGATCCTTAGCGCTCGGTCGTCGGGGCAGGCAGGGTCGACCGGGACAAGTTTGATGGCTTCCGTGGGCTCAAACGCCCCCGCATGACGCTTGGAGTCAGGCGCCTCACCACTGAGTTGGTCAAGGTGGGCGATGAGGGTCTCGGCCTCCGCAAGAGCCTCGGCGTACTCGATGCACTCAACATCGCAGTCGTATGCATGTTCGTACGTGGACTCAATCAGTGATGACACCGCTAGGGCCTGGCATCTTGAGCTTGAGGTAGGTATAATTGGGTACTGCCATGAACTTGGCAGTAGCACTGGCCTGCCCTAGGATGGCATGGTAGGCTCCCCCGAACTCGACTACCTCGAAGGTAAGGACTTCCTTGCTGGTAGTTGGAGGGGGTGCCGAAGCAGACAGGAAGGTCGATGCGCCTGATGGGTCGCGTGTGCTTCCCTAGTATGATGCCATGGAAGGGGGCGACGCTGCCTTGGAGCCTCGACCGGTCGATCTCTAAGAGCTCCAGGGTATTGACGTAGAGGATGTTGAGGCCGCTGCCTCTGTCCATCAACACCTTGGAGAGTCGGGTGTTGCCTGATGATCAGGGTCGACGACCAGTGGGTACTACCCTGGGGTTCGGAACATGGTCAGGGTGGTCATCTCGATCGAAGGTGATCGCCTCCTGAGACCAGTCAAGGTACTAGGGGGTGGCCACCTTGATCGAGAAGACTTCTCGGCGTTCCCTCTTGCGCTGCTGCACGCCGTAAGGCACGCCGAGGGTCCACCGAAGATCATGAAGGCGTTGCGTACCTCGGGGAACCTATCGTCCTTGTCCTCATCCCGGTCGCCGGTGCCCTTCTGCTTGGCGTCATCGTCGGGGAGCCCAAGCCTGGTGTAGTACATGTCGCAGCATGGAGCAATCCTCGAGGGCATGCCTGACCGGGCCTTGATGATAAGGGCATGGTTTCTTGAGCATGTCATCGAAAGGCCTAGGGCCTTTGGGGCCTCAAGGATTCTTGCAGTTCTGCGGCCCCAACCAGATCGGCCTCCAGGCCCTCCTGCTTCCCTAGGCGCCCCTTTTTCTTTCTCTTGGGGAGGTGGGAGGCTGAGGCCTCGGGGGCCTCGTCCCTCTGTTTTCCCTTGGTGTCGCTGTCAGGGAAGATGGCTCCGATAGCCTCCTCGCCCGAGGCGAAGTTGGTGGCGATGTCGAGGAGTGCACAGCAGCGGTGCACGGCATGTTCGACCTAACTCCCGAACCAGGTCTCGGCAGGTGGTGCCGGAGAGGAAGGCCTGGATTATCTCCGAGTCGCCGACGCTGGGCAACTCAGTGCATTGTTTAGAGAAGCGTCGGATAAAGTCTTAGAGAGACTCGTCTGGCTTCTAACGACAGCTTTTAAGGTCTCAGGAATTCCCAGGGCGCACGTATGTGCCTTGGAAGTTCCCGACGAAGATCCTAACCAAGTCGCGCCAGTCGTGGATTTGTGAGGGAGGAAGGTGCTCGAGCCAGGCTCACGCTGAGTCTGATAAGAGCAAGGGGAGGTTGCGGATGATGAGCAGGTCATCATCCACGCCACCTAGCTGCCAGGCCAGGCGGTAATCGGCAAGCCAGAGTTTGGGGTTGGTCTCGCCGCTATATTTCGCGAGATTGGCTAGTTGCCGAAACCGGGCCGGGAAAAGGGCAGCGCGGATGGCCCTGCTGAAGACCCGAGGGCCTGGTGGTTCAGGAGAAGGACTGCGGTCCTCCTCGCTATCATAGCAACCGCCTTGGTGTGGGTGGTAGCCCTGAGCGGGCCCCTCGTTATCGTGGCGTCGTTGCCTGCTGACCACCTCATGGTCTCCCTGCACCTCGCGTCGATTGCCGAGGTGGTCCAGAAGCACGGGGACCCTATGGGCTATCGGCGCTCAAGCAGGCTCAGGATGAGCCGAGGCTTCCCTATCCAGCCGAGGCGGTGCCGTGGGTAGGTTCGAGACGCCCCCGTGCCGTCGGGAGGTGGAACTCTCGGCTTGCTGAACCACGGTGGTCTCTAGGAGATCCTGAAGCTCACCGCGGACCCGCCGCCCCTCCGTGGTAGAAAGCTCAGGCATTGCGCGGACCAGCATTGCCGCAGCCGCGACGTTCTGGCTAGCGCGATTGAAGACTGGGGGTTGCTCACTCCCTTCGTCGTCATGGATGCGATGATGCACATCGCGGGCCCTCCGTCGGGCTCCCCCACCTTTGCCGCGACCTCGCTGTTCCTGTTCAAGAGTGTCTCGAAGCTGCTGCAGCAGGAGTTGGTCTTGTTCGACCTTGGCCTAGAGCTCACGGAGTTGTTCTAGGTCTGGGCGTTGAGGTCGCGCAAGGGCAGGGGTCTCGTTTCGTGCGGCCGGCAGGACAATGCGTGGAGGTGTGGCAGCACCTATACCTGGGCGAAGCGGGGAACGGCTACCTGCCCCCTCGTCCTCCTCACCCGCTCTCGGCATCCCGAGCCCGACGTGAAAACATTCACGAGTGGGGTCGTAAGTACTCTCATCGTTGGAGTCGGAGTAGCCGAAGCAGTGATCGCTTGCGGCCAAGAACTAGCGCATAGCCCCAGGGTCGTGGAGTCTGGAGAAATCCACTCCAGGCCATGCCTCCTCCTCCTCCTAGGAGTCGGCGTGGGTGCTTAGGTCGAGAGCGAAGCGCTGGCGATGTTCTGAGGGATCCTCGTGAGCGGTAGTGTAAGTGTAGGCGTAAGAGGCGACGGCATTTCTCAACCCAAAGGGGTATGGGGATGGTGCCGTCGCCAGACTCTACTCCGTCGGGATCGGCTCCTTAGGGAGTGGTGGAGCGGAGCTTGATGGCTGGGCATCGCCGTGTGCCACCGGCGATTTTCCTTTGTCCAAGCTCAGGCTAGACAGGTCCTAAGCCAGGGACCCCGTGCCAACAGCTGGCCGTAGGATATCGGTGGGGAGCGGCGTGCCGCCCTGGATTCAGCGTAGCGTCGAGGTGGTCTTGCTCGCGTCGTGTCTGGCGAGTGCAGCGAGAGCAGCCGCCATGGGCGCCGCCTGCGCCTAGGCTGCCTGGTGCGTGACTTCATCGTCCGTTGGTGGGGCTCGAGGAGTGAGGAGTACCATGTCGTACTCTTGCCCTAGAGACATGAACTCTAGACTTCCAAACCACACCACCGTGCCGAGACGCAATGGTCGTACGGGGTCTACCATCCGGAACCTGCTGGGATGACGAAACTGACACGTAGAGGCCCCTACCTGGCGCGCCAACTGTCGGTAGTTTTGGACCAGGGGGTCCTCAACCAACCAGTAAATATGAACTGCGTGCCCCTAATCCTGGATGGTGATGCAAAGAGACATAAGGTTTATACTGGTTCAGACAATCGAGGCCCTACGTCCAGTCTGAGGGATCGATCTTGTATTCCTTGCACCGAAGTGCTTGTAGTAGGGGGTTACAAGCTAGGTGAGAGAGGGAGCTAGTCCTAGGTCTCGGCGAGGAGTGGGTTGGGCTGCTTGAGACGTTGCTCTCAGGCGGCTGGGATGTGTATGTGTGTGAGTTACAAGGTCTTCCCCCCTCTCTAAGTGGCCCAAGTCCTCGCCTTTTATAGTTGAAGGGAAGACAAGGACAGTACATGTGTTAACTATGCGGCGTCGTGCCAACAGGGGCGGCATGTCCGAGCCCTGTGGCCTATTCTTGTGGCGACATGGTCGTCGGTGTGGTCCGTCCTTGGAGCACTGGGGCGGCGTGCTAGTCCCATCCGATCCTATACGTTGTGAGAGCCCTGGGACTGTCTCGAAGTGGGTGCGGCGGTGGACGTGCAAACTGCTGTGGACGGACTGTGCGCGAGGCCGAGGCTTGGCCGGTGCCGAGGCTGCACCACAATGGGGGGTCTTGGCGGGCACGATCCCCAAGATAGCCGAGACCTTGGTGCACAGTGCCGAGGCCCCGAGTGGGCGGCTGATCTGGTGCGTCGGCTTGGAGGCGGTGATGTCCCGGGACAAGTTGTCCATGCGATGTTGTTTTCGAGGCGGGGATGGTGGGACACAGTGCAGTGTGGGCGCTGATCGTGGGCACAGCGTCAGAACACAGTGGCCGGTAATCCCCGCCATGCCCTGTCCCGGCCGGTATGGCGATGATGCGACCTCAGGTCCCGTCGGCCATTCCGTGGCGTCGAGCCCTCGTCCGGCAGAGATTGCGGGAGTGGTTGAAGTATTAATGAGACACGACGTGCTGTCGGGAAGGTCGGCCGAGGCGGGGGGGGGGGGGGGGGGGCGACGGGCCGCGGACGAACCGGCCTCGAGCGACACGGAGAATGAGGCCTCGCGCGAGACGGAGAATGCACCCCCTGCCGAGGCCTTCCGTGGGGAGCCTCGCGCGAGGCGGAGATTGCGTTCCCTGCCGAGGCCTCCTGTGGAGAGCCTCGCGCGAGGCGGAGATTGCGTCAGGACGCCGAGACCTCCTGCGCGAGGCTCGAGGCGCGGCGGAGGGCTTGGTGGGCCTGGTTGTGGCAGGTGAGGGGTCCACGGCTTATCTTCTAGCTTTGTTTTTTGATGGGCCCTAAGCGACCCCTTTGATGTTCGCTCAGGGTACCCCGTTCTAAGATACCCGACACTACTACTTCCCTCCTCCTCGAGGCAACGTTAGTTGTGGCACTGATTATTCTGTGACTACCACTAATTAAAGAAATCCAAGGAAGATGCTGCATACAATACAGCTTCTATGTCATGACTGGGAAGGCACCACAATCTCAACGAATATCGGTGTTCAGGTTCCCTTGGTCCTCCAAACAAAAGAAAACTCGACCTTTCAAAAAAAAAATGTCGACACGTATAGTACTTGCTCTTTTGTCCTTTTCTTTTGAACGAAAGTGTTGATCTTTCTTGACCGCAGGTGATTTGGTTCTCTGACGGTAGGTTTCGTTTCTTTGTCAAAACATTATTGCTATGCTCATCATTTCATTTTCATTTTTTCAAATCATCGACTATGCTCACATACATATACACTCGTGTCTATAAATACACATACACATACACATACACATCCTACCTCCTCTAAAATACCTCTAAGAACGTACGCATATAGCACATTCGAAAGACCGAGTCCGTAAATCTCAAAGTTGACAAAAGCGCTATTGACCGGTACATCCTCTACCACTAAAAAAATAGCCTCATTAAATCATAGAATAACTTTACAAAATACGAGCACTCACATCAAGTCGAGAGCTTAAATTCAAATACGCAAGTCCCATCACAAGGAATCTAATTAGCTAAGCTAAGCTCACTTTCCGTCATTTCTTTTCTTAGCCACAAGTGAAGCAATCCTACCACATTGCTACACTGGTTATTACGCACGGGTTGGTTGGATGCCATTGGCCCTGTTTAGGAGAGCTTCTGTGAGAAGCTTTTTTCGCGAGAAGCTGTATAAATGGAGTAAAAAACATGGTCAGAATAAGCACGTCTGATTTACACTTTAGTAAAATTGGGTAGTGGAAATAAACACGCTCAAAAGAAAAACAGCCTAAAATTACCCTAGTTTAGTTGTTAAACCTATTTTAGTCATAAGTAGCCGTAAGGTTCTGTTTGGATCCTATGATCTATAATTTAGCCATTGAAATGGATCACTCTAACTCTTCCGACTTCAAGCAGGAGATCTAAAGTTTAGATCATCTCATAAAAACATTAGACCATATGAGTGAGCTAAAGTGTGGACTAAAATTTTAATCTTCAATTTTATTACTAAACTTTAGACCAGAGAATCCAAACAAACTCCAAGTTATACATCAGTAGCAAGAAGGGCTATTGTTGGTTGGCAGCGGGTAGCTACGCTTGTGACACACGCATTGACTTGGATCAATCAAAGTTTTTTTCTCTCTCGTCTCACGTGGTAAAAATATTGATGCACACGGAGGTCGAGCACTTCTCTAGGTTTGATACAGTAGTACACTAGTGATCCACGCCAATAATTATTTTTTACCAAAACCAATGTATCCTCGGCAATCACGTCGCAGTATGTGCTTTTTGTTTAAAAGCAAGCGTGGAAAGTCCGTCCCATTAAGTTTGTGGTTTGAAAACCGTGCCCCCCTCACAATCCCGGTTCCCGAACGATAAACTCAATGGGACGGAGGGAGTATATGCATTGATGCACACATACTCACTACTCAGAGCACTATAGGCAACTCGGAGTACATCTTAATCTTATCTTATATTAAATTGAACTCGGTTAAGTCGTCGTAGACGCCTGGTCATCGTCTAAGACATGTGACATGTCACCTGCCATCTTAATCTTGCTATTACTAAAAGTCTTCAGTAACAAACAAACTAAAATGTCTCTCAAATCTATAACTTAAAAAATAAATAACTAAAAAGTACGCTACGTATTTATATCTAAAAGATACTCCCTCCGGTTTCCTAAAGAACATGGTTTGAAGGTTGTCTTAAGTCAAATATTTTAAACTTTGACTACAAATAAATTTTTTTGGGTTGAGTTTGAAAACATGAAAGTGATGTAAGTAGATTCATCTCGAAATATAGTTTCATAAAAATATATATTGACTATATTTTATAAATATTTTATAGTAAAAAGTAACAATCAAAATTATTTTTTAAGATCGTGTCGCTGTCCAAAACGACGTTCTTTAGGAAATCGGAGGGAGTAAATGCATTTTGTTATTGTGAGAATCTATAGGATTGATCTTGTTATCAGCATGTCTCGTAAAAATAAACACGGAGGCGGCTCTGTTAGAGATATCTAATTAGTAATGCATTAATGCTAACATAGTATATTAAGATTAAGATGGGTCGGTGACTTGGTGTACAGGGCGATCGACCAGCGAGTTAACAAACAACTCTAGTATATAGCTAGCAAGGCGGTCATCAGTCGGTTTATTGCCGCCGCGTGCACGTATTAACCTATACAAGCTGGAGGTGGTTTCCCGAAGGAAACACCGTCCACGTCGCCTTGAATATTTTTGGCCGTCGGATCTTCCATCGGATGGCCATAGTTGCCTGGATCGGATTTCGCCAGGAGCGGATTCTGGGCCTACTTCGTGTTTTTTCAGTGCTTCCCTTGTTGTTTTACAGCTTCTCCTTCGGAGCCAGCCCACCAGATATATACATTGGCTTCTGATTCCCTTCCTGCCTTCATCCTCTCTCTTCCTCTGTCTCTCCGCCGCTCGCTCTCGCTCGCTCGTGCTCTTCTCTCTTGCTCTCTCCCGACGTGCCTACGACGACGGCGCGAGCGGTCCTCGGCAGTGGCTGGCCCTTGCGCGGCATCGGCCGCCTTCCTCCTCCTCCTCCATGCCCTCCTCACGTCGTACGGGCGGGGGCGACGGCGACCCCCGCCGGGTCCTGCGCCGGTGCGGTGGGTGCCGACCCCGGGCCGCGGGTGCAAGCGCCCCCTCCTCGGCGACGCCACCGGGCCCCGCCGGTGGACGCCGGCGCTGGTGCACCCCGGTGCTGCCTCCTTCCGCTGATCCGCTTGTGCTTGTGTGCTTCACGAAACCCTAACTGCCTCTGCTCCACAACCCCGGCTGCGTCGCGGCGTAGATCCGGCGGCTCGGCGGCGGCACAAAGCCAGGTAATTTCCTCCTCTTCTGCGTTGCAAGGTCCTAGTGCGGTGCTAGGTTGGTGGAGGCAGGAGGATGTGGTTCCACCCTTGAGATGTTGCCCCTCCTCTTTCTCTTTTTGCGTTGCCTTTTTTTTCAATTTGAGTTAGATTTGTGTGCTTCACGGATTTTGGGTTGTATTGCTGCCACCAAGAGCTACAGGCATAGGCATGACTCGATCCATGCCAGACAAAAAAAAATGAATTCTTTAGTTTCCTTTTCCTCTCCATTTTTCTTTAAGATGCTAGACTTTGCTTCCTCATTATTTTTTTGGGGCACAACAGTTGGAATGGAATTTAGGGTTGCAGCCTGCACCTTGGGTTCCCTTTTTTTTTTATCATTGCCTATGTTCTACATTTCCCGTATGGTAAACATATTATTATCAAAATGATTCCTACCATGTCATTTGACCTTCTAATCTTGGGGTTGGAGGAGAAAACCACCATGGCTGTCGGTGAAAGCCTGAAGCTGCTTGCTGGTTATCCTCTACAGCTCATCAAAGCCAACTTTCATAGCAGCTGGTAATTATGATTTGTGTGTGATTCGTGCAGCTTGTCAGACAACCTCTGAGTTCCTTTTTTTTTTGACATACAAACGATTTCAGGTTTATATAAAAAATCTCCAAAAAAAAATCAAGCTTAACCGAATGGAATTTGGGGGTGCATTCACCAGCTTGGGTTCCCTGTTTTTATATTAATGTGCCTATATGCTGACTTCGACAAATAAAAAGAGTCCTTTTGAACGATTCCATTTCCAGCCTTATTTGCAAATACCGGAATTCATTCCTTTTCCATACCTGTTTGTTCATTGTAGGATGATGGGACGTAATATATGTGTGGGACAATAAACTGCCTTCTTTTTCACAGACGTGTTCATTGATGCTTTGATTTTTAGCTATGAAGTTGCAATATCTCAGGTTGCCAACTGCCAATCAATTTTGGCAGAAACAAAACTGACATCTGGGTCCTTATTTTGATTTTTTCTCTAAAATCTTTTACCCATATAGCTCTATTCGTGTTATATTTATTGATAAATAGTCGTCGCACCGCATTTACAATCTTGTATTCCAGGATCTTACCTGGTATGCTCATCACTTATTAAGCTATTCAGAGCATCAGCAGACATAGTCTTTACAGATTCACAATGCACAAAAATTTCCTCAGAAAGTGATTATTGATAATTTTGGAGCCAAGATAACAAAACTTTTTCGGCCTGATTTGCATGCTCTTTTTACTGCAGAGGATGATACCGGCGAAGATTGCCTTTTCTTTGTTACAGGTCATAAGCTTGGTAGCAACACAATCAGATTAAGTCACGGATTTTCGCCTTCTCAATCAGCAATTACAGGGCCTTCCCAGGTAACCTACCATGCAGCTGTTTTTTTTACTAATGCCGTTATTATATCTATCCAGTGTTTTCCCGAACCTGCAAGTTGATGCTTTTACTTTTTCATAAAGTTTTAAAAAGAACCTGAAATCTTTATATTTGGTCCGGTGTTTCCTGCTTATTTGTTCTTTATTTTGTCAACATCTCTATCGAATGCAATTTACCTGTAGGAACATGTTCGGACTTTACAACATCATCACAAATGAGGAGCTAATTACATTATATCCTAGTGTGATGTCGTGCTCTGAAGTGAATTATATAGAATTAGCAAGAGTGAATTATCTATAGTGCATACATGAAAATCACCATCTCACATCTCACCAGCCTTGCTCCCTGAGAATTTTGTCGTACCTGTACTTTTGTATCTTTCATTACCTAGCAAAAAAACACTAACAAAGCAAATCAGGCAGTTCATACAAATCTGCTTAGCTTACTATCTTTCTGCTTGCACTTGCACCGTCCGCCAAAAAAGGTAGAATAATGTATGATACATACTTTCGTCAGTAACTTCACATAGATTTTTTGCACTCTTATTAGCTTTAAAGCTTCTCACTTATTCATATATTGTAGGATTAGGTTGATCTGAAAAATAGGAAAAGAAGTGAACAACCATAATCCGATATCACAAAGCAACTGCTGATATATGATGAATGGAATATGATTTGTGAATGTTAGCTTGTCTTAGAAGGGGAGCCTTGGCGCAGTGGTAAAGCTGTTGCCTTGTGACCATGAGGTCATGGGTTCAAGTCCTGGAAACAGCCTTTTGCAGAAATGCATGGAAAGGCTACGTACAAAAGACCCAAGTGGTCGGACCCTTCCCCTGACCGTGCGCAAGCGGGAGCTACATGCACTGGACAAATGACAGTTCTGGTACTATAATTAGTTTCAACTAATATTAATGCCTTTCGAAATCCAAGTCACCGATGTGCTTAATGAACACTTCTGGTTCATTTAAACCTTAGACGTTCAAAATTTGACTTTCTTTTTACATAGTGCATAACCTGCTAGAAATTAAAGCAAATGCTCCCATCAGCTATTTTTATTTTCTGAGGAAATTTCCGCTTCGCTAAATAAGATAGCAAATGAGGTCAATCAAAATTATTTTGTCTTATCATAGAATGAATCCATGTCTCAGTACTGTATTCAAGCAAATCACTCTTGACAGTACTGAGACAAATGCATCGTCTACTGCATGTATCTCCGATCATATCTTCATGCATAGTTGCTCTACTTGCTCCGCTCCCTGTTTTTCTATTTACAGCACATACACTTATCCGACGCGCGTAAGGGCGCGCGCATTCCACTAGTATGAACACATTTTGCTAGTTCGATATTGTAAAGGTAGTCCAAACCTCGTGTTTTCTTCAATGTGACACATGGCATGCATAGACGTCTAGGTCATGTTTTAGACAGGTCTTGCAAATGCCTATGATGAAACTCAACAACATAGGAAAAGAAAAAAAAAGATTTGGGGACCGAGCCGTAGCCGTAGCTCTGTTGGTGTGCTCTCCCGGAGTGGAGGCCACCGGTCACTGTTCGAGCATGCTCGAGCGAGCCATTTTTTCCACCGGGAACATAGTTCCTATTTAAATTCCGTTGCCTCACACGTGGATGCGCCACAATGGTCAGGATGACGTGCCTGTCATATACGAAGTCTGGAAGACTTCGGATACCTCTCAGCCACGTGCAAACCTCTTCGTCAGGTGTAGGTCTAGCTTGCGTACCAGTTTAAGTGCGTGTGGTGGTGTGAGTTAGTACGTGAGTTCAGATTCTACAGCTTGTACTTGAAGAGTTGAGGCATAAAAAAAAGATTTGGTGCTACTACTTGTCCTCTGGTGCATCAGGTCACTTGGTCCAAAGCTTAACGTACAACCATGTTCCCAAAAGAGAACGGGGGAACGTAGAACAAGACTAAAAGCTTGGTGCGATATTTTATACCGCGCAAATATAAATGTTTCTGAATTAAGAACGTGAACCTTCGAGAACGAAGAACGTGTTCGTATTGCACGTTTCCGGCTGGTAAGGTAGGAAGCGCAAATACCACACCACCTAGCGCACCGGCACAACAGCCCTCTCGGTCGCGGCGTCGGCCGCTCCGCCCGTGCGGCCTGGCTCGGTGTCCCGCGTCGCCGCCTCCAGCAATCTCATCAATCACGCCAAACCGCGACAGGAGCCCACTGAGCATAGCGTCGACGTAGCCGACCCGTCGCCATCGAAGGCTGGAATGAGTCGCGCCACTGCGCCGCCCTCACCTAATTTGGTATTCGCAATACTCTGACAGAGGACGTTCTCTTTGCGTTGTAAACTTGATGGGCCTTGTGTGAGTAATGAGCTTGGGCTTGTCGGTCCGGCCAAGCAGATTTTTTTAGTACTAAACGAGTATTAGTACTAACCACGGTCCAAAAAAAAACACGGTGGCGTCACCGAGGGCGGAAACTCTCCATGCACGCGGCACGCCTCGCACAACTCGGATCCCATGCAGTCACAAAAAAAAAAAAAAAAAAAAAACTCGGATCCCATGCGGGCACATCTTCGTGTGGCTGTGCGCGGAGGGCGGACGGCGTTCCATGGACCTGTCGACATCTATTCTAATGAACGTCCCCTGACCTGGATTACCAAATGCCCAGAATATTAAGGATCGAGAAGCCAATGGCCTTGCGTAGAACTGGTACAGTCTAAATTTGTATCTTTCAAATTTACTCTTAGTAAGTTGTGCCAATTTTATCAAATGGGTCCAGATTTCTGCAGTTTCGTCAATTTGGAAGACAACATTAGCAACTTTCTTGCACTGAAAAAGAAAAAAACTATGATCGAGTCAGACATGTTCCACGCTCGAGAGGTTAGGCATCCTTCCTTCTGAATTCTCATCTCGGTTTTCATCCAAGTTACTCTCAAATGCCAACCGGCACCGTGGCAGAATGGAACGAGGACGACAAAATCTAACGCACGGGATAGATACCCGAACGTCAACGCCCGGTGGAGCATCATCACCTCGAAGCTGTTGACCTCCGTCAACTCGGGCACACGAAAATGTGCCTCCATCCAGCCAGACCTGAATTTGCAGTCATGTGCACAAAGAGATCTCAATGGTGTCCATGAAATGAGGTGCGCAACGACTACGGGTCTATTTGGTTGCTAGCTTGCCTGGCTAGGCAGCAATCCAGGTCACTCAGCTTATTCGCTTGATCGTATTTGGCTTATAAGCCATAGCTTATCAGCAACGAACAGTATTTTCCTTTCACATCAAATCAGCCAACAGTACTTTCAGCCATAGCTGATAAGTCAAACCAACCTAAACGAACAGGGCGACTGATTTTGACTGCTTAGTGGCCAGCAACCAAAGAGGGCCACCGCTTACAAATGAGATCTGTAGTTCGGTGCTCCTTACTTGCGTCTGTCATAGGCAGGACACGAGTTGGGCTTGAGCATGGCCAGGCCCAAATAGAACCCTTGGAAAATGAATTAAGAAAGGGATTAACCAATTTTTAAGATGTTTTAAGATTTGTGCACAAACTTTGGGAAGGTCCACTAAAGCAAAACCTGGCCATAGAAATTATGTTTTCACATAGTAATTATAGTATCACATGAGACTTAAAATTGCATATGTTGTATGACCCGCAAATTGTGCCGGCTAATCAGCTATGCTCAAAATGGAGGAATAGATTGTTGAGAATTTGAGATATCGTGGCTCTTGGTGTCGTAATAAAAAATAAAAAAAAAAGATAGAACACAACAAAGTTCAAGCCTTCAGCTGTTTTGAAGCTTGCAGGTCACAAGATCAATTAGAAGTGCGGCCGTTTGGAATTTCACTTTATGAAAGTGTAAGATCCTTGATAAATGAACTAATGAAGGATGCGTTTCAGAAATGAAGTAGTAGTGCACTGAAAGGAAAGTGCGACTAGTATATAACATTCAGCTCTCTAAATAAGCATCTCCCGCGATCCTCTGAATTGCTCTGATGAAACCATCTATTATCCCATTGTTTCATCTGAACTTGTCACGAGGACGTACGGCTAAACGATAGAATAACCCCAGGAGGCGACCCTAACAACCGCTGATTGAGAGGAAATATGGCAGCAGCGGCTTGCGTGCGTACATGGAATAATGCAATGCAGCTAACAGCACATGCACGCACGCATGTCACGAGCAGCTGGCTCTACAAAACTGGACATGAGAGTTTCTTCTCATCCAGCTCCTCGCGAATGAAATGAGAAAGCGTGCGAATTTCATTTCTCTAATTCCATAATATTCAAAAATATTATAGAAAAATATTATAGATAGGTACACATCAATATATAATAGAAAAAGTTAGGTTTTTTTATTTTGACTTTCTTAAAAAAGAAAAATAAATATATAGTCAAGAAAGAAGATCTAGAATATATCAAAATTCAATATTTATATAAAATGTAATCCTTCCTTTTTTTGAATCTCCTTTTTTTTATTCTTATTGAATCGTGGTAAAGTATTCTAATCCAATAAGGATTTCGCGGGCGAATATTTACTCTTTCCTGTCTTATTTGTTAATTTAGAACCTTATCAAATAAAGCAATTTTTTGGTTTGTTCCGCCATCCCACCCAATGAAGTGTTAGGATTCTTTCCAAAAAAATCCTATGTAGTCATAGGTTTTGTCGTTCCCACAGCTTCTCCTTTAATGGTTAGGTTTGAATCCTGCAATGGAGCTTCCAAAAAATTTATTTCCGAGTCAATTTTCTCAGTTTTATTAACACAGCTGCTCTTTATTTATTGCTTTATATTTGTTGTTTCAAAAGTAAAGTTACGATTTCGAATTCTCTCTTTTTTTTTAGAATTTTATTATATTGATGCTTTATCACATTGCCTTTTTTTTATGATGTAATTCATAGGTGTTTAGTTCGCGAATTTTGAGAATTTGGCTACCGTAGCACTTTTATTTTTATTTGGCAATTAGTGTTTAATCATGGACTAATTAGGCTCAAAACGTCCGTCTTGCAATTTCTAACTAAATTGTGCAATTAGTTTTTTTTCGTCTACATTTAATGCTCTATGCACGTATGGCAAAATTCGATGTGATGCTACTGTAGCACTTTTTGGGAAACTTTTTGGGAACTAAACCAGCACGGAGAGGTTGAGACATGCATATACGTGGTGGTGGAGCCCCTGTCCCGGGCCTTGACCTTGCATTGGACGCGCAGCGGCTAGCTGGTCTGCTCGCCGACACGTCCGTCCGTCCGTCCGTCTTCCTCCCCCCATGTCCCATCTCCCTCCCTCTAGGCTCTGGCTCCCATCTTCCCATGTATAAATAAATAAACTGATCGGGCCACCCTCCAGCTCCAGCAATCAGTCTGTTCGCTTGCTCGTAAACGATCGTAAATTTCCAGCTGGGAACAGTATTTTTCTCTCACATCAAACCAGCCAGCAGTAAATAATCCACGATACGATACGGCCTCCTGAACAGCCTCAGCACGGCGGCTCCTCTTGTCTCCAATCAGGACGCCGCCGGCCGCCGGCCGCCACAGCCTCAGCGCAGACACGACCCAGTCCATTTGCAGCACACGGCGGCTGATCGAGCAGATAGCACATAGATAGATAGATTGATAGGCAGGCTAGCTGCAAGGAAGCTGCAGGTAGGCATGCGGAGATGGATGATGATTGGCAGCGCAGGGATTGATGATTGTTAGTCGTTGGCGCATGTGCCGTCACCTACTGATGATACATGGATCATCGTCATCTAAGTATAGCATAGGCGCGGCTCGCACAGCAGGGCGTCGTCGTCGCCGTCCGTCCGTCCCTCGCTACCAACCTTGCCTGCCCTCCGCGCGCGCGTCCCGCCCGCCCCCTCCCCTGCCCGGCCCCCCACAAACACCTCCGGCGCGCGGTGGTGGCGTGGCGCCCTTCCCACGTCTGCCACCACCCCGGGTCGGGTTGGTCCGGTCCGGTGCGCGCGGTCACCATGGCGAGGGCCTGTAGGATGGCCCCCCTCCTGGTCTCGGCGCTGCTCCTGCTCGTGGCCGCCGCCGCGTCGGGCATCCGGGTGGACGTGATCCGGCTCCCGTCGTCGTCGTCCGCGCCGCCGCCGCTGCCGCCGTCCCCGGCGTTCCGCGAGGCGCCCGTGTTCCGCAACGGGGACGAGTGCCCGCCCCGTGGCTCCCCCGACGGCCGCGTCGACGTCGCCATGACGCTGGACGCCAACTACCTGCGCGGCACCATGGCGGCCGTCTTCTCCATCCTGCAGCACACGGCGTGCCCGGAGAACGTGGCGTTCCACTTCCTGGCCGCCGCCGTGCCCGCGGACAACGGCGGCGACCCAGACCCGCTGGCGGCGATCCGCGCCACGTTCCCGTACCTTGACCCGAGCGTGCACCGGTTCGACCCGTCCCGTGTCCGCGGCCGCATCTCCCGCTCCGTGCGCCACGCGCTGGACCAGCCGCTCAACTACGCGCGCATCTATCTGGCCGACACGCTCCCCGCCAGCGTGCGCCGGGTCATCTACCTCGACTCCGACGTGGTGGTGGTGGACGACGTGCGCAAGCTCTGGTCCGTGGACCTGGGCGCGCGCCACGTGGTGGCGGCGCCCGAGTACTGCCACGCCAACTTCACCAAGTACTTCACCGACGCCTTCTGGTCGGACGGGGACCTCAGCGCCGCGTTCCGGGGACGCCGCCCCTGCTACTTCAACACGGGCGTCATGGTCATGGACGTGGCGCGGTGGCGGCGGGGAGGGTATACGCGTCGGGTGGAGGAGTGGATGGCGGTGCAGAAGCGGAAGCGGATCTACCACCTGGGGTCGCTACCGCCGTTCCTGCTCGTGCTCGCCGGGGACATCAGGCCCGTCGACCACCGCTGGAACCAACACGGGCTCGGCGGCGACAACATCGAGGGCAGGTGCCGGAGCCTCCACCCGGGCCCCATCAGCCTGCTGCACTGGAGCGGCAAGGGCAAGCCGTGGCTGCGGCTCGACGCCCGGAAGCCCTGCACCGTCGACTACCTCTGGGCGCCCTACGACCTCTACAAGGCCGCGGCCACCGCGCTGGAGGAGTAGGAGTGTGATCCGTCCATGCTAAGCTATACCGGAATATGAATCATGGCCAGCCATGGGTCAACGTACGATCGACCCGTGGCGACGACGTACGGCGGCCGACGGCGAGGAGGGAGACGATCCAATGCAAGAGGTGCGTGTGCCGTGTGCGTGCACACAGCAGCGAGCAGATGGCATCATCACTCAGACGAGAACTACTCCGATCAAGATGAGCGCGAGAGATCAACGACGACGAAGGATTGTATATTACTAGGAGATCGAAGAGAGGGTGAGTTGGAGATCGATGCATGCGGAGCGTGGATGATCAATCGTACGTAGGCCGGTCGTCGGCGGAGGGAATAATGGTCGTCGTGCATGTCTCGATCGAGACCTCTCGCTCTTCCTCTCGTTTTGATTGGGTTCGTCGATCGATCCCGACGACACCACTATTTAGCGAACGATCACCCCTCCCTAAACCAGTGATAAAAAATCAGACAACCCCATCACTTTCTGTTTTAGAAAAAAAAATCATTCCCGCAGCAGTCCGCGAGCTCTGCAGGCACAGTTTCCGTTTCCCACTCCCTCTTCCGCTCCTTTTCTCAGCCTGACGCAACACGCAAGATAGAAAATAAAATAGAATATTTATTTCAAATTGCTATAACTTCTAAACGGCGCATCCATTTTTAATTCCGTATGTACCGGTGTGTTCTACGTGACGAGATAAACAAAACTAGATCCCACTTACATATGTTTCGAAGAATTTTATTCTAGTAGCAACTTGTATGTACTAACTTATAGCATATAACTATGCCAAAAACTTAGAAAATTCAAGAGATATGCAGCCCAACTTACTGTACACAAGTTCTTAAACAGAAAGAAACGAATTACCTTGTAACTCATGCCGAAACTTAGAAACATAAAAGTTATTAAACACAGAGAAATAAATTAACTTATAACTTATACCAAAACTTAAAAACATAAAAAGTTATGAAACACAACTTATCTACCTAAAAGTTATCAAACACATCTTATATACACAAAAGTTATTAAACACATCTTGTATACATAAGTTATTGGAGCTCTTGCGTTTGTATTCCTTGTTTTGTATCAAAATTATGATTTTACCCCTATTTTTTTTACTTTGTGAATTTACCCCTACTGTACCATTCACGAAGCACCAGTTTGCTCATGCTCCGTTATTCACCCCTAACGGTGTTAAACTTTGTACAAAAGACATGAATGCCCATACGATTTTGCCCTTTGTCTTTATGCCTTATTATGATTTTGCCCCTGTCTGTGGATATGTATAAAAGGGTACGATACCTACAGGTGATCCTCAGCCCTCATGGGCAGAGAGCCATAGACGCATAGTACGATAGAGGACAGAAAAGAATGGATGCTAAGGTTCGTGCTTTACTTTTAAGTGTGGTTAGCAGGGAGACAGTGCTTGAGAGCATTGGTTGGCATCCACCTGAAGTGAAGCCTATGCGATTCAGAGCACTCTGATTTCTGAATCACAGGTAAACTACCAGTGTACAAACTACAACGTATAGGTGAACGAACGTTCGTCTGCGCACACAGCGCCTTAGATATGAGACAAGTAAATTCATCATTAAGAGTCGAAGTCGAGGAACATGTACCAGTCATCTTTCTGATGAGGCCAAGACGCTTGCAGAGCTCAACGCAGTTGTCCTTCACCTGGGGCGCGATATTGTCAAAGAGACGGATGATCTCATCAGCATCAAACTCCGGGACAATGTTGTAAGAAGCAATGAAGGTGAGAAGGCCCCATCGGGCCATCCCGCCGATGTCCCTGCCACCCGCACCCGCAGGCCCCGCGATCACCATCTCCTTCCAGTGCCCCGCCAGGCGCTTTGCCTACGCCAGCGCGTCCGCCGACGGCGCCAGCGAGGCGGGGCGCGTACTCGATCAGCGCGACGCAGTTTGCCCACCACTCGCTCGCGTCGCGCCCCGGCCCCGCTGAGGCCAAGTCCAAGAAGCCGCCGACGGCGCAGGACGAGGAGGGCATGGGGTCCGGGGCACCAAGCAGCGCCTGGGAGGAACGCGCGGAAGGAGCTCTTGCCACTGAGGCACAGCGCGTCCACCAGCGCGGAGGGGTCCATGTTCGCGCACGCCGCGGCGACTGGCTCGTGTCAGAGCCGACGTCTCTCCGCCGCCTGCATCGTGCGGATGCTGCAGCCACTCCCCTTCCTCGGCCTCGTCCTCACGGCTGTTCTCTGTCTACACCGGATCCGCGTCTGGAAGGGCTCGCCTGCCTTGCATCAGGAGGGGCTTCGCCAGATCCACGCCGGGGAGGGACTTCGCCAGATCCCGCTGCCGGGGAGGCCTCACCTGTCTGCGTCGGGGAAGAGAAGCCAGGGACGCCGCCGTTGCCACCCGGACTCGCTGTCGCGAGCAGATAGCAGCGAAGAGAACGAGCGGATGAGAATGAAGAGGAAGGGGCATTTCAATTATTTCGCATTTGATTTTATGTGTTTTATTTTTTTTAAATCGTTTAATCAGCCCCTAATTAACGGACATCCAAACCAGGGGCAAACGGCTCCTTCAGTTTCAAAATAACAGGGGTAAAATCACAAAGTTAAAAAAATAAAGGGTAAAATCACAATTGAGCTTCCGGACAGGGGCAAAAACACCGTTTTTCCTAAGTTATCCAATACAACATGTGTACATAAGTTATGTTATATAACTTAAATGTATAAATTAATATCATAACATATTAGCAGATATATTGGTAGAATGCATAAAAGGAAAATTAATAGACTAATATAAAAAGTAAAAAGAGAAAAAAGGTAAAACATAAAAAAGTTGTGTTTCATAATTTTTGTATTTTCAAGTTTAGACATAAGTTATAAGTTATATGCTATAATTTACATGTCATAAGTTATATGGTATAAGTTACATGTCCAAGTCATAAGACACAAATTTGCTATTAAAATAAAGTTATTCAAAACATATGCAAGTGAGGTCTAGTTTTGTTCGTTTAGTCACGTAAAACACGCCGGTGTAGACGGAATTGAAAATGAATACACCGTTTGGAAGTTATAGCATTTTAAAGTAAATGTTTTTCCTAATTGACAATGATGTCACAGTCAAAGAAAACAACTCCACGTGGTCGGTCGTTCGCTAATTCCCAATCGGGTGATCGACCGTGAGAATGGAATTCGGGATCGATCCGATCCTTCGTCGTCGTGTTTGTATATGTCATTGTCGGTGTGGGACCTACGGGATACCCCGCAAGGAAGGGAGTAGAACTAGCCTGACTAGGATTCTTCCCCTGTAATCTTAGTATTAGTATTATCCTGTAATCCTACTAGGAACTCTCATTATAAATCCGACTAGGACTCTGGCCTCCTGACTATATAAAGTGGGCAGGGCTCCTTAGATCGAGGGGGTCTGGAGTTCAAGAGAACAATTGTACACAACACAACACTTTACAATCAATACAACGCAAAGGCTAACGCCGACTGGACGTAGGGCTATTACTCGATCAAAGATCGAGGGTCCGAACCAGGATAAATCGACTGTCTCTTGTGTTAACCGTCGAGTTCTGCATACGCTGAAGCCCGAACAAACTGCCCTGGGGACCCTCGTGGTAGGCTATCGGTGGTCAAACATCGACAGCTGGCGCGCCAGGTAGGGGCTTTCGGCAACTTTGCATCCTGAGAGCTCGATAGACCTCGACAACATGATCTTCTCAAAGGGATCAATCTTCATCTTCGGTTCATGGATTTGCGAGGCAGGCGACTGATGGCAACCTCCAAGGCCATCTCCTTGAAGATTCAGATCATCATCACGACTCTTTCATTTCGACGACAACGATAGATTAGCTTGTTGAAAGATTCAGCGTAGCTCGCGATTTCCAATCCAACTCGGATTCCGCGACTTCACGCATCCGATTCGAACCCAAGTTTCGCTTCCGAGACGATGTCTTATCCGAGTTCTTTGGAAAACCGAGTTCTTTTCTGACAAAGCTTTGGAACATGACGTCAACCTATCAAGAATACTACTCGGAGTTCACTGAAAGTACTTCAAAGAAGTTGGGTCTTCTTCTGTTCGGACTCCACAACATGGCAACATCTTATCAGACATGGCCCGAAGGATCCACTTATCCCGTGCTTAGAATATCGCTAAAGGGAGCCCAAGAAGGTCTCGTTTTAACCATAACATCTTAAGACTGCATCGTTCACTGGCCAGGTACCGTTCCTGAGGATGACAGAACCCAACTAATCGACGATACGACAACAGCAACTTTACCATACCAAGAAGGAGACTCAATCTATGACCTTGAAACCTCTACTGAAGTTATCAACAGCTTTGGTAGTACGGAAATAGATGACGATGACAAAATAACTCATGCTAGAGAAGTATTCATGATTCGCCGTCCTAGATCACCTATTAATCCCCCCCAGAAGTACCCGACGTGAGGTCTTCGGATGAATCCGAATCCAACATATCACCATTTATCCAGGGGCATGATGGTGAGACCAAAAGTCAAAGGCAAGCGAGAGAAAGAAAGAACAAATTGAAACAAGGACGTCAACGCCGTGCTAAGCAGCGAAATGGACACTTGGATCAAATATGAATCAGACCTAGCCGAGTACAATAGAAGAAAATCAGAATGAGGGGTTGAAGAAGGACGAGCAGCAAATGCACCATACGATAAGATCCGAGAAGTACTAGAAGAACTTATGGACGACCTCATATCCTAATGAAAAATAAGAACAGCTCCGAGATTTTCTCCAATCAACAGTCCTTAAAATGCACGACAGGAAGGGCAACATCTCATGAACAAGAAAATCAAAGGAAGTCCGCTTTCGAAAGACTTGGACCAAGTGGAAGTCGCAACGGAGAAAGCCGAAGAAATCACAGTCAAAACAATCGAGTCAGAGCAACCAAGAAAGACTAGAAGCAAAGCACCTACTCGGATAGCCACGCAGAGCTACTCTCACCAAGACGACAGTTGGCAAGAAGGGGGCGTAGAATCAGAATATACGGAAGCCAGAACGCACGATAGATTCCCCTGTTCTGCGAATAGACTTACTTCAATACGACTATCTCATAAGTTGAAGTCATCCAACCACTCCAAGTATGATGGCTAGACCAAACCAAAGCAATGGCTCAGTATTTACTCACAATCGATTGAATTGGCCGGAGGAGACGATGACATCAAAATCTTGTTCTTTCCCATGGCCCTAGAAACCATGCCACTCCAATGGTTTGACAAATTGAATCCAGGATCAATCAAAAATTGGGAAGATTTGCAAAGACCTTTCTATGAAAATTTCGCGGGAATTATTACACATCTAATCACCCACGCAGAGTTAAAAGGACTCAAGCAAAAAGAAGGTGAAAGTCTTAGAAATTACTATCGACGATTTGGTGAACTACGAGCTCAAGTACATGACATCACACAACGAGAAGTAATCGAAGCCTTCTTCACAGGAATCATGGCTAGGTGGCAATTTCAAGACTTCTACAAAGAGAACCCAAGAAACAATGAAGAATTCAGAAGAACAGTAGAAAAGATGATTACTGTAGAGGAGAAGACACGAGAAAGATTCCCAGATAGAAACAATAAAGACAATCCCGACAGGCAAATTCCTCGAAATAGTAGACATCAGGAAAGAAAGTGTGGTCCGGATAACACAGTAGCAATGGCTGACAAATCAAAGAAGTTTTCAAAACCCAAAAGATATGATGATATTGAGAACATATGTTGCCCCTTGCACCTCAACGGAAAGCACATCATCGGAAATTGCTACACCTTCAATGAAAGATACACTAGAAAAGATAGCAAGGGAAACAATAAGAAGACAATCAGAAAAAAGAAGGAGACAACCTTGAAGACAAGGGATTCCAAAAATCTTAGGGAACAGTGGCAGTAATCTTTGCTGGGGTTCCAGATTCTAGAAGCAAACATCAAGAAAAACTAGCGTTATGAACCATCATGGTAGCAGAACCTGCTACACCAAGATATCTCAATTGGCCAGAGTATCTAATCCTAATTTTCAAGAGAAGACCAATGGACCAGCGTAGGAAACATAGGCCATTACCCACTGGTTCTAGATCCAACCGTTGCCGGTATGACTGTTACAAAAGTACTAATCGACAGAGGAGCCAGACTCAACATCATTTTTTCAGAAACTCTAAGGAAGATGGGACTACAACTCGTCGGGATAATCACACCAACAAGCACACCTTTTTATGGCATAGTACTCGACAAGGCAGCAATGCCACTCAGATAAATCACTCTACCGGTTACCTTTGGAACTCCCTCAAACTACCATACAGAGTTCATCAAGTTTGAAGTCGCAGACTTCGATTCATCATATCACGCAATCCTCGGGCGCCCGGCACTAGCAAAATTTATGACAATACCACATTATCCATACCTGTTGCTTAAGATGCCAGGGCCTAACAGTGTTCTTTCTCTTCGGGGTGATTTAAAGCGCGCATTTGATTGTGATGTTCAGGCTATTCAGATTGCAGCAAGAGCACAAGCAAACGATGGAAGAAAAGAAATAACCACTATTGCCGTAGAAATAAGTCAAGAAGAACTAGACATATCGGCTAAAAAGCCAAGCATCCTAGCACCACCAAAAGAAGTCGACGTCAAGCAAATTGACCTGGGCACCGGTGATCTATCAAAAATGGCAACCATCAGTGCACACCTATCAGCAAAATAGGAACTTACGCTCACCAACTTTCTTCGGGACAACAAAGATATCTTTGCTTGGAAGCCGGCCGACATGCTAGGGGTCCCAAGAGAGTTGGCTGAGCACATAATTGATATCAATGAAGGCTCCAAGCCTGAGAAACAACGACTACGACGATTCTCTCCTGACAAAAAGGCGGTAATTAAAAAGGAAATTACAAAACTAATGGTAGCCGGATTCATCAGAGAAATCCTTCATCCAGATTGGCTAGCAAACCCTAGTTCTAGTACAGAAAAAGAATACGGACGAGTGGACGCATGTGTGTCGACTACACAGATCTCAACAAACACTGCCCGAAAAGATCCGTTCGGGCTACCACGCATTGATCAGATAGTTGATTCAACGATAGGATCTGCCCTATTATCCCTTTCTGGACTTGCTATTCTGGATATCACCAGATCGCATTAAAAGAACAGAACCAAAGCAAGACATCTTTCATCACTCCGTTCGACTGCCTACTGCTACAAGATCATGTCGTTTGGACTCAAGAATGCTAGAGCCACTTACCAAAGAGCTATCCAAACATACCTTAGGAGATTAGATCGGTAAAAACATAGAAGCATACGTGGATGACGTTGTTGTAAAAACAAAGAACCCAGATGCACTGATTGAAGACTTAAAACAAACCTTTGAGAATCTGAAAAGATGGAGGATGGAAATTGAACCCAAACAAGTGTGTATTCGGAGTTCCTTCAGGACAACTACTCGGATTCTTGGTCAGGCATCGCGGAATCGAAGCAAGCGCCAAGCAAATTCGAGCCATAAGAGAGATGGGCCCTCCTCGAAGCGTCAAAGATGTACAAAAACTAACAAGGCTGCATAGGCGGCACTCAATCGTTTCATTTCAAGACTCAGCGAAAAAATGGTTACCTTTCTTTAAATTGCTGAAGAAGACAGACAAAGTTCGAGTGGACAGAAGAAGCCTAATGAAGCTTTCAAGAAACTTAAGGCATACCTCACATCATCACTAGTCCTGACACCTCCAAAGAAAGACTGAAGACATGATGCTATATATTGCGGCAACTTCTACTGTAGTCAGCATGGCAATAGTAGTAGAAAGAGAAAAAGAAGGGACGCATGTATAAACTACAACGCCCAGTATACTACATCAGTGAAGTACTGTCAAAATCAAAAATCCAGGTACCCAGCATGTGCAAAAACTACTATATGCCCTACTCATCACTTCACGCAAGCTTCATCACTATTTTGAAAGCCACAAGATTACCGTGGTGACAGATTTCCCACTAGGAAACATCTTACACAACAAAGATGCAACAGGGCACATATCCAAGTGGGCAGTCGAACTCGGTGCTCTCGACATCGATTTTACCCCACGAAAAGCAATTAAATCCCAAGCCCTTGCTAATTTTGTTGCTGAATGGATAGAAATTCAACAACTCGTGTCAAGCACCATCCTTGATCATTGGAAAATGTACTTTGATGGATCACTCAAGCTAGGCAGAGCCGGTGCAGGCGTCCTAATTTCTCCAGACAGAAAATAACTCAAGTATGTCCTTCAGATCTTATGGCAAGCTACCAACAATGAAGCAGAATACGAAGCTCTCATCCATGGGCTATGAGTGACAATTACACTTGGAATCAAGCGATTACTTGTATATGGTGATTCGGCAGTAGTCATCAACCAAATCGACAAAGATTGGGATTGCACCAAAGAAAACATGGGTGCTTACTGTGCTGAAATCCGAAAACTCGAAAAACATTTCCAAGGATTAGAAATTCTACATGTCCTGCAGGATTCTAATATTGCGGCAGACATCCTCGCCAAGCTCGGATCAAACAGGGCGAAGGTCCCACCCAGTGTATTCATAGAGGAGCTATCAGCTCCCTCTATCAAACAACCCGGTGAGATAACCCCTGAAATCTCAGCCAAAGACAACCAGATCTTGGTAATAACCACTTCATGGACCTAGGTTTTTATTGGTTACATGAAAGAGAATAAGTTGCCAGCGAAAAAATAGGAAGCCACATGAGTTATCCGTAGAAGCAAGAATTACGTCCTAGTAGGAGACAAGCTCTACAGAAGAGCCGTATCATCAGGAGTACTCCTAAAAAGCATCTCATTTGAAGAAGGCAAACGAATCCTAGATGAAATACACTCAGATTGCTGTGGAAATCACGGCACTTCAAGAACACTAGTTGGCAAAGCATTCCGCATTGGTTTCTACTGGACAACCGCTTTGAAAGACATAGAAGAACTCATCAAAAGATGCAAAAGTTGTCACATGTTCGCAAGACAGGCTCATGTGCCAGCCCACAACCTCATCTACATACCACCCGCTTGGCCCTTCTCCTGCTGGGGGCTGGATCAAGTAGGACCTCTCAAGAAAGCAAAAAGCTAGATTCGAGTACATCTTCGTGGTAATTGACAAGTTCACCAAATGGATTGAATTCAAACCACTAGTAAAATACAGCGCAGCCAAAGCAGTCGAGTTCATCCAAGACATTATGCACCGCTTCGGCATGCCCAATCGAATCATCATGGATTTGGGTTCTCCCTTCACGGCCATAAAATTCCAAAGTTGGGCATAGGACTACGGTTTTAAAATAGATTACGCATCAGTCACACACCCAGAGGCTAATGGATAGGTCGAAAGGGCAAATGGACTCATACTAGCTAGATTAAAACCAAGACTGTATGAAGAACTAGTAGACTATGGATCAAAATGGATTGAAGAATTATCCAAGGTTGTATGGGGGCTACGGACTCAAATAAGCAGAGCCACCATATACTCACCTTTCTTCCTGGTGTACGGATCAGAAGTCGTACTACCCATAGACTTGATCTGGACGTCACCAAGGATAGAGCAATACGATGAAGGAGAAGCAGAACACACCCGAAGACTAGAACTCGATAGTACAGAAGAAGTCAGAATAAACGCTACCCTGCAATCAGCAAGATACCTCAAGGACTAAGGCACCACTACAACAAGAATACTCAGTCTCGATCATTACAAGTTGGAGATCTAGTACTAAGAAGAATACAAAAAACTGACGGACGCCACAAACTACTCAGTCCATGGGAAGGTCCTTTTATCGTCACAAAAGTCATTGGACCGGGCACATACAAGCTCATAACTGAAGACGGAAAAGAAGTCAACAATACATGGCACATCAATCAGCTACAAAGATTCTATGCATGAAAAAAACTCAAGGGAAAACATGTATACAAGACACAAGAGATCAACGTTCATGATCAACAAAGATAGCGCTCACCAAAAACATATGTATCATTATGACACATTAATACCCATGATCAATAAAGATGATTCTCTCTCGACAAACATGTGTCTCATCATGGCTTTCCCCGAGTTGTTTCTTAAATGCAAAATGGCTAAAAAGACACCTGAGCATCCCGATCGAGAGCAAAATAGCTGAAAAGATGCTTGAGCCCGCCGATGAGGGTAGCTAACAAGCTAACACCCAAAATAAAATGCAAAATGGCTGAAAAGAGGCCTGAGCGTCCCGGCTGAGAGCAAAATAGCTAAAAAGACGCTTGAGCCTGCCGATGAGGGTAGCTAACAAGCTAACACCCGAAATAAAAAGCAAAATGGCTGAAAAGACGCCTGAGCATCCCGGCCAAGAGCAAAATAGCAGAAAAGATGCTTGAGCCTGCCGATGAGGGTAGCTAACAAGCTAACACCCAAAATAAAAAGTAAAATGGCTGAAAAGACGCCTAAGCATCCCGGCCGAGAGCAAAATAGCTGAAAAGACGCTTGAGCCCGCCGATGAGGGTAGCTAACAAGCTAACACCCGAAATAAAAAGCAAAATGGCTGAAAAGACGCCTGAGCATCCCGGTCGAGTGCAAAATAGCTGAAAAGACGCTTGAGCCCACCGATGAGGGTAGCTAACAAGCTAACACCTGAAATAAAAAGCAAAATGGCTAAAAATACGCCTGAGCATCCCCGCCGAAGCAAAATAGCTGAAAAGATGCTTGAGCATGCCGATGAGGGTAGCTAACAAGCTAACACCCAAAATGACTAAAACTAAGCCTAAGCATAGACCACCGCAATTTCAAGACAAGACCCTCCAGCTACTTGTTCCAAATAGCAAGAGGCTCACGGGGTACACTAGAGATACCCAAGAACACAAAGATCTACATATAACGAGTTATTTACATGGCACAAAAGAAGGCCAGACAAGCACTCGACAGATCTAAAAAGGTTGTCAACACTAAGACCTATATATAACAAGTTGTTTACATGGGACAGAAAAGTACTCGACAAATCAAGAAAGTTTGTCAAGATAACACGTAGAATTGTTTACAAGGCAAAGACGAGAGAAAGACAAAGTACTCGGCAATTCAAGTAACTCTAACCAATTGGACAAATCATCCAAGGAATAAACAAGGCATCCGGGCAAAGAAGACATCAACAAAAAATCTTCATTCAAAAAGAAGTATAATGTCATATTACAAGGCACAGGCATAAAGGTCAAATACATCAAGCCTCATCATCAGGAGAAGGGATAACAATATTAAGATTATCTACTATTCTACTAGCTAAGTCTTCAACCTTAGGCTCCATCCTCTCAACGGCATTATTGTATTCTTGACTATCAGCTTCCTCTGCTATCTTGGACAAAGGAGCCACTGGAGCAAGAACTCGGACCTGAGCTAGGACATTCTTGGTACACAGTTGAGCGCACCTCTTCACAAACTCTTGGAAACAAGTCGGAATTCGAGGAATTAACTGAGCCCAAGATTGCCCATCATCCGCTGGAGTTCGGAGAACGTCGGCTACTGAACGAAAGGATTTCCACAAAGCTTTCCAGTCTTCAGTAGCCATCGCCAACTTGCCAGACAAGTCTTCAATAGTTTTTTGGGCCTACACAAGATCTCTATCAGCTCCATGCCTAATCACCTTAGCAAGCGTAAGTTCCTCCTCAGCATGAGTAATTACCTCCTCAGCCTTGTTGTGACTCGTACGAACAAGAGTCTTCATTTCATCAACGCCCTCCGAGAGCTTCTGCTTTTCAACCCGGAGAGCTGGACAAGACAACAAACAACAAGTCAGTAGAAAGGAGAATTTGAATGCAGAAGGAAACAAAAAGAACCCGCAATACCGTTGCACTCCTTCACGGCCTCCAAGTTCTTCACGGCCTCCAAATTCTTTTGAGCCTCCTAGAAAGTAGCATCCCTCGGCTTCTCAGTCTCAACAACCTAGGCACAAAGAGATTTTTCCTCCTCCTGATGCGTCTGACGCTCAGCCTCCATCTTGGTCCAGAGGAGGTCAAGATCAGCTTTCAGGGCGCTCACTTCGGAAGACAACTTTTTCTCATTTTCAGATAAGAAAAAGAAGCCGGTATGATCATGAGAGAAGGACTGAGCAAAAAGAGACAAAGAAAAACAAAGCATAAGGGCAGAAGAAAAGCGAACATCCAAAGAAGAAACGGCAGAAAAACTTACCTAGAGCTTTTCTCCAAAAGAAGTCGCAAGGGTCGATAAGCTTCCTTAGGCAACAGTTAACTCCGATAGTCGATGAGTGGCATCAAACTGCTGCACCACATCATCAGCAAAAGGTGGATCACCGGAGGCAAGAGAAGGAGAAGGAGAAGCTGGCCGAGGCAAAGAAGGCACGACCAGAGCAATCTCCCAAGAAGCCAAGGCCAATCCCTCAGAAGGATCCACCGCAATGGCCATGGTCACCTTTGTGGCAACCAAGTTAGCAGTGGCATCATCGCCAGAAAGCTTCGTCATCCCCATAGCCACTTCACCGACAGTGCGCTGCGAGTCCTGAGGCTCAGTACTCAGTGGCACAACAGAGGGCTAAGAAGAAGTCGACGGGGGGACGAGAGAAGATGAAGGCCTAAAAGTTGATAAGAGAACTCGCCAATGAGAACAAGAGAAAAGCAGAACAAAAGTAAAGAGACAAAACCAAAATCCACTCACCCAGCTATCTTCTTCTTCGTAAAACAAAAAGAAGACATCAAAGGAGGAACCACGGCATCAAAAACATCCTCGCCACTTGGCGATAGGAGCGGTATAGCCAGTACCGGAGCCTCGGAAGAACTTGGTACCGGATGAAAGCTCTAGTTTGGTTTTGGTGAATTGATAAAACCCTAAGTGCTAACCTAGTTTATCAAGTGATCATGAGATAGGTAGCACACTTCAAGTGGAGAAGCCAATGAAGATCATAACATGACAATGGTGATGACATGGCAATGATCAAGGGCTTAAACTTGAAAAGAAGAAAGAGAAATATAAAAAGCTCAAGGCAAAGGTATAATTTATAGGAGCTATTTTGTTTTGGTGATCAAGACACTTAGAGGGTGTGATCACATTTATGTTTGATAGCCGTACTATTAAGAGAGGTGAAACTCGTATCGGAATACGGTTATCAAAGTGCCACTAGATGCTCTAACTCATTTCATATGCATTTAGGATCTAGTAGAGTGCTAACACCCTTGATAATATTTGTGAAAATATGCTAACACATGTGCACAAGGTGATACACTTGGTGGTTGGCACATTAGAGCAAGGGTGAAGAAGTTAGAAGTGTAAACAAAGGAGATGCTGGCATCGGTCAACTGACCAGACGCTGGATCCAAAAGCACCGGACGCTGACTGGCTGCGTTCGGTCGCGTTGACTAGGGGTACAGTACCTAGGGTTAATCATCAGACGCTGGACTATGTTCGGTCAAGGTCGATCGGACGCGTCCGGTCGAAGAAATACGCCTCGAGGAGCTTACTGGAAATGACCGAACTCTAAGGCTCTAGCATCCAGTCAACTCAGACGCAGTGTCCGATCAAGGCAGATGACTATTGAAGTCAGGACACGTGGCCACCATCGGGCGACCAGACGCTGAGGAGCAGTGTCCGGTCAGTAAGACCGGAGCATCTGGTCAGAGCGCAGTGTGCCGAGTGAAGGGGTACAATGACTCTATTTCATGGGGGCTTCTATTTAAGCCCCATGGTCGGTTGTGGCTCACATCTTTGGCCATTTTCATTAACATAGCAACCTTGTGAGCCTAGCCAAAGCCCTCCCACTCATCTCTATCATTGATTCATCATCATAGTGAGATTGTGAGTGATCCAAGTGCATTGCTTGAGTGATTGCATTTAGAGGCACTTGGTGTTTATGTTTTGCTGCGGATTTCACTTGTTACTCTTGGTGGTTGCCGCCACCTAGACGGCTTGGAGCAGCGAGGATCGTTGAGCGGAGGGTGGTGATTGTCTCCGGCTCTGATCATGGTGATTGTTAGGGGTTCTTGACCTTTCCTCGGCGAAGCGCCAAAAGGTACTCTAGTGAATTGCTCGTGGCTTGTGTGATCCTCATCTTGTGTTGGTTGTGTGGCACCCTATTAAGGGTTTGGCGTGTAAAGCCAATTAGCGCATGAACCTTCAAGTGAGTGAATCGCCGCAACGAGGACTAGCTTGCCGGTAAGCAAGTGAACCTCGGTAAAAATTATTGTGTTCATCCTTTGATTCTGAGATGATTGGTCTTTATTGTTATTCATACTTGTGATTGATTGGTTCACTCCTCTACACGGCGGTATAACTATCTTGATCACTCTTTTTACTTTACCGCAAACTAGTTGACAAGCTCTTTAGTGTAGCTAGTTGTGAGAGCTTGCATGCTTGGTTGGTGTTGCTCTTTAGTTAGCCTTTGAGAGCACACTAACATAGGGTAGTGTCATTACTCTTGTGTGAATTGATACTATCTAAACTAGAATTGTGGTAGGTGGCTTACAATTTTGAGTAGGCTAGCGTAACACTTGCTTCGCCTCATAATTGTCTAACCTTTTGTTAAGTGTTATTGTAGAAATTTTTATTAGGTTATTCACCCCCCCTCTAGCCATTAGGATCTTTCACCGGAGCTATAGAAGAACCCGGTGCAGGAGGCTCAGAAGAGCTCATACCCGACAACCGTTTACTACAAAAAGATCAAGACCAAAGTCAAAACAAAAAGAAGGTTTCAAGTGCAAAGAAATAAGAAAACAACTCACCACCACATAAGGGGCACATCATCGTCCTCTTCTTCCTCAGTCTCGACCAAGGCCACCAAAGCGCCAGCTGAAAAAGGAATAAAAGTACTCGGTTCAAGACAAAAACAAGAAGACAAAGGGACAGAGTGTATTAATATGCTCACCTAAGAGCATGCTAGCTATAACTGGAGTACCTGGATGAGTACTTGGCTGGCGAGACTTCTTGGAAGAAGGTAAACTAGATGAAGAACCATCCACTCGCCCCCTCTTTGAGACACTACGAGGACCTCGAGGGACTAGACGAGGAACATATTCTTCATATACATCAACAAATCCAGAAGAAACTCTAGAAAACACTATGGCGATTAGGAACTTACTAGTTATAGAAGCCCCAGCAAGATTCTCCCCAGTATTCACCATGGTAGGGAGGACATCAAGAGGGACCAGGTCAATAAAATTGCGCCCCAATCCCTATGAAAAGAATAAAACAACAAGACAAAGAAAAATAAGCAAAAACGGATACAGCAAAAGAAATACAGAAAGTACCCGCGTGAAGAGAAGACGACTTACAGCTGGGGGCGGGTTGTTGGCAGAGAACTCAGAGACAGTAAGCGGGACAAAGCTTGCTCCTTTCAGCATCTTCTGGAGATGCTCGAGTACCTCCTCGTTGGTCAACTCAAGGGCTGGGACCATGCGCGAAGGATCCTCAGCCCTAGAGTACTCAAAGCTAAGGTGCTCTCGCTCCTTCAGAGGCTGAACACAGCGACGAAGAAAGCTCGAGACAATATCGAAGCCGGTCAAGCCCTACTGTTTCAAGATACTTATCCTATTAAGAAATGGCTGGATTGCTTGAACCTCAGCCATCGTCACAGGGTTCTTATCCCATCAGTCATTAACCAAGGGACCAGATCTAGAGTGGACAGCAAGAGAAGAGATCAGATTGGCGGCATAAAACCAGTCGGCATGCCAATCCCTTATAGAATCAACCAAGTCATAATCAAAGAACTTGCTCTTAAGACCCTAGCGAAATTGAATCCCGTAGCCACCAAGAACACTGGTGTCTTCGCGGTGGGGTTGGGGTTTTAGGCGAAAGAAGTAACGAAAGAGAGAAAGAGAAGAGGGAATTCCAAGGAAAGTTTCATAAAGATGAACAAAGACAGAAAGGTGAATGACTGCATTAGAAGCAAGATGATTCAGGCAAATCCCAAAATAGTTGAGAAATTGATGAAGAAAGGCAGAGGCAGGAAGGCAAAGTCCAACATGAATAAAGGAGACGAAAAGGACGATCTCACCAGGACCTAGAGCAGGGACCCGATGCTCGCCTAGAACTCTCCATTCAGCAATGGCCTTGCTCTAGATCAAACCATCGCTGACAAGTTCCCGAAGCTGATCTTCGATAGTCGTCGGAGCCGGCCAAGACTTTTGGGCAGCCCTCATGGCCACGAACTCCTAGTTCTCAATCATGAAAAGTGATGATTCCTCATCCATGAAGGTTGCCTAGGACTTACTCGCGGCCTTCTTCTTACCCATGTACTAACAGAGGCAAAAAGCAACTAGGGGAAGAGAAAGCTTGGACGATGGCGCTAAGATGGCGGCGGCAATGGTGATGGCGGATTTCTGAGAGCTAGGGTTTCAAGGCAAGAGAAGGACAGTAAAGAAAAAAAAGATGAAGGGTCTTTAAATAGATTTTACAGCGATAAAAATAGCCCACCAGGCCCGTTAAAGCACCGTGTGAGAACGCAACGGTCCATTTACTGACACAGCTAAAATGATGGAGGGCACAAATCCACACAACGGTACAATTCAACGGGTAGATTTCAGACTTATCATCTAGCAATACGATGGAGTTATCAGATTACTGCAAAAAAACAACCCGTCAATCATGAAGAAAAGAAGGGCTACCTCGCAAGGAACATAAGAACTCGAAAATCTCATGAACAACCAGAACTACAGCGGAAAAATAAATGACAACTCATAAGATAAGATTCTTTCCATTACAAGCGACTTCAAAAATAGAAGATTACAAGTCTTACAAGACCCAACGAACTCGGTACCACGAAAAGCAAAGTAGCAAAGAGGAACCCGGACACAGCTAGGCTCTGGAATGACTACGTGTCTCAAATTGCTACTCAAAAGGACAAACCGCCATCGGCTACACTGTTTTCTTCAAAGGACGGACGTAGTGCATCCAAGGCGGAAATTAGCAGCATAGTGGGATAACATAGAGTAGAGAAGGCCAGTAGGCATCTGCCTACCCAAGACCGATGTGATGCTGGATATGGTGTTGATCTGCACCGGACAGTCTCAGGACAGGCGACAAGGATCAACCTAGAACTGTCAGATAAAGGAACGAAGCCCACATCACAAGACTTCCTTCAACTACCACCACGTACATCCTGGTACAATGCTACTGCGGGATTAGCCTACCTCTAATCCCTATCACAAGACTTTCTTCAGCTACGACAAGACACACAGGAACTACAAAACACGCCCGGGGCTGCTCTACTTCATAAACTACCATATTCAGGACTACGAAGGTTTCAACAGAATGTTCAATGAAAAAAAATAAGCACTCCGGGAGGGTATTTATAGATCGAAGGAGCAGTGCACATGGACTAGGAGTACCAACGAAACAAGCCTAACAAAGAACATAGTGAAAAGACATGGCTCAATAATGAAAGACTCAGGCGAGAGGGAACAGTACTCGAAGACGAGCATATTCGGAAGAATATACCGACACAGTACAACCCGTGAACAAAAGGCATTCACACTCAACCACCACCATGCAACTATATCTGACAACAGCAGACTACCAGAGAATACGCCAAGACTCTACATCCGAGTTCTTCCTGAACAAAACAACCTGGATATATGCTTGGGGGCTGCAAAAGAAGAGGTATACAGTTCTTTCGAACAACTTAGATTTAAGACTCTCCAACTTTTTGTTCCAAATAGCAAGAGGCTCGGGGGCTACACTCAGTGAGTGCACTTTTTTCTTCAAAAAAGCGCACGTCACTCTAAACACTTCTTCAAGACAGACGACTTCAAGGCCATAAGATAAAAAGAACCCAGACATAGCTATATTCGAGCTCTTTCCGACAAAAAGAACCTGAACACAGCTAAATCAGAGCTCTTTTCAATAAGGAAGCCGGGGAACCTTTCAACGAAGAATCAGGAAGATTTCAAGAAAAGATCCTCAAGCTCCTTGTGCCAAACAGCAAGAGGCTCGGGGGCTACATCCAAATGGGGGTACTTTTTTCTTCAAAAAGGTACACACCACGCGAAGATCTCACGAAGCGCTACACGGTTTCGCTCAAGAAAGCACTCGGACGACGCTTGTTTCTACTCGACAAAACTTGAAGGAACAAGACGAGGCTTCCAAAATTCAACCATGAAGTGCTCGGGGGCTTATCGGTGTGGGACCCACGGGATACCCCGCAAGGAAGGGAGTAGAACTAGCCTGACTAGGATTCTTTCCCTGTAATCTTAGTATTAGTATTATCCTGTAATCCTACTAGGAACTCTCATTGTAAACCGACTAGGACTCTGGCCTCCTGACTATATAAAGCGGGGCAGGGCTCCTTAGATCGGGGGGGGGGGGTCTAGAGTTCAAGAAAACAATTGTACACAACACAACACTTTACAATCAATCCAACGCAAAGGCTAACGCCGGCTGTACGTAGGGCTATTATTCGATCAAAGATCGAGGGTCCGAACCAGGATAAATCGACTGTCTCTTGCGTTAACCGTCGAGTTCCGCATACGCTGAAGTCCGAACAAACTGCCCCGGGGACCCCCGTGGCAGGCTATCGGTGGTCAAACATCGACAGTCATCATCATGGGGTCACCAGGCGGGCTAGTGGTGTGTTGTAATTTGTAAAGAGATCGACAATTAGGAGGGGTGGTGTGCAGTCGAAGGGATACACACTATGACACTAACAAAACCAAGTATTGTATTTTTCTCTGTTTCCTTTCTCTTTAAGAGTTCTACTAGTTTTGTTTTCTTTCCTCGGTAGAGTGGTTTGGTCTGTACGCCTTTAGTAGAGTTGAGTCTGTTGAGGTTGTAAAAACGTTGTAACACCCCCTTTTTTTCTTTTCTATCATCTAATAAAAAATCCGGCAAAAACTTTTTGCCGCCTTTCAAAAAAAAAACCAAGTATTGTACTATGAACACAAAGAGAGAGAGAGAAAACACACAGGCAAAATCAAGAGCCATGTTGTTGCCCTTCGTCCATTCATTTGTCATAGGGAGAAGCCATTTTTTTTACCACAAACTATTACCACGGTCTAATTTTATTTTGGCCGTCGGACTCCATAAACCAAATATCTCGTTGACCAACGGACTATAGAAAACAAATAAATCTATCCTTTATAGCTAGATTCAGACATTGGATTAATTAAATTTACCTCTATATATCTTTTCCAAAAACAATAAAATATTGTTTTAACTCTAAAAATCCATACCTAATTCATTTTAAAATAGAAAAACTATGAAACTGGTATCAATATAATGTTTCCCCATAAACGCAATCTATGTGTTGTTGCTCTATTTAGAGTGATCCAAACAAATGCTCAGGGCCACGACAATAAAACAGTAGCAATAGAAACAAATATAACGCAAATACATACTTCATCCATGTTCCTAAATAAAGTCATTTTGAGATTATCTTAAGTTAAATATTTTAAACTTTGACTACAAATAAATTTTTTGGGTTGAGTTTGAAGATATGAAAGTGATGGAAGTAGATTCATCTCGAAATGTAGTTTTATAAATGTATATACGTTGACTATAGTTTATAAATATTTTATTATAGCAAAAAGTAACTGTCAAAGTTGTTTTTGGAGACCGTGTCGATGTCCAAAACGACTTTCTTTAGTGACATGGAGGCACTACTACAGGAATGTTTTTTAGGGGTGACTCGTAACCCTTTGTAGGGTATGAAAGGATGGCTACAAATCATATTTATAGGGTGGCTGAAGAGTTATAGGGGCGGCTATCCGCCTCTATAAATTAATTTCTAGAAATCATGACACAGAAAATAGTGATTTTTTTAACTCGGAGAGGCCCATCGGTCAGCCAGCCGCCCCCTCGGTCGCAAGTCGTGGCATTTTTTGCGCGCCTCGCAGGCGACGGGATTCAAACCCGCGACCTGCCCCGCGCGTGTACCCTCCTCTACCACTACACCTCACACTCGCTTGTGTCCATATTGTATTCTAGTTCCCCACGTATTATACTAAACCGAACATAAATTTATTGTTTAAGGCCCTAAACAAATTTAAATGAAAAATTTGTCAACTATAAAGTTTTATAACTTTTTGAGATCTACAACTTTTATTTTGGTAGTTTCTCCATCCGAGGTCGTTTATAAAATTTGAATTTCAAATTTAAGAAATTCAAACGTAATTTTCCATGACAAGATGAATTCAAATCAAAAGTTATCAACTACAAAGTTTCACAACTTTTCGAGATCTATAACTTTCATTTTGGTTGTTTCTCCATCCGAGGTCGTTTAAAAAATTCAAATATTTTTTTGAAAATTCAAACATTGTTTTCATTAACAAGATGATTTTAAATCAAAAAGTTGTCAACTACAAAGTTTCATAACTTTTTGAGATCTACAACTTTTATTTTGGTCATTTGTTCATTCAACATAGTGGTAGTAACATTATTCACAAATTTTACATATCCTTCTGTGAACAATGTTGCTACCAATTTGTCATATGAAGAAATGACCAAAATAAAAGTTGTAGATCTGGATGAGTTCTATAACTTTTATGTTCACGACTTTTTCAGCTGAAATTATTTAATGTTTTAAAATGATGTTTGAAGTTGTCATTTTTTAAAATTTAAAATTCAAATAGATAAAGGGTCTGTTTGGTGGGGTTTTTGGCTTTGGCTTTGGCCCCAAAAGCCAAAAGCCTAACCAAAGAGACTATTTTTGGAGGCTGCTTTTTCGTAGTACATTTTTGAAAGCTGGTTTGACCTTGCTTTTGGCTTTTGGCTTTCTGCTTTTCGAAATTGGTGGAATAAAAAGCTCTTCCATAGTTGTTTCAAGAGAGATAAAGATATAAGGTATATTTTATATTTATTTAACCAAACAGCTTTCAGCTTTTCTACAGCTCATAGTCCACAGCAACTTTCCCACAGCTCACAGCCCACAACAGTTTTTTTCCACAGCCACAGCTCAACCAAACACACCCAAAATACAGCCACATGAAAAGATGGATAAAATAATAGATGTGTGAACACAATAATTTGATAAAGCATGATTTTAGAATTTTTTTGAAAAAAAATCATCAAATTTGAAGTTAGTATAAGGGAGAAAGACTAGTTACAAGTTTTAGCTAGAGATTAAAAAGAGAAATCAGGGTTTTTCAACAATTTCAAAATTAAATTTCAAATAGTATTTTGAAGTAGTAAATGATTTCAAATGAAAAAGTTGTAAACAACAAAGTTCTATAATTTTTTGAGATATACAACTTTTATTTTGGTCATTTCTCTATCCGAAGTCGTTTGTAAAAATTCAAATTTCAGTGCTTAGTTTTTAATATTCAGCGTCTGTTTGTATGGGCGGCTCAAGACTCAATATTGAGCCACCCTATAAATCTGATTTATAGGGGCGGCTGGATATAGAGTCGCCCCTATAAATCGGATCATTTGTAGGTGTGACTGATAACACCAGTAACCCTTTGTAGGGATGGCTCATTTGTCGTCCCTAAAAAAATGGCATTGCTACAAATCGTTTTTAGTAGTGATGGAGTATAGAATATATCTTTAGAAGAATCTTTTGGAATTAGTTCTGATTTTTTCTATTTAATGATTTAGTTGTGATTTTTTAGATATTAAACTATTTTATTGTTTCTATATAACATATATAGAGAAGCAAAACTAGCTAATTAAAGGGATAATTTTGTCTAGTTTTCACAGCTTGATGCTCAAAAGTATTATTCGAAATTTTATTTCTACATGGCCAAAAATCAGACTTCGGGTATAGTTCAATGGTAAAAAAAAAGTCAGATGTGTTTATGCGTTCACGAACGTATGTAATAGCGAGATCACATCTCAAATAACCCCCTCATGTTATAACTAAGAGTTGTTTTCAAATACACATACATTCGGTTTTTAAACTTTGACCATAATGTTTCATTAAATGTTTTAAATCAAACGGAGTTATGAAATTGTCCCGTATTATAAGGCATTCTACATTGCTTAACCCCATCCATATGTGCATGTCTTCTAAAGCTCATCCATGCACATATTCATGCCTGCCTTTTTAAACATCATCTTGCTAAAAATGACTCATGCAATTGTAGCCCAAAATAATTACATGCATTTTTAAATTATAGCTTACTAGAAAATCAAGCAAGTTAACAACTAAACTAACTAACTAGTGACGAGTAGATTAGTCTTTTGCCAAACTTCTTATTTGGTTATAAAATTATTTGGATATCTTATATTTTAGGATATATGGAGTATTGATGTATATATTGCCTTTTTAAACAAACTAAGTATAAGATGTACCAATTATATTAATAAGAAGGTTTAGAGTCGACTAACTAACAAAACTCTTCCAACAACAATAATATGCTCTCAAAACATGAGCAAACAATGATAAAAACAACAACGATGAAATTTATGTACATACTTGGTCTCCAGCCGGTATTTTCTTTTGTATTGAATCCATAATAATGATATTGTCCGTCTTGTTGTAAATGTTGCTCTTGGTCACATGGGCAAAAAGAGAGTGAAACACATTGTGAGTCCTTAAAGGCCTGTTTGAAACGCAATTATTGTTTTTGAACCCTATAATTTTTTATTCCATTTTCCTATTAAATTGAATTGACTCGTGTACAACATGGGTATTTTCTGAACCCTATATTTTCCTATAAAATTGAATTCATTCATGTACTATTTTTATGAAGCTATTGTGTTCCAAACTGGCTCTAAACCTATTCAAGATTCTTGTTTTGCCCATAAACTCTTGGAGCGAGGATTTAGGTCCCGGGTGGTTCACTCCATGTGAGAATCTAAATTCATAATTGGACCTAAAATGTAAACCACTTTATTTATTTACAAATGGTTAGAAATTTTAAGTACCTGCATTTTCATTTTTAGAGTCTACGGACAAAAAAACAACCGTAGTGCACTTCACTCATTTGTCTTTTTGCAAAAAAAAGTGTCTCTAGTTAGCGTGTACACCCTCCGTCCAAAAATATATGTTGCTTTCGTTTCTCGAGAAATAACTTTGATAAAATATATATTACAAAATATTAATATTTATGGTACATAATTAGTATCATTGGAAAGATCTTTGAATCTAGTTTTTTAATAAATTTATTTGGAGATACAAATGTTGTACATATTTTCTACAAATCGAGTCAAACTTGTGGCACGAAAACTGGAAACGACAGATAATATGGGACGGAGTACGCCTTCAACACGAGTGAACAAACAGATACCACGCAGTTTGCGCGACCACCGATTAGAGACGGGAACCCGTAGCCGTCTTCGTTAGGCCACAAGCCGACGAGACTGACTGACTGAAAGAGCTTCGCCCCCTGATTCCATCTGGATTTCCGCCGGCCAGCGGCGAGATGTCCTTCTTCTTCCGGGCCGCGACGCGGCAGCGCCCGTCGCCGCAGGAGATCGCGCGCTCCATCAAGGACTCCCTCGTTGCCCTCGACACCAAGACCGGCGCCAAGGTATATGCACGGCCCTCCAGCATCTTGCTCCCGCATTCTCATCCGCTCCATGGCCCGCCCGATCCGCGCGTGCAGGCTCGCCGCAAGCGTCTCCTCCACCCCCAACCGGGTCATCTTGGGTGCTGTCAACGAGATTAAGTCGCTTTCTTTGTGGACTTGTGCGGAGTCCGCTGGATCCGTCGCGTTTTTTTGTAGACTCCCTGATGTCGGTGACAGACTGACAGTACTTCAGTTCTCTGGTAGTTGACGAATGTTGCTTGGCAACTAGAAGTAGAGACTGTGCTGGTATTGGTCGGGGAAATGCCTGATAATTTGTTAATTGTCAGGGATGGTTTTGGGTGGTTCGTCTGTCTCTTTAGCCTCTCGCTCTAAGCTTAAGAAAACCACTGACTAGTGGATCATAATGGGGCCTGTGAGGTTGCAATTGTCACTGGATTGCACATTTTTGCCGCCATGTTAGTGGCGGTAAAGGTATTTATGTTGAGGTGAATTACATAAAAAAAATTAACTGGATCTGAAAGTTTGTTTCTACCTGTTGTGTCATGGAGATTTGTTCTATAGGTATACAAACATACCTTTTTCGTGAGAAGTATACAAGTCAACAAGTGTACATTGATTGAGTAGATTTCACTCATTTGTTTGATGTAGTTATCAAGTTAGTAATAATGACAGTGAGAGGACACTTTGTCTTACTTGTTCATCAAATGTATAAGTTAGCAGTTGGGATCTGTTTGCAACATAGTATTGAGCTTTGACATACAACAACTACAAGAGCCAGATCAACTATAAATCTGCACTTCTGTTCTCGTTCTTTTTAACACTGTTCTCATAGAAACGGAGATGTATGTTGACCCTACTTTAAGCGAACGCCTGTTTACTTATTTAATTTACAGTTTTAGTTGTTCTCTGATTGATGTGTTTTTTTTTTGAACGGAAAATACAGCAGGGGAGGCCCCCACTGTAAGATTTTTTTTCTTTTATGAAACCAAAGGAAACAAGAACAACACTGTACAAAGGGGCTTCAAAGGAACAGCAGAAGAACAACAGAGAGGCCAGCCCGAGGTGGGCTGCAGGACTAATCTAGGGCAGCTATACAAGAAAGAAAGAGACGGCACTTTTCATCACTGAATCTATGGGCCTGCAGTCTAGCTTCTTCACAGAAGGAGCTTTTCCAAGAACCAAAGGACGGGCGACCTCTATCGAAAATAAAATTATTTCTTTGCTTCCAAATTTGCCAAGCGGCAATGATGAAAGTCTCCATGAAGAAGGGGTTCTGATATTGAAGCTTAGCGTGCTGCATCATTTGGAAGAATTCTTTTGTGAAGTCCCAACTTATGCCAAGAGATTGCCAACAGGCTTGGCTAAAAGGGCAACTGAAGAACAAATGAAACGCATATTCCTCAATGTTGCTGCTGCAGAGGACACAATTATAGTTATTTCCTTGAAGCCTTTGCTTTTTCCTTCTAAGAATGTTTCTTGTATTCAGTCTATCCATCAGGAGAAGCCATGAAAAGACTCGGAGTTTGTTACAGCATTTGGAGTTCCAAATCCAGAGAAAAGGAGCTGGAGGTTGTATGTTCTTGTAGGGAAAGTTGTAGCACTTCGAGGAGTAATTCTTGCTTCCCCAAATGTATTCCCAAGAATCGCTTGAATTTTGATCAACCTGTAAAGCTTGAATGAGGCCTTGAAGACTTTGAAATTCTTGAAAAGCCTGCTCTGATAAGGGTAGATGAAATTGAGACTCAAGCGTGTTATTTGACAAAAACTTTGCGACATAGATGTTCTTGTTTCTGGCAAAGGAGTAAAGCCTTGGAAATTTGGATTCCAGAATGTTGCCATTCCAAAGATCAGACCAGAAAAGCACTGTAGAGCCATCCCCAATATTGCACTTAGCAATACCTCGGAACATGTCACATAATTTTAGGACATCTTTCCACCAAAAGGAGCCCCTATCAGTTGAAGCATGAGGGACCTGACCATGTGGGTAATGGGCATTCCAAATAAGTTTCACCCATGGGATATCCTTCTTATTGTAGAATTTGTCGAGATGCTTCAAAAGAAGGGACTTATTTTGACTTCTAAGATTGATAATTCCTAGCCCACCTTTTCTTTTTGGCTTCGAACATTTTTTCCAAGCCACCAGTGGTTTCATCTTGGCATTAGAATCAGATCCTCTCCAGATACAGTGGCGTCTTGCTCTATCAATGTACTCAATGACTGCAACAGGGACTTCCAAAGTACACATAGTATAAGTGGGTAAGGAAGAGAGTACCGAGTTGACAAGCTGGAGTCTTCCTGCATGAGTCAGGAAGTTAGATGTTGCAGTGAGCTTCCTCTCAATTTTACTCATAAAGGGACCATAATGCTCAACCCGAGGTTTTGTAGTACCCAAAGGCAGCCCAAGGTAAGTGAAAGGCAGAGATTCCAATTTGCAGCCAAAGACACCAGCAAGGAGTTGGGCTTTTTCCAGTGTAAGGTTTAAAAGGACTAGGCAAGACTTCTTGTAATTGACTCTTAGCCCTGTAGATTGTGAAAAGGATTCCAATAGGCCTTTTAAGGTGAATAACTCTCTTTGAGAAGCTCTCATAACTAAGATAGTGTCATCTGCGTATTGAACAATGGGGAACTGGTCCAGCTCAAATGATGGAATGGGCAACTCAAACAGACCCTGCTGATAAGCTTTGTTGACAATGCATTGAAGGAGATCCGCAGCAAGCACAAAAAGGAGTGGTGACAGGGGGTCACCTTGTCTAACCCCACGGCGACAAAGGAAGTGGTTGCCTGGCACACCATTCAGAAGGACTGAAGAAGAGCCAGAAGCAAGAATCCTCTCAATCCAAACTTCAGAAAATCCCAAGTGCTTCATCATCAGCAAGATTGTATTGTGCTCAATTGTATCAAAAGCTTTTGTAAAGTCTAATTTCAGAATAATAAGCTCTTTTTTGGAATGTTGGCATTGATAGATGTACTCATAAGCCCAGGCCAAACAATCCTGTATTGTTCTGCATTTTATGAAACCATACTGGTTGGTATGAATAAGAGGAATTATTTTAGCCTGATTGATGTGTTGCCCCCGTATAGAATTCTTGTGCACTGAACAGTGAACACAATGGTACAAAAATCATGTTGCTCATGAATTTGTGTATGCTCCTGTTAGGCTCTCGAGGATGCTGAGAAAAACATACTTACGTTGAGGCATACGCTTGCTGGTGATGGAGAAGTAGAATCAAATCAAGAGCAGGTTCTGCAGATAGCCCTTGAGATTTGCAAGGAGGGTGTTCTTTCCCTCTTTGTTCAGAATCTTCCTTCCTTGGGTTGGGAGGTATGTTATATTCACAAATTGAATGTGATAACCTTTTTTCACTGTGTTATTAGTATTAGCCTTATTGGTTCTATCTTGCAGGCTAGAAAGGATCTTGTCCACTGCTGGTGTATTTTGTTGAGACAGAAGGTTGATGAAGGCTATTGTTGCGTCCAGTATATTGAAAATCATTTTGATCTTTTGGATTTCCTTGTTGTTTGGTAAGGCCTATTTCTCAAGTTATGAATTGGAACACAGCCAATAGGAGCATGCTGATTCGTTTCTTGGTGGGAAATTGGGAATGCAATTGCAGAAATATATAGATGACTGATTGTTTCCTGTAGCTATTTATTTTTACCACTTATATTTGCATAGTTGTATTATTTTGTGTGTTTGTTTATGAAATGCACCTGTAGTATATGCGATAGTTTTACCACTTCTACTTGCATTATTTTGTGTGTTTGTTTATGAACTGCTCCTGTAGTATATGCCATTGTAATACTCTTGTGCCTGAGTGATTTAACTATATTCTACCAGCTACAAGAACTTGGAAGTTGCATTGAATTGTGGGAACATGTTGCGAGAATGCATAAAATATCCTACACTTGCAAAGTAAGGCTTGGAAATATTTGTTCAACTATATTTTCTATTTCTTAGTGGCTCTGCAATAGCATACAGTTTCAAGCATATATGCCTTCGCCTGACATGTCTGTTTTTTAGAACCTCTGGCCCTCTGTAGTTGCATGCATGGACAGATATAGTACATAATACAATCACCAAAACAAGCAGACATGCAAATGTACTCTGCAGTATGCAGATGTTAGATTTTGCAATAAAACTAAAGCAAACAGACAAATAGATGCTTTAATTTAATTTTGCAAATGATTAATTTTTCATAAATTTTATTTTGTAGTGCTCTTTCAGATATATATTGGAGTCAAGTAGCTTCGAGTTGTTTTTCCAGTATGTTGAATTGCCAAACTTCGATATTGCTTCTGATGCTCTGAACACCTTCAAGGTAAATCTAATCTTGTCAATTTGTTTTTTTTTAAATAAAAAATGGCTTTATGTTTGCTTCTTCAGGATTGATGTTTGCTGTTGACAAGATATTTGCAGGATTTGCTAACCAAACATGAAGATCGAGTATCTGAGTTTCTGAGCTCACATTATGAACAGGTCAGCCGAATGATACCTTTCTGTGGAATGAATGAAATCCATAATTTTAATGTTTATTCCAAATAAATAAGAGGACCAGTAGTTTTCCTCCAGCCTGTTCCTTGTATTTTGTATCTTCCTACATGCCACCTTTTTGCATATGTTGATTAGGCTTTTAGGTGCTGTTTGGTTTCAGCAGTGGGAATGGGAACGCTAACGCAATCAGTTGGCGGCGCTAGCTGTTACAGGGAACCGTAAACGCTATATGTTTGGTTCGCGGTGGGAGCGCTACCTGTTCTTCTTCTTGTTGTCCTTCGGGGAAGAGGGTTGCTGCTGCTTCTTGACTGGCGAGGCCGCGAGGGCCTGGGTTGTCTTGGCGTTCACGGCCGGGGCCGGAGGCCGGAGCCGGTGCCGCGACGAGCATCTTCACGGGCGCAGAGGGCACAGCCTCTAGTGCCTCAGCAGTGGGTGTTGCTGCGGGGTCTTGGGCTTCGACGGCGCCGCCGTGGGAGAGGGGTTGCCTCGGCAGTGGGAGTTGCCGGCGCCGCTGCCGGAGTCGCCGCGGGGTGTGGCAGCCTGGCAGGGACGCGGAGGAGGTTGGGACGGAGCACGCAGGCACGAGGAGCCGAGGACGGCGGCGGCGGTGTTGATTTTTTGCGACTCCGGGACGAGATCCCGTTGGGAGCGGAGGGGTAATAGATTTCTACTGGACTGCATCCGTTAACGCTGCAATTGATTACAGATGGGTCCATCGAAACACCAAGCAACATAACCCATTTACTCCGTGAATCGTTGACGGGCAAAAAATGCGGAACCAAACAGCACCTTAATGAATAATTTTTCTTTTGTGTTGCTAAAATTTTGAAGCACTGATCCATTGTAAACATGTGCAGTTTTTTGGACTCTACACAAAACTTTTATCTTCAACTAATTACGTGACACGAAGACAATCGGTGAAGGTTAGACTATTTAAATTGCAATTTCTTGTAGGGTACAAAAATATGATGCTTAAAAGCACTTTGCTGCATGCCAGTTTCTTTCAGAGTTTCTGTTGGAGGCCCCAAATGCTCAAATAATGAAGCGTTACATTTTGGAAGTTCGTTACTTAAACATTATGATGGGTCTTCTGAAGGTATTAGAGTATTAGTTATAAATTCCCTGTTTATATTTAAATGAATCAGCAATTATATTGATCACCCTTCTCACTTCCTTTGTTTCTTGATTTTTCATCCAAGTAGTTATGACATTCTAGTGCCATACTGCCATTATCTAGTGAAAATAATGGTGGTTGTTATTATCACAATACATGAGAGATCCTGCTATCTTTTACTGGCTTTTGGATATCTTGCCAAGCAAAGGTCATCCTGAGAGGCTGATATATACGTACAAAACTATACTCTTGCAATTGTTCTTTAGTGACTACCAGAGATCCAGCCATCCAGATCTAGATGGCTTTCTGTTTATAGCTAAAATACATAGCACCATTATTCATGTTGAACACTATCATTTTATTTCTCCGAGCTATTTATGTACTGCTTGGGTGCCAGTCATCTTGTCTCTAACAGTGAGTATTCGAGCTGTTTCTACTTTTCTTAGTTTCTAATACAAAAGTAGTTCAAATATACACACTTGCAAGAAGCCAGTGCTACAAATCTTCTCCCTTTAAGACAACTAAGTGATGAAAACAGCACAGGTTAGTCATAGATAGTTTGTTTTCATCTTCATAACTAGTGCCATCTTTTCATGCCTATACACATCCTTTTTTAATGCCTCTACTAAGTACTAACTGGTGTCTTTTGTAGGATTCAAGCAAAAATATCAGGATATGTTCCTTCCACATTTTTAAGGTAATAAGTTTCACACTTGAAAGTTTCATACGTTTACCCTTGCGGTGGCTTCACACTCGATCGAGCCTTGCTTGGGTTTTGAAATTTTAAGTTGGATTAGCTGTTTGTTGTTAATTAATCATTACTTAATGTGAGCGCTATGCTGTTACCATTTTTTGGAGGTTCATTTTCACAACATGGATGCAGGTATTTGTTGCCAATCCAAACAAGCCTCGTGAGATTATTCAGGTTTTGGTTGACAATCACAGAGAACTGTTGAAGCTACTCCACAATCTCCCCACAAGCAAAGGTAATGTATTGCGACTTCCATCTTAACCCTAGCCATATTCTGTGACCAAGCAATTGTGATGCTAGTAATAGAGTAACCAAATATCATAACTGGAACTCAATGTTAAGATTTCTGAGAGATGCACATTGGAGCGCTAATAATGTGTCCCATTTGGCAGGTGAAGATGAACAACTTGATGAGGAGAGAGATCTAATTATCAAAGAGATCGAGAAGCTTGTGCGGTTGTCAGTATAAACCCCTCAGGAAATTCAAACATATCCTTGATGTTGATGTTGAGGAAAAGTCAACCCCTTTCTCCCCTCAATATTTTGAAGACATCCTTCCTGTGTAATATGATGCCCTGTATAGAGCTTGTCTTTCATATGTGGAAAAAGTTTGGACCACAAATTGCATTCTCCGTGAGAACACTTAGCATTCCTATCAGAAATTTGTTGACGTGATGCCGATACACTGGCAGCAAAATTCGCAACAGGAATAATCTGCATTATGCTGTGGTGTTGATACCATTAAGGCCTTGTTTGGATATATATGTATCCACTTCAATCTACTTCAACGTATGTGGATTAAGATGAATACATGTGCATTCAAACAAGGCCTAAGTATTGTGGTGGGAGTGTCTGGCATTTGAATTGGGTTCACTTGTCATGTAGTATATATATTTTGAATTTTGATGCCTAACGTTTGCAGTTTCTTGACAACTTTTGCGTGAGATTCAAGGCACAGGACACACACTATACAGCTCAAATTCTCAAGGCCAAATACGTATACGAATACGAATGAAAAATAACATCTAGAAACATTTTTTTCTATCCCTTCTAGACCTGATACCTGTCACGTATGGTATACTTTATATATTTGCAATTGGTAATGGGGGGGTGGAGGCGTAATAATTTACAGGAAGGAAGGAATTGAATCCGATCGATTTGGATTTCTGAGTGGAGCTGCGAGATGGCTGGCTGCGTGACGTATCACAACGGGCGGAAGATAACGGGCGCGCCGTGCTGCGGGTTGAGTATCATGAGCACCCTCGGCGCGTGCACGTACGCCGGCGACAGGCGGAACTGGCAGCGCTGCAGCACCAAGGCCAAGGCGATCTTGGCCTCCATGAGCGCCAGGTACTGGCCGATGCACACCCGCACGCCGCCGCCGAACGGCATGAACGCCATCTGCTGCCGCGGCCGGCGGTCGCCGCCGTCGTCTGCGAAGCGAGCAGGGTTGAACTCCGTGGCGTCGGCGCCCCACACGTCGGCGTCGTGGTGCACGGCCATGATGGGAATCATGACCTCCGTGCCCGCCGGCACGACGCAGCCGCCGAGCTTCACGTCCCGCGTCGCCTTCCGGATCATGGCCACCGCCGGCGGGTAGAGCCTGAGCGTCTCGTTGACGACCATCCCGAGCGTCCTGAGCCTGGGGAGGTGGTCCTTGGTGGGGACTCCCCGGCGGCCGCAGACTTCGAGGACCTCCCGGCGAGCGCGGTCCTGCCACTCCGGATGCATGGCGAGCGTGACGGTGGCCCAGGTGAGGAGGCTGGTCAGCGTCTCCAGCCCGGCGAAGAAGAAGTTCTTGGACTCCTCGATGATCTCGTCCGCCGTCATGGCCGGGGCCATGAAGCTCATGAAATCCCTCATGCCGCCGGCGCGCCCGTGGTCCCGGCCCCGGTGTCGGTGGTCGCCGTCGCCGCTCTGCAGGCCAGCGACGAGCTTGGCCAGGAGGCTCCTGATCTCCCTGTCGAGCTGCCACACGTGCCTGTTCCTCCTCGTCGGCAGGAACCTGTAACCCGGGATGAAGACCTTGCTGTGCGCCTCGGTGGCGTAGCTGGCGTGCTCGGCCTGCAGCCGGAACACGGCGCTGCCCTCGTCGCTGTTGCGGCCGAACGTGGCGACGGTGATGGCCTCCTTTGGCAGCCGCTGGTACCACTCCTCCACGTTCACCTCCACCTCGCCGGACCCGCCAGCGGCCGCCGCCGACGGTAGCAGCACGAGCTCCTCCAGCATCCGTTGCACGGTGTCGGCGACGAAGGGCGCGAGCAGCTTGAGGTTCTCGACGTGGAAGGCGGGCGTGAGGATCTTGCGGCGGCGCGCCCACTCGTCGCCGTGGAGGTTGCTGAGGCCGAGGCCCTCGAACTGGCGGATCAGCGGGTGCGCCTCGTACCGGTCGAAATGCTCCGATGGCGACAGCAGCACCTCCCGGATCAGCTCCGGCGAGCTCACGATCAGACGCGGCGTCCTCCCGAACCAAATCAGATGCATTGGACCTGCACGCGTATATACATTTGCATACATTAATTTGCATGCATGCGCGCCAAAAAAATATATATATAGTTAACACAAACTATATAACTCGAATCAATTATTCTTATCTTTTTAAAAAAAAAACGTCTTACCAGTACGATATGCTGGTTTTTCATCATGTGTTCTGTATGAATATATAAATAAGGGATTTGCTATTTTTCAGGTGCTTGAAAAATAGCATCTAATCAGGCAACGGCCGTGAACCATGAGACGAAGATCTAACGGATCTAAATTCACACAAAGAAATCTTAACAATTATTTCTATTGTAAGAAAATTACAAAATTATGATCTAAATTGATGCAAAGACAATTAACAATAAACAATTCTTTCTATAGTAAGACAATTACAACATTATGATCTGAATTGACACAAAGATGTACGAATCTTGAAGCAAGATCAAGTCATCGCCTGAACCAAAGACATAGGAAAAGTGTATAAACTAATAAGCGTCGTCTAGTAATTTTTTTGACAAAATAAAGCACACACTTCGCTCGAGTTGTTGGCACATATCTCAAGTTTTGATCATACAATGCAAGTTGACATATGAAACTAATCATCCAACGTCGAATCAAGCAGGGATTAACGCATGTGATACCATGCATGGCAAGGCAAGGCAATGATCTCTCTAGCTCTACTGGCCGGGTTGCTGTGGAGCGAAGCTAAGCCAGCACTTAACTTGAGTGTGTTTTCATGTGGACAAATCACACAATTCATTAACTGACTAACAAACAAGATTCCTCGTCCATCACTTGGATCAAACGCAGATGCGTGCCTCTATAGCTAGCTAGCTAGCTAGGGTTGTCCTTTCCATATTATACTCCACACAGACCGTTGAAAAACAGCGGGAATTATCATCGACCGCCGCAAAGGTTAGCATAAACTAATCGCCTCAACAGCGAGTAACCAACTGCATGCAACTGGTTTGGATCCTCAACTGAAATGGATGCTGTATATCTGGCAATGTCATATATACAGAGAGAGCAACTGAAGGAAGCACAAAGCAAGCCTGAAGGCATGCATGTGCTCTACCTCTGGATTGCCGGACGGATGGATCTACATATGTATATACATCTGGCTCATATGTAGCTAATCTCTTGAGATTACCAGTTGTTAATCTACTCACATTATCATTGACCTGCATGCATTGACAGCCTGGTGGAGAGATGGATAGATCATATACTTGCTGACAACATACACACACAGCCAAGGTTTGACTTGGGAGGCGGTTTTTTAATTTGCAGATGAATTTGTTAGCTATAGCTTGCTGTCGTCACTAGTACCAAAAGTGATGGAGGCAAGTAGTGGCGGTAGGATATATAGGAATGTACGTAGGATACAGTAGTACCAAAGTGAAATTGAAATGAAATGAAGGTCACCTAATCGAGCATAGTTTAGAGTTTGTGCTCTTGTTTCTATTTGCAAAAGCATGGAAGCATGTCCCCTCCTTTCCTGCGGTTTACGCGTGAGCATCCACTCATTTGTATATGTATACGCGCAAATGCACGCTTTCCTTTTCTTGTTTAAGTTTCATTCATGTGAAGTTGGAACTAGTAAACCTGTAAAGTTGCACCGTTGATTTTTGTTTCTTGGCTTGTCCGAGAAAAAAAAAAGACACAAAGAAACCATAACGACGACAAAGAAAATTAAAAAGTTTTGAAGAAAAATGGCAAGGCAGTAGCTAGTTGGGAATTCAAATTCGATGGACAGATCAATCTCAGTTCGTAAGAGAAGAGCTGGATTGATCGAAGATGGAATTAGGCAACAGACGAAAAGAATTGACGGCGGTGTTGGCGAACAAGCACAATAATAAAATATAGTTACCGTAGAGCTTCCTCCAATGGTGGTAGAAGGCGAGCACCCTGGGGAGGACGTCGTGCGGCGCTTGGGGCGGCGCGGGGCGGGAGGAGGCGTCCACCATGAGGCGGACCAGCTCGATGGAGCTGCCGAAGAAGAAACGGTAGCCCGGCCCGCGGACGCCGTGGCGCGCGAAGTCGCGCTCCAGCCGGCGCGGCCGCCACCACAGCGCCTCCATGAGCCGCGCCACGGCTAGGTGCAGGCACAGCCACGCCGCGGCGGTGAGCGCGGTCGCTTGCCACGACCACGGCCACGGCCACCACGTCATGGCGGCGGCGGCACACCGGCGTGGAAGAAGAAGCAAGCGGAGGCAGCTGCTGCCCCGCGCGCGGCGCCCTATGGTGGACGATCGAGGCAGGAGGCCGCAATGGCTTAGTAGTACGCCTTGCCGCCGCCGTCGCCGGGTTAATATATATATAGATAGCTGCTCGGTGCTTGACTGCTTGGTGCTGCTGGGCAACTGCAGAAGCAGAGGAATTCTTGGAAGGCTGCGACTGCGGCTCTGCGAGCGAAATTTGATTGAATTGAATAATAATGAATATATACCTTACTGTCGTCCAGGTTACTGCCATGGAGTACATTGCGAATTTTTTTGTTTTCTCCTTATTAATTAACATTTTAAAGGGATGATATATTGATATTCTTCTTCTTTCCTGGGTAGGTGAGTAACGGCCACAAAGTTTGAAACGAATGAAAGCATCCTATAAGATTCAAACATATATACATGGGGCCGGCCGGCCATGTCGTTGAATCTCGGAGGAAAAAGAGGTTTCACATTGCATTGGATTTACATGTCCAAAATCCAGCCAGTTGACGCGCGCACTACTTGGGCCTCGTTTGAAACGCGGGCAGCTTACATTACATACTGGATCGTCAGAAAGGCAGAAAGAACGTAACGATATGCTGCTATGTGTCCTTGCTTTACCGAACCGCACTGATGCTAAAAATCTTTCTTTTTTGTGAAAAAGAAAAGAAAAGAAAGAAGAGAGAGAGAGCGACCAAGTCATGTTGAAGGCAGAGACATCCCTGTTCATTTGGGTTTGTTTGGCTGATAAGCCATGGTTGAAAGTACGGTTAGCTGATTTGGTGTGAGAGAAAAATACTATACGTTAGTTGAAAAATTACGACTTATAAACTAAACAAACCAAACGACAAGGGTGATGTTTGTTGTGTTAAAGTAGTCGTCGTCGTCGTCTAGCCTCTAGCATGCCTTTTCAAAAACCACCACACTTTTTACCTGCCCAACATATCATATGTATATTTATATATAAATACGGAGTATATCTTTGCATTGAGGCACCCTGGGGTGGGGGCCGCCTGCAGCACAAGCGCAGGCAGGCAGAGGCAGGGGCGCGCACTTGGGGGTTGCGGCTGCTTGTTGTGTTGCTGTCCCTCCGGCCTCCGGGAAAAGCGTGGCGCGCGGGGGGTGCGGTGGTCGGGGCCCTGTCGCCGCCAGCCGCGCACAGCCTGGCCTCCCCACGCTGCCACGCACCGGTCGGTAGCTCCGATCCCCTTCTCATTCCTCTCCTTGATTCCTCGTCTCTCTCTCTCTCTTTATTTATATAATATATATATGCTTCTGGCTTTTATTATATGATTAGATTTATAAGGAATTATACTATCCAATGATCATAACTTTATAAACATAAATAATATAATATAAAGCAAATGAACGATCAAAGTGTAACCTAGGAGATCGTTAGCGTATTCGGCTGAACATGTCTTGATTGTTTCAGCTTATTTCAGCTTATTCTCTCACAGAACACTATTGAATCATCTAAAATAAGTCGAACTACAGTGGACAAGGGTACCAGCCGAACACCCCCATATTATTCTAACTTGCGCCAAATAAAATAGATCGGTGGGAATATTTAGCATCTCGATCGTGAATATATATAGAGTATAATTCGTGATGCATAGCACTGTACAATACGTACGTGCTTTTATTCCGTCACCGCTTCACACTGTACCATGCATTAGCAATACATAGCATAGCATGCATCCCACATCCTCTGGTCCTACCACGCATTCCTTCTAGATGGCATACATGTCAGATGATGATGATGGATGCAGTAACAGCATACATGTACGGGCTGCTTGTGTGGTGGTTTTGTCTCTCCTGTATCGTCACACACACCACACGGGCCGGTCTCTCTACACATACTTCCCCCCATCATCTTCGTTCACAAGCTAGCTGGCTTGTTCTTCAGCTGATTATTATCGTAACCGTCGCCCTCTCAAAGTCGTCGCTTCGTTGTTAATCCCGGTGGCCGGCCGTTCGATCAGGAACCCATCTATAATATCACTTGCATTGTGTATGTATAGTGTATATATATATAATATGTATACAAAACATATAAAAACTACAAATATATTCTCTCGACGCCGCCGACGAATCGTGATCACCCGAACCGAACGCGAGAGATAGAGAACCGAACCGTAGGCCAACGCACGCAGACGCCGCGTTGACACCGCGATGCGATGCGATGCGATTGAGAGGGAGAGGCGGCTGCAACCAGCGTTGCAGTGCAGCCGGCATGCATGATTGCGATTGCGGAGTTTACCTTGCTTTATTTTCATTCCTGTGGTTTATTATACGTGTATGTAACCGAGCGCTATCGTATGATATGATGATATCAGGTGCCCAGGTCAACGAGCCTGCCTGCGTCGACAGGAGGGTGCAGGTGAAGCTGAGCGATCGAGTCGAGAGCATAGCTGCCTGCCTCTAGTTTTTTTTTTTTTTTTTTTACCCTTCCTCTTTCTTTTTTATATAAACTGTAGCCTCGTTCGCTTCGTTAAAAAAACAAGTCGAAAGACTGATTTGTTGTGAGAGAAAAATATTGTTCCGACTAAAAAAACAAGCTAAAAAGTACGGATTATAAGAGAAGTCATCAGGACCTAGATCAATGGACAATGGAGGGACCAGCGGCCCTAGGCTCTGGCAAACAGCAATTGTTGTTTACAGCTCTGAGACTGACAAGGCGGCCAGCCAACCAAGTGTAAGAGCTTCTTGTGAGAAAGACACGTGGCCAGCGCCCAGACGTCTGGACACTTGCGCAGCCCGCTCCGTCCATCTTCGCCCTGACCCCGTCCACCTTCGCCTCGCTCTACGCGCGCACTTTACCCTAGTCTTTGCGCATGTTGACACAAAAATGTGGCGATGTAATCAACACACAGCAAGCCGGAAGATCTGAGTGGAACGAGACCAGAGATCTGTTTGGCTTCAACATAGAACCAGCCGATTCTGAAAACCTAACAACGTGCCAGTCAATTTGACCTACAATTGACAAGGAGAGAAAATCTTATCAGTGATTTAAGGTGGAACATGTTGTTGTTGCACCAAACAGTTCCAATTGTATGGCTAGATAGCCGATTCAACGAGGCTATCGACTAAATAGTCGATATCCAGCGTATCCATGAAACGAAGGTCTTTAAATTAGGATTATCGGCTAATACTAAATGATAATGATACGAATCAAAATAACCGATACTCATGGAACATCAGAAAGCATCATCGGCTAAATGGAACATGATTGATATAAAGCGTCGAGCCGATAAGTTTGATGAAAAGAGTATAACATGTGAATAAATCGACTATCTAATATAAATGATTCTACAAACAGTTTTGAGTCTAATCTATTATCATCAACAGTGAGGTTCGATCGAATCGATGCAGCTATGATAATGATAATAAACTAAAGCCAAAGAATCTATAAAATCATCTATATGTTGACATATTCATGAAAACATGCTAGTATAACATGTGAATAAATCGACTATCTAATATAAATGATTCTACAAACAGTTTTGAGTCTAATATATTATCATCAATAGTGAAGTTCGATCGGATCGATGCAGCTATGATAATGATAATAAACTAAAGCCAAAGAATCTATAAAATCATCTATATGTTGACATATTCATGAAAACATGCTATATGTGTGAGAGTATAGGCAAATCGGCTAAAATAGCCGATGCAGTCATAGCAGACAAACAGAGTACATATCTTGATCATGAACAAGACCACTAATCGATAATTTCTAATCTAAAGTCTTACCTAGTGAGGTTCAACCGGATCGATGCAGCTATGGTAGTGTCATTAGATTATATCTCATTAACTAATGAGTTTATTCAATATTGGAACATGTCTTTAGATACATACTATGTTTGACTAGAATAGAGATAAAACAGCCGATCTAGCAGAATTAAACCATCAATTATAAGATTTGAAGCATGATCCAGATCAAAGGACGACCAATTAAGATGATATGATGCCAATCTATCTCTATCTCAATCGAATGATTTTATTATAATTAATAAAATATTAATTCTAGCAAAATCGATAGCTGGTGAATCGACCAAATATAACAAGGAAAATCTTACTAATCTTAGCAGATTCGATAACTCTCGATATTGTATTAAACAATAAATTATTTAACACAAGATCGATAACTTTTGATCTATATTATGATTCGTAAGAGATCAATCAGCTGATGCAGCCTTACAAATTACAATACATATCGATAACTAACTTATATTATGGCTCATAAAAGATCAATCAGCTCATGAAGCTTTACAAGCACAATACAAGTCGTGATGGTACTCACAAGCAAGCTGGAGGTTGATCAGTCGATGCAGCCCTGTTTGCTGAAAAACTTGTCGAGATCTACAGTACTCCTACTCCTAATGCGATGACGAAAGCCGAAAAGATTGTATTGATTGAATGTTCGTCCCCTTTTATAATAATCAGGGTCTAATATTTATACCCAGAACCTAAACATAAATCCTACTCAAACACGACTCATTACAATTCTTGGAATAAAAGAAAATTTTCTAACTTAATAATAACTTGAACCCCAATTTTCCTTATTCGTAGAGTCCGACACATCTCTCTGGCGCCACTCAAGTATAGCCCATTGACGTCGTCTACTGACGTCATTCATAAAATAGTCGATTCTGACATTACATCTAAATTAGCTGAATCAATTCTCATCTAATCGATTCCTTGATGACACAATCCTATAAGCTTCGGGTTCCCACGTTCTCCTTCCCAAATTTTAGTGTAAACAGCACCCCTGACCCTCTCCTCTCTCTTCGCACGAGGAGCACTCAGGAGCTGGGATGAGTAGCTGAGGACTAGCACGCCCCCAGCGCGTCCTGACCACAGCACCACTGTCTGCCGAGCCCTAGCGCCCCGTCCACCGCGCGCCGCACGCCCAGTTCGCTCGGCCCCGGCCGTACAACATACAACACTTGCAACATGAAAAATATTTGAATGCAACACACATCTGAAAGTAGATGAAACATTTAGAACATGTACTTGCAACATGTTTGTGAAACACACGAAACATCCAGATTTGCAACTTGCAACGTGAAACCACTTGCTGCAACATAAGACTGAAACAACTGAAACATTTGGAACATATTGTTGCAACGTATGTATGAAACGTGTTCAACATCCAGGAAAAAAAGATTGCAACAGACGTCTGAAACAGATGAAACATTTTGAACAAAAGCTTGCAACATATCTCTGAAACACTTGCAACATATGCAACATGTGCAACATCCCCGATCTACTTTTGCAACATTAAGATTAAATAATTACAACATACATCCAAAACGTCTGAAACACTTGAAACATACTCCATCCGTTCTAAATTATAAGTCGCTTTGATTTTTTTGGTACATCCATTTTGTTATGCATCTAGATATAATAATGTGTCTAGATACATAGCAAAATAAATGGATCAAAAAAGTCAAAATAACTTATAATTAGAACGGATGAAGTACATATGTAACATAGGGGAGGAAAGGCTGGGCTAATCGATTCGGGCCGTCGGGGTGGGGAGTCGACGGCGAGCCACGGCGCGCGAGCACCACCAGCACTGGTCACGCTCATGGGTGCCCTTGGCTCGGCCGGGGAAGACCTAAGGCGCCACAGCACGTGTGCCCCAACGGCCATGGCGAGGTCAGCGGCGTGCCCAACGGCGATGGACGACGGACGAACGGCGAGGGAGCAAGCGACGCAGGTGAGCGGCGCAGGGTGCGAGGGGGCGCAGCGCAGCCGACGATGGGGGGAAGGGCACGGCGCGGCTGCCCGACGAGCACGCGGTGGGGAAGGGGGCGAACAGATGAGCAGCCATGCTGAGCGACACAGGTGGCTGTCACGCAGGTGAGCAGCGCAGGGAGTGAGGGCGCGCGGCGCGGCTGGCGACGGGGAAAGGAAACGGTAGCAGGCCGACGAATGTATGCTGGAGAAGGAGACGAACGGATGAGCAACCACGCTGCTTTGGGGACAGATGGATAAGCCCAAAGGAGTGAAGGTGTGTGGGTTTAAAAGGGACGGATGAATAAGCACAAGGAAAAGAGAATTTGTTTCTTTATTTGGGGCCCGCTTCTAGCAGGCGCGTCCGAACGCAAAGTCACCGACGGACGCCCTACGTGAGGTATTTCCCAAGAATTATACTACGTGGTGCAAGATGCCTGCAAATCCCATCCAAAATACTCCGCAGATACGATCGGTAGCATCTGGCAGGCAAGTAGTTTGTCCCTAACCCTTTTTCTTTTGTTTGGTATATTTTTTGGCTTTTCCAAAATACGATGTGTGACATCAGTCGCTGAGCGAAGTCCAGGCGTTCAGCAGGACAGGATGAATGTTCAGAATAGTGTCAACCAGGTCACACGCCAATGCAGGAGAAGATCGGCGTACGAATAGCATGAGCAAAGTGCCATGGACGAAAGAGCTCCAGCTTTTCCTTGTCGCACACATTGGGCAGTATATTTCTGAATTCTGAAACCTGATGATGATGGTGATGATCATATGCAAACTCTTCCAAATGGGGTCAATATGCCCTCCAAAAGCTAGTTCTCTAACAAATGCATAAACAGAAAACCTGTATTTTCTGCTAATAAAAACACAAAGAAGAAAAACATAAATACTACATTTGTTGCCTATTTGTGTCTGATGAAGACCCTGTTAGACATATCAGTTAGACCGGAGAAAAAAACAGGAGGGCACGGCAAAATTTTATTGAACTACTTGGCACGACAAAAAGGCATTGTTCAGCTCCGGGCGAGAATGTGAATGTGATCACCAAACAGATATCGTTACAGAGTAATTCTTCCGCATACACGCCAATATGCTCCAGGGTGAAAAAGGGACCTCTCAAACACCCAAATGTCTTTCACAAGTACCTACAGAATACATGCAGATACCAGAATTGATCATGAGAATGTTTAACGCTGTATGCCTGGTTATTACACGTCGTTATGAATGGGCAAGAAAATAAAATCCTGTATTCCTTTGAAACGTATAAAAAAATCCTTCTTAAGTACGTATGCAGCACTTTGTTTATCTAGACTAATACTGAAAGCACCCCTGCTTTCTCCCCTACATCGACCAAGCTTATTAGTTATTACACACAGGACTACACATTCATTCGATTAACTTCACCTAATAGCACAGGTAGAATTTGTGCCCTGCCTCCCTTCTACAGTTAAGAGCCCTATCACAGCTATTGTGGCCCCAAAGCACCCTAAAAATCACCTGATTAAACTGTGCCTTGTGTACACAGTTACTAGTAGTCTCCATATGGAGCAGTTCTTAATGGATAGTGAATAGTGACTGAGGCTGTTAGGCATAGGCTGTGGACACGCGGATGCTCTCACCGCTGACAATTTTTTTTTTCCCTACAGAGTTCAGCTAAAGCCACTTGATATTTGACTTCCTGAAAGTGCAGTCGGATAGAACTGGTGAAGGTAAACCAGCTATTTGACTAGAACAAAACTGATTGTCCACTGCACTATTGAATTAGTTGTGTGGTGAATCATGCTTATGATGGCGTGTTGAATAGGTTATCTTAACAGTTGCAGACAAGGAAATCATCTCTAAAAGTATCAGCCAGTTCTTTGCGGGTAGTTGGCTAAAAATGCTAGTTTTTCTCCAGCTCCTATCTAAGCTACAGCTTCCTGCAACTAGATATATGTTACTGCCGGCAAGGCAACTACCTAGTTAAGGAGATCAGGCCAGCAGCCAGAAAAAGCAAGGTTCTGGCTATATCCATCACCACTAATTAGAACCAGCATAACAGCAAATACGACGTCTCTTTAACACTTGCCTGAGTGTTACTTGACAAGTTGACATTAATGTAATATTGGCATGCATAAAGTGTAATCAGCCAGTAAAACAATGTAAACTAGGTCAGTGTGGAAGACATCCTGACTCCTGAGGGCAAATTGAACAAGGAACAATTAAACTTTGATACACTTGTAAGCAGTTCTGAGGATTAGTTCATACACTTGGTGTTTTCTAGAGCCTAGCTAATCTTAATCTAACTTGTTTGACACTACAATTTCAAATGTTCAGGTGTATTTAATTTACCTCCTTTGACTTGTCTCCAGACACAACTGCACCCTTTGAATTATAGGCTTCAAATTTCTACAGAAAAAAATAATAAAGATTGTTCACAATATGTGCATGAAGCACTACATAAAACAATAGATTACTGCAGATTTTATGAGCTGAGATATTCATTGGCGCTGGTAGCACATCACCGGGGAGTAAATAGAAAAAACATACTCATTTTTGCCGGAGTGTTTTGATTTTTGAATGTAGAAGTTATACATATTCTAATTTTGATGCTTATTTGTTATTAGGGATGTTAACTTCAAGGACTTACTTTAATGATACCCAGATGTAAGTTACAAAAAAAGGGCCAGAATTAACTTAAAAAATGCTGCATACAAGCACATCACGAAAGCAACATATTCGGCACCAATGAGGTTTCCAGAGTAGATCTTATTATCAAGAACAAAAAAGCTCAGCATCAGAACAGTAATGGATTGTACAGGGAAAATAAAACATGAATATTGCAAAGATACACAGCTCTCATGATTGTCCTGTGTAAACAGGAGATATTATCCATTTTAAAGATAAAGAGCAGGACTTAAAAGTGGAGAGCAATTAATGAAGATACAAGCTATGAAACTTAGATAAAGAGACAGAACGCAACCAGTGAATCATGTTCTGCATCAAGCCAATAATTCAAACACAAACAAACGTAGGTATATATGAACTGCATTAAATCACACAAGAACTCTGAGAGAATGAAACCTGTTTTGTAACAAACTCAAGTGTAAGCTGTATAAAAGCTTTATCGAGGTCATTCTTATCGAGGCCAATCTGCAAAGCAAACAACATTCCAACTGTATCCAATCAGGAAAATATAGTACAACAAATATAAATTTATCAGAGATTATATTGGAGTTAAAAAATTTAGCATGTACACCTTGATCTTAAATAGGTGTACATACCACAATATGTTAATTCGTCTGTGGAACATTGGAACGTACAGATATACAGTCTAACAGAAGTAGCTTACCATGCGAGCCCTCAAAGTTCTGATACTAACAGCAGGCTCCACCAGTTCCCAGTGTACAGAATTCCACATGGACTGTCTTCTCTTTAGTTCATTTTTTATAGTCTTCAGCCGAAAAGAAAAGAGGAAATAATAAACAGCAAAATCCTTGTAAATCATCTAGCTTGAATTGATGGCTTGTTGAAAACTAAGGGCCTTTTTTAATGCTGTAGTTTTCAGAAACCATGGTATTAGAAAACTGTAATTTTAGAATCTAGAGATGTGCAAAACCATGGTTTAGAAAAAAGAGGTCGAGAGTTGAGTTTCTAAAACTCCAAAAGACTACAGTTTTAGCATATCATGGCTTTCAAAATTACCAGGCTTGTTACATTCGAACACCTCATGGTTTTCCAAAACAAAACTATTACACAAAACCATGGTATTTTCTAAAACTAAAAAAAAAACTTAGCATCTAAACAGGGCCTTACAGAATGCATCCTCTCGGTCAGAATTTTCCGAAGCGATGATGTGTCTCCATGTGCCATCAGAGTGTTAACCTGAATCAAGTAGATTAAACAATGTGAGCAGACACAGAGGCATTTCACAGGGGAAAAATTGCATCGTGCACTTGTACTCTGTTTCTAGTTTCTAAGTAGATGTTACCCTGGGTTCTTGCACAAGCATGAGGGAAATAGCAATGATGTGATGATCGTTGCTTGATGAACATATTCTGTACTTTCCCATGTTAAGAGGGACTAATTTCTCTTAGAAAGATATATTTTGGTTAATGATCAATTGTGACTGGGGTAAATGTAAAAATTGCAATAGCAAAATGACATATAATATATATCTAGCAGCAAAATGTAAAGGCTAAACTGACATATGTTTAGTAAAAGAAGATAGAGCTGATGATATCAATATGACAATAAGAACTTCAATTTGTGTCATAGGGCTGCCACTGGCATATAAACAGTATTCATGGGAGGACACTGTTTCTTTCAAAAGTTGGAAGTGTTAAAATTATAAAACTTCATGATTAGACTGTGTTAATACAAGTCACAGGTGCTATGCGCTCAACAGCTGCAAGATCAACGCTGATCTTGCAACTGTTGCAATTCAAAAGATGAAAAAAAAAATCACCAGCCAATGACAGATTAAGGCAACATTGGACAGAAATGTTAAATGGATCATGTTGAAAATTTCTGTAAAGGCCCTGCAAATCATTCACACAATGTGATCAGGACAATGGCTACTTCATTACTAGGCTAATAGCTGTTACTACTAATCTGTCTGGGTGGTTTATTAGAACTAGCAAAGAAAAACTCAAAAACATAAAGCAAGTAGATCAATAATTTGGACAGTCAATTTACTAAATAGCTAATAAACCTATCTAGTTTCATTGATCTTGTCTTCTCATGAAACTATATACTTGCCGAAACATGTTAGGTATTATTTCTTATTCTAAGAATTTAAACACTGCATAAACCAGAAACCAGATTTGCGGTACATGCAAGCAAATCTGAAACTCACACCAATGTAGTCTAACTTCTTAAATTATATGAGCAGTTTCCAACAAATAAATAAGATGTACCTCCTTGTATATTTTTAATGCTTGATCATAGAATTGCTTTTTGGTATACCCAGTTTTCTTCCTCAGCCTTGAAACAGCATATGCGTTCTTCATCTGTTAAGGCACCTAAACTAGTCAGCAACTCAGCACACATTTGGTGCAAGAAAATAGCATAAAGAAAAATAGGTGATCAACAATCAAATATCTGAGATCCTCACATCACATAGGTGAAAAGAAAATTACGAAAAAGGTGAGTGGTGACAGGACTGGAATATTGGATCAAAAGTAAGATATCCAATCGCATCACTCTGTCATATAAAGCATTAAACCACTGTAATAAGCAAATTTGAGAAGAGAAAAGAAATCCAGAGATTTATGAGCCTAAATCAGTACAACCAAGGAGCTATGGATTTCTGATAGTATATCATGGCTCTTTACGTCATGTAAAGGAACATTGTTATGCCTCTTGAATAAGCATGCACAATTATTTAAAGTATATACACTAGGTTGATTTCAGCAGTGGTGCACAGGAGCATTGTGCTACCAAGGATGAGAGAAAGTGAGCATTTGGATTTCAAAACCCTGAACTAAATTGCTGAGAAAAGATGAAACAACAAATTGAAATCAAAGTTGATCACCAGAAAAACGAAAGGTAACTAATGTGGAAAGTAGCTTTTGCAGCAGAAGTTTTTCCATAGAAGATTCAGTACCTCCAAAATGATGTCCTCCTTTGTCCTTCTCCAGCCACTTAGTGTAAACCATCTAATTCAGAACAAATCCAAGTTGAAATCACAAGTTAATTTCTTGTCATACAACATGAATTATTTTCAAGCATTTGAATTTGTAAGACCATATCATGCCACAAAGTTTGTAGTTTGTACCTTTCGGAACTAAGGCAACAATTTTGAGTATACTTAATGCAGGAACAGACATAATGATAACACTAGCATCTTATTATCCTTCATATTAAATATGATACATATGAAAGGGTAGAAAGAATGCCTAGATGCCCCTGCTCAATGAAGCATGTCTTGTATGGTTAACCAGATTGTTACTTGTTATGTTCCTTCCAGCAAAAATAATGTAAAAACTTAGCCACTTTAATGGAGATGAAACCCAAAAGAAAAACTCGGTATCTGGGATCGATGCTACAGAGGGATGGAGATATTGATGCGGACGTTAGCCATAGAATCAAAACAGGGTGGATCAAGTGGCGACAAGCTTCTGGCATTCTCTGTGACAAGAGGGTACCACAAAAGCTAAAAGGCAAGTTCTATAGAACGGCGATTAGACCGGCTATGTCGTATGGAGAAGAATGTTGGCCTACAAAGATTTGACATGTTCAACAAGTGAGTGTTAAAGAAATGCGTATGTTACGATGGATTTGCGGTCACACAAGAATGGACCGAGTTCGAAACGATGATATACGTGATCGCCTAAAGGTAGCACCAATTGAAGAAAAACTTGTCCAACATCGGTTGAGGTGGTTTGGCCATGTCCAAAAAAGACCTCCAGAGGCACCAGTGCATTGTGGAGTCCTAAGCCAAGCTAATAATATGAGGAGAGGTAGAGGAAGACCGAAATTGACATGGGGGAGGCAATAAAAAGATATTTGAAAGCTTGGGATATACCTAGAGATCTATGTTTGAATAGGAGTACTTGGAAAGCAGCTATTGAAGTGCCTGAACCGTGACTTGGGGCTCTTGGTGGGTTTCAACTCTAGCCTACCCCAACTTGCTTGGGACTGAAAGGCTATGTCCTACAATGCTTGTGGTCCAACTGCTTTAAGTTTAAGCGACAATAGATTTACAAATATTAGTCAAACATATGGAAGTGGAACGTGTACATACGTAATAACTGATATTACATAATATTATTTTTACAACAATTATAATACAACAGCAGCAAAGTCTTTCAGTCCCAAGTTGGTAACATTACAATTTTAACAGAATCTGAAATACTCCCTCCATTCTAAATTATAAGACGTATTGGTTTTTCTAGATACATAGCTTTTGCTATGTACTTAGAATACACTAAAAGCAATGTATCTAGAAAAGCTAAAACATCTTATAGTTTGGAACGGAGGGAGTACATTGCAATATGAGGTGCAGATCAAACTTGTGTTCTGAAGTTATTGTTAATGTCCAAAACATCGTTTGTTAGTTCGCTAGAACTAGCAAGAGATTATAGGTCTCATGCACATAGCAAATCGATGTTTCAAGATATTTATTCACTAGCTAAAACTTTCAAACAAAATTTCATTCTTTTGAGGCATGGTGAACTATACCAGTCTAATGGTAGCTATGTACTGCAGCAATAGCTGATATTCCTCACACAACCAGATGAATAGAAATAGGCATTGAGTGCCATATTCTGAAATCTCTAAGGATAATTAGAATAACACATTGTCAAAATATATACTGAAAGAAAAACCTTTTCCAGAAGGGAATGCGTTCCCGTGGGCTGTATGGCTCATATACAAAACCAGGACTCATCATGACAACCTTCAGACCAACCTGGACATATATGTAACAAACATAACTACAATTAACACAATATACATCCAAGTGGAGAAAGATGAAGAAAGTAAATCAGAATGTTCTCTCACACCTTCCGAGCTCCAACGGGCACCTTTGACGGTGCCGCCGCCGGTGCTGCTGTTGACATCGGTCTAGCATGATTCAAATGTACTACAAGATCCAGAACCTGCAGAAACACAAACTTGTGTAACCAAAATTGAGTAAGAACAACAAGAAATTTCAAAACGCATAGCACTCAATAACTCGAACCTTCACAATGTGGGCTGGCAACGGGCCCTCGAGCTTGTGGCCAATCATGCTGCTGGCATTGTACGTCAAGCTTGCAAAACCTAATTACCAATTGATGAGATAGACTGATTGAAATGGAAGTGCATGCAGGACTTAAACAGGAACAGACGAGCAATGAAGCAAGCCATCACCCGATCACCTCTTACGCATACGCCTATGTGGGTCGGAGAGAAGGATCGGGAAACGGCGGCATGGTAGTCTCTGAAACCGAAACGGGATCGGGTGTGAGAATCTTCGCGCTCGCGTTGCAGAAATCAATCGAGATCTAGAACGAGTGGATAGGGGAAGAGAGGGGTTACGTGGGCGCCGGCGGAAGGTAGACAGAGCGGTGGAGGCGGCCGGCAAGAGACCGTCCGAGGCGAGCCAAAGCCATCAGTGAGGAGTCTGGTGTGTCCTCGGCGACGGCGGCGGAGATGGGAGCCGGCGGCTCGACGGCGAGGTTTTTTAGGTAACGAGGGTTTTAGAGGGGGGGCGGGGGGGGAATGAAATGAACAAACCAAAAGCAGCTTATGACCCCGATTGCCCTAATTCACAAAAAAAAAAGACCCCGATTGCCCTTTATTTTCAAACGAACGGGCGGTATCCAATTGTATAATAACATTACTACTATACACAAGAAAGACAAAATATCCATACGTGTGGTGTAAAATCATAGGCCATGTTCGTTTCTCTTATAATCAGTCTTTTTCAGCTTATTTTTTTAATCGAAATAGTATTTTTCTCTCACAACAAATTAGCCAGGAAAAGTATTTCAGCTTCTTTTTTCAGCGAAGCGAACGGGACCTAATTATTTCATTCGTCTCTAGTCTTTGTGCATTCTGTATTTGCCCGATTAATAAACTTAGAGTTTATTTTTATAGAAAAAAACATATTGCAATTTTCAATTTGTTAAGGCCGCTACAACGGTGCCACTGCCTACTAGTAGTAGCATTCAACGGATATCTCATAAAAACGCTAAGACCACCAGAAACGGAAATATGTTTCAATCCACTATTCTTTATCAACATTTCAGTTAATACACTATCCACTACAGACTATCCATAGCATCTAGGAATTGAACTCGTGCAAATTATAGCAATTGACATGAATATAACAACCCTTAGCTGTGCTTGGCCAAGTATTTTTACAATTGTTTGTGATAGATGTATAGCCAAGACAATTAGCTCAGATTTATTATATAAAAAAAACAAGCCCTTGCATGATAAGTTGTAATTTATCTTATTAACATGTAAGTGTTGTTTCGATGTAGACTTGAAAATCTTGTTTGGTTCAGATATCAATCTCAAGCGTCCATTTTTAACTGCCTGTGGGTGTGGGTTGACACATCTGACTTGGGCTAGAGCTCCATCCAAGTCCGTAGTAGCTAGTAGCGCCAACTTCGACATTTGCACGGACAAAAAGGAAAAGGAGAGGGGGAAAACGTAGGAGTAACAGAGAAGAGGAAGCTGTGCAGGAGTCGAGCCGCTCAGCGCAGCGGTCTTCCCCAGCCGGAAGGGCAAAACGGCATCACGGCAGGAATACGTGTACACGCCCGTTTCTATTCCACTCCGGGACAACAGGGTGGGGAAGCGTTCCGGGCCGAGCGAGAGCGAAGCCCTCCCCGGCTCCCCGGCTGGGCTCCCACCCTCGAACGAAATCGAAAGGACTAAGTCCGCTTTTAGTCCATCTTATATCGGTCTAATTTTGACCCTCAAGTATAATACTGTCTGGTCTAGGCACTAGAACTTTCAAACCCGTTTAGCTTTAGCCCCTCGACACGGTTGAGGCAGTTTACGCTGACGTATGCCTGGTTTTGACTCGCCGCGCTGGCATTGACAGCCACGTAGAATGGCCGTGGGGGTCAAAACACGAGCCGGCAAGCTCAGCCTTGTCTCTCCCTCTCAGTTCCTCTCCCCTGAACCCTAGATGCCGCCGCCGCCTCCATCGCCGTAGCCAGTACCTGCATCATCTCCTCCGGTGCCTCCGCGTTCGCAGTCTCCCCTCCGCCTGGAAGTCCTCTGTCTCCGCCTTCGCAGTCGTATGGGCTTAGAGGATTGAAACGAACACGCTCAGGTACGATTGAATCCGTCTGCATTTCTGGATGTAGGGATGGAAGTGCTCTTAGTTTAGTTACCTCGGATCCATAGTCCTAAGACTCTACTATCTGTTGTAGGAATAGACCCTTTGAAATTTCTTGGTGTTCGATTTCACTTTGGTGGCGAGTTTTTCAATGATGGTAAGAAGCTTCATTATCTAGGTGAAAATGAGAAGATGTCATTCATCGAGCGTGATAAAATATCTTTGCTTGAAGTAATTGGACATCTTAAAGACCATTACAATGCTTCAGAGCATGTTCTTCTCCATTGGTTGTTCCCTAGCAAGAATTTACTGAATGGGCTCAGAGTTTTGGTAGATGACAAGGCTTGTTTGGACATGTCTGAATGTGTTACTGACGGAGGGGTTACAGATGTATTTGTTGAGCTTATTGAAGTGAAAGCTGATAGCATGGAGAATGAGGGAGGAAGAGGATGGGGAGGACCAGTGTAGTGACTGGGAGGAAGATGCTAAAATAGAGAGTGAAAGAGTAGACAGTGAAAGCACTGGGATGGTAACACCTCATGAAGACAATGTGGTGGTTGAGGATTTAGCTATAATGAACATGTCATCACCAGAACAAGTGAAGAAGGACTTAATAGGTGCTACTAAGCATTTGCATTGGGTTAGAGAGAAAGAGGCTCCTATATAGAAGTTGGTTATGTAAGAAGAAGTGTCTGTTCAAGAAGAGGCTCCTATACAGAAGGAACACAATTCAGATATGGATGATTCCAGTGACCAGAATTACTTACCTGGTGATGATGAGAGCAGTGGAGAGGATGAGGAGGTAAGCCAGATTAGAGTTGAGCTAAAGGAGTTAAAGAAGAAATTGAAAAGCTGGAGGCATGTTGGTGGTTGATGAGGAAAGGACATGAATTCAATGTGGAATGTGCTAATGAAGAGGATGGGTGTGATTCCCATGCTATGGATACTGATGAAGAGGATGATTCATATGGCGAAACATCTGATGGAGAGTTGGTTAGGAATGAGAAGAAATTCCCCAAGTTTGATGCTAATGCTCTAGTCTCAGTATTCACTGTTGGGATGGCTTTTAGTGATAAGTCAACATTTAGGGAGGCTGTCATCAAGTATGGGCTGACAGAAAGAAAGGTGATTAAGTTTGTGAGGAATGAGAGCACAAAGTGCTAGAGCAGTTTGTTCATGGCCAAAGTGCCCTTGGGTTTTGCATCTATCAAAGACATCAAGGACAAGTAGTTGCCTTGTAGCCACATGTAAATATGTGCACACATGCCCATCAAGGAGAGACAACTCTTTAGTGACATCAAGGAGAATAGCAGATAAATATGAGAAGTTAATATTGGCTAACCCACACTGGTCAGTTGAGAGTATGAGAGAAATAATTCAGGAGGAAATGTTTGCAGATGTCAGTATTTCAGAGATTAAGAGAGCCAAATCAATTGTGATGCAAAGGATGTATGATGCAACCAAGGGGAAATATGCTCTGGTGTTTGACTACCAGCTTGAACTGCTGAAGAAGCAATCCTAGGAGTACAATAGTAATGAAGCTTGACACTGAAGAACTTAACCCATGTTCATGAGGTTTTATGTCTGCTTTGATGCATACAAGAAGGGGTTCCTTGCTAGGTTGCAGGAAGGTTATTGGACTGGATGGTTGGTTTTTAATGGATTAACCAATGGAGAACTGCTTTGTGCACTAGGTAGAGATGTCAACAATCAAATGTAGCCAATAGCATGGGTAGTTGTAGAGAGGGAGACCAAGAAGTCCTAGGACTTTTTCTTATCTTTGCTGAGCACTCACCTGCAGTATGGTGATGGTGATAGCTGGGTATTCATTTCTGATCAACAGAAGGGGCTCATCAATGCTGTAAACAAGTGGGCACCTAAGGTGGAGCATAGGATGTGTGCCAGGCATATCTATGCTAATTGGATGAAGAAGTATCATAAGCTTTTTTGGAGATGTGCAAAGTCTTCGTCAATGAATCTATTCAACTACAACATGAACAAGCTAAGGGAACAGACACCACATGGGGCTGATGATATTTTGAGAACTGATCCTGAGCATTGGAGTAGAGCATGGTTCAAAATTGGGTCATTCTGTGATTCTGTGGACAATAACATGTGTGAGTGCTTCAACCACTAGATTCTGAAAGCAAGGTTCCTTCCAATCATAAGTATGCTTGAAGGTATAAGGCGCCAAGTTATGGTAAGAATCCATGAGAACGGGAACAAGATAGAAAGGTGGGCAAGTCTCATCTGTCCAAACAGCTACAAGAAGCTGATGACACTATGTCACGGCTAGTGGGTTCTGCCATGCTATTAGCAATGACAACAATTGCTATGAAGTAACTTACTAGGATCACAAATTCACTGTGAATTTGGATGAGAGAACTTGCACCTGTAGGTTCTGGCAGTTGTCAGGTATACCCTGCTCTCATGCTATTTCCTGCATCTACTATGCATCCGGGCCTTTAGAAGAATTCATAGCCAAGTGTTATTCTGTTGAGGAGTACAACAATACATATGCACACTGCCTGCAATCAGTGGAAGGCAAGGCCTTCTGGCCAATATCAAATAGAGAAAAGTCATTGCCCCCTAGGTATGTAAGGATGCCTGAAAGACCTAGAGAAGAAGAGAAAAAGGCAAGACGGGGAAGAAAAAAAAGCCACCCAAGGGTAAGCTATCCAAGAAAGAAACATCTATAAGATGCAAAGTATGTAAAGGGATTGGACACAACAGGACAACTTGTAGCAGGAGGACAATTTCTGGTAATGCAAGTGGTGGTGCATCACAGTCTGTTAAAGGAAGTGATGGTGCATCACAATCTGCTAAAGGAAGTGGTGGTGCATCATAGTCTGATAGAGGAACAACTTTAAGAAGGAAGTCATGCCTTCATCTACTACTGCTAGTAGCAAAAGACTACAAAGGCGGCGACGGAGGACTCCCAGGCAGAGGGGAGACTACAGACGCGAAGGCACCGGAGGAGAGGATGCGGTAGCGGCTACGGCGATGGAGGCGGCGGCGACGTCTAGGGTTCGGAGGAGAGGAAATGAGAGGGAGAGACCAAGCTGAGCGGGCCAGCTCGTGTTTTGACGCCCGCAGCCGTTCTACGTGGCCGTCAATGTCAACGTGGCGAGTCAAAACCAGACACACGTCAGTACAAATCGCCTCAACCGCGAGGTCTAAAACTAAATGAGTTTGAAAGTTCTAGTATCTGGACCAGACAATTTTATAGCTATGAATTAAAATTAGACCGACACTGAGAGTTAGACGTGCCAAATGGACTTAATCCAAATCGAAACGACTGCTCCCCTATCCCCTCCCCGCGGCCAAACCCACGACCAACGTCTCCGATTCGATCCAAGCCGCCATGGATTTCTTCAAGTCCATCCTCGCCGAGCCCGATCCGGACCCGGCCTCCCCGCCGCCGGAGCAGGAGCCGGAGCCGGAGCCTGAGCCCGCCGGATCCGCCTCCTCCTCCAGCGGCGGCGGCGGCGGCGGGTGGGGCTTTGGCGGCCTGCTCAAGACGCTCACCTCTCAGTCCGAGACCGTGCTGGAGGCCTACCGCCGCGACCTCGCCGAGTTCGGCACCGGCCTGCGCCGCGAGACCGAGGTGCTCCGCGAGGCCGCCGCCCGGGCCGCGCGGGACCTTCCATCCTCCGCGCACGCGCTCGACGGGCTCGCCGACATCGTCGCGCAGGGCAAGGAGGCGCTCTCCCAGGCCGCCGCCGCCGCTTCCGCCGGGCCCCAGGCCTCCGACGGCGGCGACTCCGACCCCAGCTCCGCGTCCGGGACCCACGTCCGGTACAGCCGCTTCGAGGCGCAGCTGCGCGCTCTCCAGGCGGATCCGGCCACGTTCACGTCCGATCCCGAGGACGCCGAGGATTTCGCCGCCTGGAGCGAGGGGTTTAGGCTGGACGAGAGGGAGGACGGAGATCGAGGCCCTGTGCTACGACAGCGACGCGCTGGAAGCCATGGCGGACAGGCTCGTCCCGGACGCCGTGCCCCGCCAGGTGTTCTGGGCGAGGTACTTTTACCGCGTCCATAAGCTGAAGCAGCAGGAGGACGCCAGGGCGAAGCTCGTGCAGCGTGTGATTGCGCAGGAGGAGGACGAGGACTTGAGCTGGGAGGTTGATGATGAGGAAGAGGAAGAGGAAGAGCAGCACAAAGACAGCACGGAGGAGCTAGCAGAAAGGAGGCAAGAGACGATTAAAGAAGAAGTCAGACTGGATGTGGCTGAGAAAGAAAATGGGGAGAGAGTTGTAACAGAAGAGAGCAGAGTTGAGGCGGTGGAAGAAGCTCCTGGTGTGGAGAAGGAAGAGAAGAAGAATGCTGTCGAGCCACAACCTGTTGTTCTCGGTAGCTCTCTGGTGGTAGTGGACAAGGAGGAGGAACAGGAGAATGCTGATGAGCCACAACCAGCGGTTCTCCGTAGCTCTTTGGTTGTGGTGGGTGAGGGTGAGAACACAGAGCCCTCCAAGTCGAATGCGGAAGAATCGGGTGACAAGAAGGAAGGAGCAAAGCATGAGACGAGTGATTCAAGCAAGGATAGCGATTACTCCATAGTGTCTAGACAACGAACGGTGGAGGAAGAGGATCTTGAATGGGATGAGATTGAGGATCTAGGAGAGCATGAAGAAAAGAAAGGCGGCACCCACCCCTCAAGCCCTGCTCTGAAGGAGGAGCTGCGCAAGAGGCTGAGCGTTGCTGAAGATGATGAGGATTTAAGCTGGGATATTGAGGACGACGATGATAATGCTTGAATGCCAATGGTGGTATGGAAGTGTCAACTGTATTTCTACATTTCTTACCTTCCGTTACTCGCCCCAGATAACTGTGATTTGGCCAATAATGATTGGTTACTTGTGATTCTTATGCTATGGACACGTATGCACACTGTAAACTCTCTAGTTCGATGATATCAAGTGGCAATTGGCTAAGCGTCAATCTATTATGTTATCTTTGTGGTATTTACTGGGATAGCGTTTGAACAGTTTATATCAGAACCACCATTGTCACAGGACATTTCTTTCAGTAGTTGAGCTTTGTCAAGTTACTCCAGGTAGTGGATGAGCATGATGAATGAATGCCTTGAGAGTACCTTGATGGTTCAAATTGCCTTCACCAGTGAGTACCAGAAGCAACAAACATTGACATCTTCAGTCTGATTCATTTAAGGGCTATGGAGAAGTTACATATGTTTTCGAAGGATTGTCTAGTACTCGGTTCTTTTTAACTGGGAATGTCTCTTTGCACTTGCATCACCGTTTACCACTGCCACACTTAGCTTGCTTTTCGGTGCACCAGATTGGAAGGCCATGGCATCACATTTGCCTATGATTTTACATATATATACAGTAGGGCCTGTCTGATTCACTGAAAAGTACTGTTCATTGATTTGTTGTGAGAGAAAAACACTAGGCTCTGTTCGGCTTGCTGAATCTTGGCTGAAAACACTGTTCTGACTGAATTATTGTGAGAGAAAAATATTGTTCCGCTTGAAAAAATAAGTCCAAATATGAGGTAAGTCGAACGGGCCACGGTACCATGGATGATACGGCTAACGGATAAGTTCAATCTTTTATTGCTTCTGTCTTCTGCCTCAAAAAGAAGCAGAGAAGGTAATCTTTCTCTCGAAACTTCGAGAGCTTTACTCCTGTGTATCTGAAGTTCTTTCTCTGCACAGCAAACGGTTCTTTCGCTGGTCCTGCACTCCTTAGTCTCTTTTCCTACCGGACGATGATGCTGAGTTCTGCACCACCCGCCTGTTGTTGGCTATGGCTCGTCGTAAACGATCGTAAATTTTCAGCCAGAATAATATTTTTCTCTCATACAAACCAGCCAAGCAGTATTTCTTCACAAACTAACCACGATATGAACCAGCCATTCGGTCAATTCTTGGAATCCTTGATACTACCGGGAGCATACACAGTTTCTGACAAAATCCATAATACTGTTTTTTTACAACGATACTTGTTTTTATGCAATTGATGTGTAGTGTCACCATACCGTGCTCAGTTTTGTTTTTTACCTTTCTTTTTTCATTCTTTCTTTCTGTTTTCATGACGTGAAACGATCAGAGATTGCTAATGCTAATGCTAATGATAAACGGTGTAGATAGATTGCTAATAATAACTTTGATAAGAGTCTGTTTGGAACGTAAGAATTTGACAGGAATCAGGAATTTCGGAAAACACTGGAACAGGCATTTTTTTCCGCGTTTCAAACGAAGGTTTCTAAATATTCTGGAGATTTTTCAAAGAGGAATGTCATGGTGTGTCGGCCCATTACGGGCCATAAATGATTGGCCCACGGAGCGAATCCACAAAAGCCGTGGCCTCCCTGACTCGTTCCATTCCTTCGCCTCCGTCAGGTCTCTATGATGGCAACGGGGATGTACTCGGTATCCTCGCAACGTTTTATTCCCCGCTACTAAGAATTTATTCTGTCTTCATTTCTGTTAACTGTTTTAGGTATAAATTCTTATCTATCTTTGTACTTGTTGGGTATCGATCAGGGTATCTGACGGGTACTGCATATCCGATAAACAAGGATACTTGGGGTCGTAGCTTTGCAATCAGAAACGTTTCTTCTTCATCCGGGTATAAGTGTCGGAGTCTCAGAGATGCCAAGAAAAATGAGCGAGGTTGCGAGTAGGACGAGCAAAGGTGACAGAGATCGAACTGAGGAAGCGAGGGGCACGAGCGCTCGTGAGACAGGCGTGCTTGTGCTGCTGACAGGAGATGGTGAGGAAAAATTGAACTATGACTCCTAAAACGCACAAACTATATATATGATTGTTCAGATTTAGACCAAAATATCTATGTTGAGCTTTTTTGGTCTAATACTCACATGACAGCTCAAATAATCGGGTTTCCAACGGGTAACAGAACAGGTAAACAAAGAACGTTCCTATACCCGTTATACCCGTCGGGATATATTCTTGTCTATTTAGATGCCCGTAGGTAAAGTTACGATTCCATCTCCGTCCCTGATGGATCGAATAGCCATCAGTTATCGGGTCCCCGTCCCTGATGGATCGAATAGCCATCAGTTATCGGGTCCCGTTGCCGTCTTTAGTCAGGTCAGGTCAGCCTCCCTCTCGCAGATCCCCACCCGCTCCGCCGCCGCCCACCGCGTCGCTCCCCTCGGCAGCCAGGTACGCGTCGGGAAGCTCTCTCCTTCCCTTTGCCATGAACTTAGCCCTCCGTCGCGCCGATTCGTCCCCGAATCCGGAGCGGGCGAAGGGTGGGTAGCTTACCTATTCTGATTTGGTGGCGCCGAAGCATCGCCTGCGTCGTTGGGGCCGTCCCTCCGTCGGATCTGCGCTGTCGCGTGCGCCTGCGTTTTTAGTCTCTTTTCCTGTCGATGTGACGGGCTCTTTACCCGCGATTTCGTGATGTCGTCTTGTCCGACTTGGGTGTTCGACTCCGATCTGCTGGCTGCTGACTATCTGCCGACTTGGATTAAGCGGTTCAAACTCTGGCTTGTTGAATTGTGCCGTGTGGTGTAATGGTTAGCTTTGTCTCTCGAATTGCTGCTACCTTGCGATATCAAGACATTGTTTAGGGTACTTTCGCAGTATTACTGATTGCGAAGAGATGTGAAATCATAGTTTTCCCCTGCGGAATGCATGGACCTAGACACCTTAGTCTCTTGTCTTTTCATCCGGAGAGTTGGTTGATGCTGAGGTTATGATTAGGAATAACGATTGTAGAGGTTTGCCTTTGAGAAATGGTTAATGTGTGCATAACATGCTTGCAAATTCTTTTGAAGTATCGTCGAATGTGCGAGACTTTCTTGCAATGGAATTTTCTTAGAAAGACAGGATTCATAATATCATGCTTGGAAACTTTATTGATGCAAAATTTCGAATTTAATAAATATTTAATATTTAATTTTGTGCTACACTGTTCTGGTCATGTTCAACCAGGACAGAGGACATTTTGGCCAAGGATTTGCCTTTCCCCCTTAACTCTGCCCTGAGTATGAGTGCTTTGAAGCCTGTACTCTACATTTTAGTTCTGGATGATCACTTACACTACTTGTTTCTTTCCAGCTATCCAGTATAGATCAACCAGTCACCATATGATTAGACATGTGTTTACTTGCAAACCAAATTGTCTTGTAATGTTTCTAAAGGAACTCGTAAAAAAATGCTAGATTGAAGTATTTCTTGATTCTTTTTAGACAGAAGTGATTGGATTCTAGATTGCTATTTCCCCCCCTGTTGTGATAGGTGAGCCGAACAACTAACTTACTCTGTGAGGGTTAAATGTGTTTAGGATCTTTAAAGCCAATTGTGCTTATTTTTATGTTTACTGTTATAATCAGTGATTGCACCCTAAGTAACCATGAAAAGTACTCTATATCAGAAGATTAGTTCAAAAAGGCTTGTTCTCTCATTATGGTAGTATAGGCTGTAAATTTATTCTCTTTTGATGCAGGATGACAGAAGCACCATTCCTGCCGCGTGAGAGGCTCTTCAAGCAGCAACATTACTTCCAGAACTTGACCAAGCACACCTACCTTAAAGGGCGCTACGATGTGATCACCTCCGTTGCCATCCCCCTTGCACTTGCTGCCTCCAGCATGTTCATGATTGTATGTTTGAACTTTCAACCTTAGAGATTATTACTTGTTTAACTTTCCTTTTTGTTGTTCCCTCTCACCTGGTGGTTTGTTTCCTGGTTTTACAAACAGGGGCGTGGAGTTTACAACATGTCTCATGGGATTGGGAAAAAAGAGTGATCTTCCACTGGTTAACTAGTGTTTCTACTTGGCATGGAAATCGTACCATCCAGACTATGAAGTCTTCTTTGCTTGCAAAATAATACTGTCAAAGAACAAGTTGACTACATTTTCGCATCATTTTTCTGTTTGTATTTGTGGATATGAAATGCCAGCAACTTGAAGATCAGTATTGTCGCTGTTTTGTTTAATTACTCCATTCCTTTCGTCTTTTGTTTATCCTTTCAATTGAAGCTGGCCTTTTTTTTCCTCCTGATGAGGTGAAATCATGTTACTCTGTTCATGAGCTGCTCCGCTCCACGTTATGCATAAATCTGGCTGAAGCATGCACGTAAGAGGTCTGTTGTGCGCAAAACTGTCAAAACATGTGGGGGTGTTCGGCTGCCCTTGTTCTGGAGGAATTTGGATGGTTTGGAGGAATTTTGGAGAAATTTGTGAGAGGAAAACACGGTTCCAGATAAAAAAAAATAAGCGAATCAAGTCAGATTTAAAGGCACGCGAACGGGCCTAAAGAAATCAAACCCATTCGTTTAGCGGCTTGATGTTTCTCCACCTCCACGTAAGAACCGCACTAGTCTTGCATATCAGGTTGACGACTGTCATCTTTGTTACACCTCCACTGAAAAAGGACAGCACTAGTCTTGTAGTATATCCATTTATCGAGCTTATTTTATCCAAATGCAACTGTAACGTAATAACTCAGCTTTTGATTCTATTTTATCCTAATGCGATTGCAACGTAATAACTCAGTTTTTGGTTTTGGGAATTGGAATGGAAACGCAAGTTCTTGCTACACAGGAATGCTTCAAGCAGTAATGAACTGTATGGGTAACTGCTGGTTCGAGGGAAGGAAAGAGACAAGTTACAGATAATTCTTGCATCACTAAAAAACTACTAGATAGTTAGAATAATCTTGCACATGCGGATTAATACCACATCCAAAATCGAAAACACATTACACTTGGAAAGGTGCACATGCGGATTAATACCACATCCAAAATCAAAAACACATTACACTTGGAAAGGACCACATCACTAAGAAAGTGAAAATAATATTTAACCCATGCTCAGAGTCTCACAGACTACATCAGATATTTAACAAGAAACGGGTGGGGGGCACTACTAACTGTTTACAAATATCTAGCCGACTACTAACCCGCTGAATACAGACTAACCGGCTGAGTATTGGATGCATTGTCCACCTGAAACAAAAGGAAACGCAACACGAGTTAGCTTCATCTTACATGGGAAGAAACTTCATCTCGTTGTGTTCCATCTAGCCACAACCAACCAATTGCCGCACATACTTGTACTGCAGGATAAAAGTCTTGGTTTTCTAAAAAAAAAAGCATCGCAAATTTACAACCGCTTCTCAAAGAACATATAAAGGCTGGCAAATAAAACTGGTTCACATTTTACCAAAAGAAGGATAATCATAAATAAATACGCAGTACATAGTTAAATACAATGTTCTTGCATATAATGTGAAGTAACATGTAAGAAATGTCGAGTATAATCATCCTTCAATACATCACATGGTTGCTCATAAAACTAGCAACAAGTAGATAATTATCTATTCTCACCTCATGTGCACATAACTTGATTGACATGGCAGAAACAAATAGCAACAGACTAATAACTAGAGCAAACTAAATGTGGTAGCGCGATCATATGCAGAAAGAACGATCCATGAATGGTCCCAAACCCTATAGTATGCACACGTTGCACTCCTAGGAGAAGCAACCTGAAGGCTAACAGGCATAAACTCAAATTGAAACCAACAGAAATTAGCGTAAGCAGCTTAACAGTCATATATACATATGCATCAGAAAGTTGAAACCTGCTGCAAATGCCAATGCTAGAATTAAAAACAAAATATGCTAAATGACCTTTACAGCCTTAAATGAAGTGAGATGCATTGTATAAAGGATCAGAGGATCACATGGCATACCACTGAGCATCTGGAGTATGTAATCCTTCTTATAGATTTCTGGCAGTGCTAGAAACATGTCCATTTGGTTTGGTTCCTTTGCGAAAATGCTTGCAGTGGTTACCACTTCAGTTCCACTAAACCCAAGCTTCAGTACTTCAGCGATGGCTGTTACTTTGGCCTTCCTCTGGGGCTCTTCACACATTGACTTCTCTTGCATTTCAGTATCATACTCCACAGCTGCTATCACCTTGCCATTCTGCGTAATACTTTGAAAATGATCAAGAGCGTCCTTGAACTGTTCAATTACTGTTGTCGAGGTGTTGACATGCTGAACAACACTCTGAAAACGACTGTGTGCATCATTGAACAGCTCCATTGCTGCTGCCATCGCACCAGCATGCTGAACGACACTTTGAAAGCGATCATGTACATCCTTGAACAGCTCCATTGCAGCAGCCATCGTGCTGGCATGCTGAATGGCATTCTGAAACTGAACATGTACATCCTTGAACTTGTCCAGAGATGGGCAATTTGATTCAGTCCTATTCCTTTTCCCGTCATGCGTGCATTTCTTCTGACTCTTAGAGCTTAATGTTGCGGCCAAGGAGCGACCAGATATTCCTGTGGACATCCTGTCCTCCTCCACTTCGTCATCTCCAACTTCGTTTGTATTTTCATTCTCCATGTTAGCAATTGCATCTTCAGACCCTTCCAACCCTTCTCCAGCAGATCTGTCCTTGCCATATATTGCATCAAATGTATCAAAATATACAAATGGGACACCATACAGACCCTTGGCTCTAGGATGGTCCTGCAGCAAATAACAAGTCAAAACAGAAACATACTATGATGAAAAATATAGAAGTGCAAAGATACTCAGAATAATGTACTCTGCAATATTCATCGTATCGTTGTTTTTCACATTGGATCATCTTTCTTGTGTCATCCCAAGAGAAGCCTGGCGATGCTAACATATCCTTGATTGAATAATACTTCCGCTTCATCACTTTCAGCCGAGAATCGACATGAGGGCTGGCTTTAATACCACGGCCAGGTAGCTTCTGTGCAAGAATGTTCTCTATGCCTTGAGAGTAACAGTTCTTGAAGGCCCCTCCTTCAACCTTATATCTAGGATCAGCAGATACCTCACACAAGGCTTTGACAAGCTCGTCGTCTTCATCTGCTGTCCACATCCTTTTATTTCTACCCCTGCCACGAACAATTCTAGGGCTTTGGCTGTGATTCATCTCTAGTCTAGAACAAAAAATGAGAAAAAAAAATCAATTAGTCTGTGTGCCTAATGCTTCGTAGCACAAAATGACACTACTGAATCGCTTCAGACTATAACAATGCCCCGCTAGAAAACACTATGCTGACCGAACCATAGAGAAGAGCACCTAAAACAAAGCACATGGCGTTACAAATTGGAGGGCATGCCAAGCGTCGAGATGCAGACAAGGTTGGCACTTGGGCACCTGAAAGCTTTTTTTTTAATAAAAAAGAAAGAAAGTAAAGACCTCATCTGAATTTGTGATTTTTCTTCTTTTTCTTTTGAGAAGGGGTGACTTATATTAGATCATGCATGGCATATACGCATAATACAAAACAGGAACCTGGTACACAAAAAATCTACAATGAAAAACATGGCTCCTGCCACCAAAACCCCGAGCACATCATCGACCCGGAGGAAGAAGACACGGTCTGGAGCCGCTGCTAACTCCACCGGCAAACTCCTACAGATCTACTAATAAACTAGACAGCTAAGCTACCGGCCGACGACTGCCGCCACCTCTCCATGCGACTCGCCTGTCCGCTACTGGAAGGCGAAGGAGCTCTCGAGGCTTCTCCGCCGACAACTACGAATCTGTGATATTTACGGGGGGCCCGTTCGGGATGTCGGAGCACCGAGCGTCGCCCCACGAACGAACGCCCGCCCCGAGGAGGCGAGGACGGCGGCGGCGAGCGGGGAGTGCAGGATTGGGAATGGGAATCTGGCGGAGGGCATTACCGGATTAGGGGAGCTCTGCTCGGCTCGGCTGGATCCTGAGATTGCGATTCCCGCTAGAGCGGACGTCTTCGTTTCAGGGAATGGGTATGGCTTCCTTTTGGATTAGGATTAGGACTTAGACTCCCAGGTGATAATAGCCATGTTATCCCAAAAAAAAAAAAAAAAAAAAAAATCAGCCCGGGTTGCGGGCGTAGAAATCAGCAGGAGAGGCAGGCACCAAAAGATGGCACCTCATGACCCCACTCCAAACTCAAACATTCCTCAAATTTTGTTTTATTTAAAGCTTGATCAAATATTTAGAAAACAGTATCCATATTCATGGGGGCAAATATACATGTGATATGAAAATATATTTTACAATGAATATAATAACAATTGATTAAACTTAAAACAGTTTGACTCAGTATAATAGAACAAGGAGAGTATCATTTTTCCACCACATATCCAGGGTGGGTATCTATATCGAGGAAAACCTCATATGATTTTTCTTGTTGATCTTCAGTCAAATTACATTACCTTTTGAGACGTATCCTATATGAATGCCTATACATTGTGCTGTGGTTTTTTAGATTGGACCAACGACCGTTTATGTTCCTCAGTTGAAGCTAAAAATCTAGTAGCTTTGACGGGAATCCGAAATACTCTCTCAACCTCTACGGGGCCTATATGGCTGGAATCTGACTACCTGGCTACAGTACGAGCACTCAATTGCAATATTCCAGATTGATCCCCTAGTTGCATCATCATTGAGCAAGCAAAAGAAATGTTGAGACTTTTTCAAGACTTCAAAGTTACAAAAGGTCACGTGAGTGTTAATGGAGTGGCTCATACTTTAGGAATATTTAGCAGGAGAGTATTTTTCTTCTTGTTTTCTATTGGCACAAACACTAAAAATAGCACGTAAGTACATCTACAACGCTATAATGCAGTTTTCTAGTACTTACTATACGACCTCTCATCTAATTATTGAATGAACGATGAAAATCATTAAAACTTTTAAAAGCATTACAAAAACTATTGATACTTTTAATGAAAATGGTACATACAAAATATATTTCTTTGTATATCACAAACGGACAAAGAAAATAAGCAAAGATATTTTGAGGATCATTCTTGTGGGTGTGCCAGCATGCTATGGGTCATGCTTGTTCCGAAGCAAAGACTTGTCATGCCTTGTGTTCCTAAAGGTCACGATCCAAAGCAGTATGAAACACGAGTGTCGGGTCACACCAGCACCACATAACCCAAGTCCCACCTCTAGCTACGCCTTCTTACCTTGTTGTCGTGCATTAGCTAGTTATTGTTAGGCTAGTTGTGGAGTTTCATGGAAGTTTTATGGATATTACATGAGTTGACATGGTATATTATAGACGAAGAGAGGGATGATGAAAGTCTCACGAGATAAAATGAGTTTCACAGGGTGAAACTTTATGTTTCGACAAGAGTCTTGGAAACTGAAATATGAAACTCTCACTAAAACTGGCCTTATGACTCCTACCCGGGTCCTGTCTCACGTGGCACTTTGCTACTCGCAGCGGGTAATCTTTTATTAGATTGAGGCGGATGGTAACCTGATAGCATTCCCACAACAAGAAAGTTGTTATCCTTAATGACTATAGTTAAGTTTGCTAAAATTGATAAGACTTTTAAGTAAAATTTTCTCTTGAACTCATTACATACTATATGAGAGGTACATATCATTATATTAAAAAATAAAAATGGTAGAAAACTCTTACAAATACACACACCCACACACACCATTGGAGCTATATACTCCTACTTTTTTTTATACCGGAGTAACTCCAAGGCCAATATGATTTTCTTTTGTTTCTTTTGCACGTGATTAGTCAGCAATTTAGCAATTTAGAAAAGTGAAACAATTTTGCACTCCCTCCTTTTATTTTTGTAATTATAAAACGCGCAAACAATGTAAGATTCAAACATTAATCTTTGACTAACACTCAATCTAAGTATCAGATTCATATTTGGAAAACAATTTTATATAATGTTATACTTAGTCATAAACATTATAAGATACTCCGAGATACTAATAGTCAAAATATCTATGGTCAAAATATAAAAGTTGGAGACGGCGACAGGTCCAATGACGCCTTATAAGAAACTTAGGGACTACGCACAATTAGGGGCACGCACAATTACCCGGCCAAAAGGCAATAACCACCCAGTTCATAATTTCGTTCACTGAAAGTCAGCCAGTGTTATACCTTATTGCACGTCTGTAAATCAGCACGGAACATGCATGGAGAGAAAACTAATGTGTCAACATGGAGTTTCACATACAGTACAGGTTACAAAATGAGCCTTAAAATATACAACAAAAGCTTAATCATGAGTGCTGCTTGGAATATTGCCACTGAGAAGGATCAGTTTCTCTCTCCTATTCTCAGAGCCAAGTACTTCCCTAATACATCCTTTTGGCTGGCCAAGAATACTCCTGCGAAATCTCCCTTTTGGTCCTCTATTCTTCAGATCAAAGACAGTTTCACTCGTAACTGCATTGTTCAGATTCATAAGGGTGACTCTAGTATTTGGTCCACTCCTTGGTGCTATGTTTGGGAAACTATTCATGACCATCTCAATTTGCCAATCACCCATCTCCCTTTGCCGCAAACCATTCATGAGCTTATGAATCATACCTCCCACACTTGGAACTCTAATCTCATCTCGACTATTTTCAGCAACGAGGCTTCTCAAGTCATTTGTAGCACTCAAATTGTCCCTTCGGATCAACCTGACATCATTCGATGGAAAACTTCTAAGAAAGGTGTTTGTACTAGTAAGGTTGCCTTCAGACACCTGAACTATCTCTTGCACACTCAAATTCCCAGAGATGGTGCCAGGGGTGTTAGTGATCAAGCTCTCTCCATTCTGAGTAGAGTTTGGAAGCATAAGCAAATTTCACCCTGCATCAAAACTTTTGCTTGGAGATTGATCAGAAGAGCTCTAGCGACAGGGATTAGAGCTGGAAGATACACTGACAAGATCAAGAAGGAACGTACTACTTGTAATCACCATGAAAATGATTCCCATTTGTTCGTTCACTGCCCATTTGCCAGACCTGTCTGGTTCTCTTCCCAACCGCCCAGATGCACTTCTGCTCTACCCCTTGAGCAAGATGGTGTTCAAGAAATCTTATCTATTCTCATTGATCAGAGCACTACTGATGACCAGGTCCAAATTGTTTTCACAACCCTTTGGTACATTTGGAAAGCAAGAAATGATGCTCGATTCAATAGCAAATCTTGGACAGTTTGGCAGGTACATAATGCTGTGGCAGCTGATATTAATTCATCTTTGTTCATTTTAGAAAACAAAAGCTTGCAGGCGCAACAACAGCAGAGGCATGACGGAACACAGGAAGCAATGGAGATAGAACAGCAGATGATCCCCCCAAACAGCCTGCAACAACACATGAGCCCTCTACACACAGCAATAACAACACATGCTTCCCAAGGGCATCTAGCCCATTTGCAAAACTCCAATTTGCAGGTCAATCAGGAGCTAGGCGAGGGACGTGATCCTGAGAATGGTGCAGCAACAATGACTCATGGAAATGGACGCCCAGGTAACAATATTTCTATTGCAGGTGATGAGTTGCAGAGAACCCCCAACAGTGAGCAAGGTTGCCAGCTAGCCATCCGCCCAACAGACAGGCAAAGAAGATTCCATCTGGCAGGAAGGCAATACAGCCAGCGCAGATCAACATTACTTCATGAAGGTAGAAACTTTTCTCATGCAGGATTGCAGGCTCCAAGACTGCCAGATGCATCCGCTGAAATGCAGCACTCGACGACGAATCCACTAATGTCACCCCGACTACATGTGACACTGACGCCGCTCATTCCTGGCACAAGATGTTACACAGATGCTTCCATACATCCCGATTCTCCTTTGCAGGTACCAAGGAAAGCTGGGCTAGGAGTGTTCTTCCTAAACACTTGCCCGGGTGAATCAGGAACAATCTACATCAAAGCACTTTGTGCAAAGATGCACCTCAGTGCTAATGGCTGAAGCTGCAGCCTTGGCTCTAGCAGCTAGGACTGCCTTGGCACTAGGCATCCAAAGACCGCTATTTTTGTCGGACAACCAACGGCTTGTGACTTTCCTTTCTGGAAACGATCACACTCATCCGCCGGCCTGGAACATCAAAAGCTTCACTCAGCGCTTCGTCAATCATTCTTCAAAAGTGCATGGGAGAATCTACAAGATTCAGAGAGAACTGAACAAAACTGCTCATACTCTAGCAACGCAGGCCTTCAGATCTATTAGCTTAAGTTGTACTGAACTTGTCAATTGTACCAATGCCAGTCATGGCGCTAGCTGTCCTACAAAGGAAGCCCTGCTATCTGTAACTGGTGATGTTTTCACCAACATTGCAGCACAAGCAAGTTTTCAGAACCAAACAACTAGCTCTGTAATCTTGCCCAGCCAGGCAAAAGAACCAAACAACCACCTTGCTGGACATAACTTTACTAGGCAAAGCTAGTCTATCCAGCAAAGCAAGGCGAGATCTGGGCAAGGATCCAAACGTGCCCTAAAGCTTGCTCTTTATAAAAATACACATATTACAAATCTTCTGTTTCCTATGATCCTGCCAAATACAACCGGGCACAAAAGAAACCCCCAAGAGACGCCTCTCATTCCCATTCGCCAGAAAAATCGATTATCACAACTAAACGAGCTGATTTTGTTATTCCTTGGAACAAATTCCCATCGGGCAACAATAAATATTACCAGCATCAGTGTTGTCAATAAGCAAGCTGCTAGCCTACGTGCATTTACACAAGAGCGTCCTGTACACAGTTGTAGTACATTACAGGCAAGAGCACCCAATGGCACTATCTAGAGAGTATCTTAAATGCCAATTATGAGCTTGCAACTTGCATCACTCCAAACTTCTTGAAGATGCTTCGCCCCAGTATTGCAGTTCATGTCGTTGGTTGACAGCAGCCAGCACTTCCAATAATCAATTGGTTTCAGAAGCAGTGCACGTGGTGGTACCATGCCAGTTTTTTTGCATTATATATATCACCGTCAATGGCGGAATGTTCTAACAGCTTGGTCAATTCTTCTCCGGCAAAGTGGGCAGTTTGTCAAATGTGAAGAGCATGCCATACAGCAACACATGTGACCGCACCTGTGTAATTATTAGATTAATTACCAAGTCACTTCAAAATCCAAACAGAAACTTTCAGTGGCGACAACAATGATAGCAAGGATTAAAATTATGAGCGAAATTTGCATATCTGCAGTTCGACTATTTTCTCAGGCTTCTTGGTGAAGCATTGTGCGAAATAATGCTTATTTAGTCTTTTTTAACCCTTTAGACCCTGTTTGGATGCAACAAACTTTATGGTTTTGAATACCATGGTATTGCTAAAAACTGTAGTTTTTTTTCGAGTTTTTAAAACTCCACTCTAGGCCTCTTTTTTGTAAACCATGGTTTCGCAGATCAATGGGTTCTAAAATTACAGTTTCTCAATACTACAACATCCAAAGAAGGCCTTAGCAGTACTCAAGTTTTGTCAAGTTATGAGGCAAGCTGTTATTAAGAAAAAAATTTAAAACTACTAGTAAACAGGAAACAGGACAACCATAATGTTGCCTAGTATATTTGGAATTATGGAAAAGGAAACGGAAATAGAAAAATAGAGGAAATCAAGCTGCTTCATTCTCAACAAAGAACATTCATGCTCTGGAAAACATACAACACTTACGGCACAAAAACAGCATTGTACTCTTGCTCAAGGCATATGACACATATGTCCAACACTAATTGGTCTTTTTTACTGTTAGGCTCTGTGTCCGATGAACCATTGCTCCCTGAACAAAATAATACAAGATAATAATTAAACATGACAATTACTAATAATACAACATATCAATATATAAGGAAATCACCTTCAGCTTCTCTAGCTTGTCTTTGTGCTGCTGCATTAAGAACCCTATATGGATAAAATAGTATCAAAATCTTCTGTGCTCACAAAAGCCTTAGTATGCAAATACATGCATTAGCATTAGTCTGTGGTAACAGTAACACTAAACACAAACAGAATCTATTAGCACTGGTATTAGATACCAGGCTTAAGGGATGCAGATTCAATAACGTAGCTCTGGTAAGTCACCACGTGACTTAGCATCCATCCCCAACACCCGTTTCCTATCCAATGGCTTGCTCCCAGTCGATTATCATCCTCTATCTCCCCTTCCAGACTTAGCATTTTCAACAGAAAGAGGCCTGGTGGCATGCCCCAGGTGAGGTGGAGCTCCGCACTTCTGCTATCTGCTTGGCCTTGCCTCGGCACTGGCACCATCAGCTGGAGACAACGATGCATTCGGGGACAACAGACCTCGCTGCCATCATCTCTGCTATCGTGACCACACAAAAGGGCTTCACTTGCGATGGGCAACTGGTGGACAGCTAGTGCGCCTCTGCGGTGCAATGGGCACATGAACACGTGAAGCAGGTGTGGTCAAGCACCATCACCACGTCCTCGCGCTACCGTGGAAACTACCTCGGTGCCCATGTAGCCACACTTGTCATAGTCTGTCGACACATGTTTGACGCAAGTGCCAATCACCATCAGGCCGAAAAAGGGCCCAGCCATGGATGTAGAACAAGTCCTCATGCTTCACCAAACCGTTTGTCCGCGTAGGCCATGAAGCAGCCGATGTTGGAGAAGCAAAGGCCTCGTTGGGTCCGGCCCTGCAGGATACCGCAGTGGCACCACTCTGCGGAGTCCCGACCCTTCTCCAACATCCTTTGGAATGACATGGGAATCTAGGCGGCTGCCCAGCCGTCAATATCCTCTGGCGTGGCGCGGGAATCCTCTGTGGAGGCCTGGCCCTTCTCCGTATTCTCCGAGTCCGCGCACGTAGGGATGGACACAAGAGTCTGCTTCCACGGCCTCATCTTAATCTCGCTAGCGCTCATCCTTTCCTCGGCGGCTACCTTGCGCCCTGGTGGTGGCTTGCTTGCTTCTCATCAATGGCGTTCTGACGACTGCCTGCCCTCCTCCCTCTCCCTCTGGGGGCGGAGCGAGAACCACCAGCTCTTCCAGTCCGATGCAGTGCACAGGGTGTTGAGAAAGGCTCGCGGCCTGTCATTCACGGGTGAAAAGCCAAATCCAAGGATGAAATCGCTAGCAGCCTTTGGACTATCATTGGACGGTGGATATGGCAGGGTAAGTCCCGGCGTTACTTGCAAGAGGCAAGTCACCGAATCTGTGTCCAGGCTTAAGAACATACGACGTATTCACCCAATCACCCATCCTTTCCAATTTCATGCGACGTCTACAAAAGTTTTAAATTAGCTACAGGTTGCACATGTGTCAATAGAAAGGCATACAAAGATTACAAAGTTACACAATAAATTGTAGTAGTGCAAGTCATTTACATTCTATCATGGGCTCATGGCCAGAACAGAAAGATAAACCTCTTTAAAAACCCGAACACTTAAACCTTAAAGAATGCTACTACATTTCATTTGGATTTGAATGTTCTAGAAGGAAGTGACGTAAGGAGTTAGGCACCTTTTTTGCAGTTCATGTCGGAGCTTTCTTTCTAGAAAATGTTGTATTGCACGCTTTGCAAGAAGGAAGACACCAAATGTTGCAAAGCCCATTGAAGCAAGGCGGTATAACCTGTCACAAACATGCTACTAGCATAAGATACCCTAACTAAGAACAAAAGAAAATGTTCTAACAATTTTTCCTACTTGGCCCATTTTCCAAGATTCATAATAAGTTGATCAATGCTTTTTGGTGATACATAAAAGGGTCCTTTATGTGGTCGCTGAATTCGAATAGTTCCAACATCATCTTTAATGGCCTGTTCATGCAATATAAGAACAAAGAACAAAAGGAAGAGACAAATATACATTAGACATGTCAACAAAGACTAATGCAACACAGCACAGACCAATGAATAATAGAAATAATACCTCACCAACAACCGTCAATGAGGTTCCGGTTGGAAGAACCCTTTCAGTTCGCTTTACTCCCAGCATCTATATAGATAATTGCTTAATCACTGTCTGTGTTTCCATAAGTATTGGCACTGTTGAAGATGTGATTAGACAAACCTTCAACCCTTGTAAATAATCTAGAGTTCCACGTACAAGAGTCCTCCCTGACTCCTCAAAAACCTCACTAGCAACAGTTAAAATTAAACCAGCTGCAGAATGAGCACCGACCACATATACGCGTCCAGTTCCATCATCCTAGTGATTGTTTAAAGGTTAGAGAAGCTTCCCAGTTGCAAACTGCAAATAAAAATTATTAGAAATGATATCATTTTTTTTGCATGAAGGGATCCATATAGCAAATCTGGAATAGCCATGTTCATTTTCATCCTGAGCTGTAGCTTGATAAACGTTTAAATACCCATTGGCATATCCAATGCTTAGAATTATCATTCATTTGGGACAAGAAGCTCATGTACGATATCAACACTGCCTAAGCTAGGGGCTAATTTAAGGTGTAAGCCTGGCCAGCCAGAGCTAGCAAGGCTGGGCTTTGGAGCTTATAAGCTGAGTTTATCCACACAACAAGCGAAATCAGTAAGCTTGCCAAGAAAAGACCATAAGCTTAGTTGTAAACCCAAGTTTGCATAAATTAGCATATTGACAGTAGTGATAGTTCGAGCCCAGGCTAAATTGGAAGTCTTATATTTGAAAAAGCAAAGCAAATCACAGCATAATAGCTACAGCAGTTAGTTACCAGATACCATGGAACCTCTTTGCTAACAGAAAGCATCACTGCAGAATCTTGAATCCAGGATCCAGCATCGTTGTGCTTCAGGAAGTGTTGTTCTGCCTACAAAGAGAAAGGTTAAGCAGAAATAGAAATACTATATTAATTGCATCACATTACACATCGTAATAATAACAAAATAATGAATGAAATCAGTAGTTACCGTTTCCTCAACGATTACACCTCTCATGCCGCTTTGTTGGCATATAAGTGGTGTGTCTGAACCAACTCTCCCAGAGACAGCAACTACAAGAGGTAGGACTTTACTTGCAGTGTCCAAGATAGCAGCTGTTGAAGACAGTGCACACATGTCAAATTTTTTTATCATCCATATACTCAAACAACTGAGATGGTTTGAACATGTGCAACGGAGACCTCCAGAGGCACCGGTGCGTAGTGGAATCCTAAGCCAGGATAGTAACGTGAAGAGAGGCAGAGGAAGACCGAAGTTGACTTGGGTAGAGGCAATAAAAGGAGACTTGAAATGATGAAATATACCCAAAGACTTAGCCTTAGATAGGAGTGCTTGGAAAACAGCTATTCACAACTCTAGCCTACCCCAACTTGTTTGGGACTTAAAGGCTTTGTTGTTGTTGTTGATACTCAAACAATTAAAATGACCGATAAATTCTGTACAAAATATACACCTAAACTGAAGTTCTTTTATAGATTCTTATAAGCAACCAAAACACAACAAAGACTACAGTTCTCTATCTTGATTGTATACTGAGAAAATCTGCAAAAGCTTTAATTGCCAAATATGAACCCCAGTTGAGAAACTTATCCTGTTTGCACTTTTACCGAGAGCATAGGTTAGTATCCACCCATTAGGTCTTAGAATTTAGAAACCACACTAAAACCAACATATATGCCTAAATATAGAGTGAAATGACCGGAGAAACAATCGAGCAAGCATATCAAAGTGAACAGTCAATTTTTGACAACTGTGTATATAGATCATATCATAAAATGACAAGTCAGGTCAGTGTAAACCTGGTACAATTCTACCAGGGAACAAAACCATATGACAACACCCTAGTGGTAACCTAAGAATCAGGAGTACTAATCTAAGCTCATTTCAACAGATATATATAGAATAAAAAAGTACCACTAAAAGCTCATCTGACTTTTTCTTTCACATATACACACTTCGGTTTCACTATCATTTGTATCATACAGAATAACAGAATAGATGAAATCAAACAATGAACCTTCGCAAAGGCTGAATACACTACTAACTATTAATTAACCACAAATAGACTAGCCAAACCCTAGCCCGTCACAAACTGACCTAAATCCTTCATGCTGCCAGCCCTCGCCACCGACCGCAGCACCTCTGCATCCCTGAGCACCAAACAGACAAAATAAAAATAGCATGAATGTCGCTGAAATCGCACCGAAAAAGAAAGAAAAAAAAATTAACACGCGAGGGATCGGTACCTTCCGCTGCTCCTGCCGAGGAGATACAGCGCCGCAGCGCTGAGGTAACACCCCACGCCGCCCCACGGGATCATCATCTCGCGGCGGATCGCGCACGAGAATCGCGGCGTGCGAATGGAGGCGGAGATTTGCGCGCCGAATTATTATTTTTCCTTCCCCCTTCCTACGTCAGGGAGCGCGGGGAGGGAGGGAGGGAGAGGAAGGGGGCGGAGGGGCAAAGCAAGGGACTGGATACGGATACCTACCAGAAGCGGAAACGCACGCCGCGTCATCCAGGGGGAGTGGGTCCACACTGTCAGATTCGCTGACTAGTGGGGTCTGCAGTGGCCACCCCCTACTCCAGTGACAGGAGGCTGCGTTGGTCCCACAGGAAATGTGGGGAGCGCGAGCTCTGTCGCTGTGACGTGGGGACAGGCCGCCAGGCCAACTCTACTAGCTCTCTCACTGCGTGAGGGTCCCGCAGCAATCACAGAGAGAAGCAGGGGTACCTAGGGTTTTAGAGCAAGGGGGTTCTCCGCGGCGGCGACGGCGAGCCATGGAGAACTCGAAGCTCTCGTCGGCGCTCTTCGCCGGGACCCACTTTGACCGCAAGCGCTTCGCCGCCGACTTCGCCCGGTTCCGTAAAGGCCCGGCTCTCCCATCCGCCGCCGCCCACTCCGCGCCGTCCCCGGAGAAGAAGCGGAAGCGCAAGAGCGGCAAGGCAAAGGCGAAGAAGAATAAGAAGAAGCGAGCCGAAGATGCGGCCTGCCGCCTCGTCGGGTGTGGCTATCTACCGGTTGGTTGGCTTGCCGCTTGGTTAATGATTGCGTTGGTAACTCAATCCTGCCGCGTGTGCTGTGCTCTGCAGATGTCGTGGAGGGGTTCAGCGTTTTCAAGGGATTGGCGAATAATAATGCGGAGCTGCGTTCTGAGAAGGTGGATATGAGGAAGGATGAGGATTCGGTGGCTGTGAGGCGGCGGAAGGAGATTGAGAGGGAAATCGAGGTAATTGAAATTCTTCAATGCACTGGTGTCGCTGTATTACATGACATGATTATCCCATTCATGTAAGCAAGTGGCCAGTTTTTGTTGACCTGGATTATCACTCATGAAGATTTGATTATTAAAAGCCTGCGTGTCCCTAAAATTTGCGGAGTGGCCCCTTCAGTAGCCTGCTTGAATTGACGGTAGTGCCAGAGATTACAGCTAGATGTATTATGTTTGCAATTGCAATTTCCAAAGTTTTTTTGTTATCACTGTTTCATCTGGATGGCAGAAGGCTGGAGTTTTATTGGTTTGATTTTGCTTTTCCCTTTGCAGAGGGCCGCAGTTCTTCGTAAGAGGTTTGACATCCACATTGCCGGGCAAAATGCTCCAGCACCACTTGAGAGCTTTGAAGAATTGATTTCAAGGTTAGGATTTTCTACCATAATAGATCAACTTCAGATTATGGTTATAATGGAATCATTTGAGGCGGTTAAGTTGACTTCATTTTTGCACTAGGTATGGTTGTGATTCGTATTTGGTTGGGAACTTGTCAAAACTTGGTTTTCAAGAACCTACACCAATTCAAAGGCAGGCCGTGCCCATTCTTCTTTCGGTGAGTGAGTTTGAACTCTCTGGATTTAATACTCTTGCCTGGGAAACTCTTATAATTGTTTAAGCCCTTAGGGTGATTTATCTTGCATTCCTTACTTTCAGGGTAGGGAATGCTTTGCGTGTGCACCTACTGGTTCTGGCAAGACACTGGCTTTCTTGTTTCCACTTCTTATGAAAATTAAGGTATGTCTTTATAGTATTGCACTATAGTGTTCAGATTGGTCGATATGACTCTTGATGAGTTTTGTTCTAATAGCCAGGATCAAAAGGTGGTGTTAAAGCCGTGATTCTTTGCCCAACAAGGGAATTGGCTGCACAAACTGTGAGAGAATGCAAGAAGTTGGTTAAGGGGAGGAAGTACTATATTAAATTGATGACCAAAGAACTATCCAAATCAGGGAATTTCAAGGATATGCACTGTGATATCCTTGTTTCCACCCCTCTTCGTTTGGACCATGCTGTAAAGAAAAGAGACCTTGATTTAAGTAGGTATGTGAGCATGACTTTGAATCCTTTGCTGTTTTGTTTTCCACTGGTTTTGGTTAAGCAATGTATTGATGGCCACTTCTGGCAGGTTGTTTTGGTTTATGTTTAATTGTTTGAATCATGGCTGAAACATGGTGTTCCATTTTCTAACATTATTTTAAAAACAGATTATTGCACACTTGTGCAGTTTGTAGCATTTCATCAAAAAAAAAAAAAAAAAAAAAACTTGTAGGAGGCTACAATTCTTCATGTGTCATTCAGGAAATAGAGTTCTGTTTGTTAGAAATAGTACAAAGCCTGTGATTCCTTTATTCTTATTTATTTAATTTAGGAATCATAATTTCGAAAGATCAGTTAAGGTACCCTTGTTCTGTTTTCCAACTCACCTGTGTTTTCTTGTTATTTAAGGATGAACTAGTGAATTGTTTCTTTCCGCATTGTAAAGCATAATCTGAATAACAGAACCTCCTTTGCAGTGTGGAATACCTTGTCTTGGATGAATCTGATAAACTTTTTGAGCTTGGATTTGTTGAAGTGGTTGATTCAGTTGTTGAAGCCTGTTCCAATCCTTCAATAATTCGGTGTCTGTTCAGTGCCACTTTGCCCGATTCAATTGAGGCTCTTGCAGGCACTATAATGCATGATGCCATTCGAGTCATTGTCGGCAGAAAGTGAGTTTCTTCCTCTAAATATGAACCTAAATCTGGTCCGTTTCCTTTGTTATTTCATCACTTTCTGTTCGACTTAACAGGAATTCGGCCTCCTCACTGATTAAGCAAAAGTTGATTTTCGCTGGAACTGAGAGGGGAAAGTTGCTAGCTCTTCGCCAAAGCTTTCAAGAGGTATTTATTAACCCTTCTTGGGTTTTGTGTCTGTGTTCCATTTGCATTCTTTGGTTTGCCCATCATTTGGAACCCTGAAAGTGCATTGGATATTTGGAACAACAACAACAAAGCCTTTAAGTCCCAAACAAGTTGGGGTAGGCTAGAGTTGAAACCCAGCAGAAGCAATCAAGGTTCAGGCATGTGAATAGCTGTCTTCCAAGCACTCTTAGCCTGAGTGCTTGGAAGACAGTTATTCACGTGCCTGAACCTTGATTGCTTCTGCTGGGTTTCAACTCTAGCCTACCCCAACTTGTTTGGGACTTAAAGGCTTTGTTGTTGTTGTTGTTCCAAATATCCAATGCACTTTCAGGGTTCCAAATGATGGGTAAACCAAGGAATGCAAATGTATCTGCATGGAATTTCACTTGTGAATTGCAGTTATTTGAAGTATAAAATACTGTTGCTGCACGAATTGCGTTGTTAACGCTGAGCTAGCCCTCTACAGTTCCATGTACTACCCATTTATGCGCTAACAGTGCACACATATGGATAACAATGTCAGACATGGACATAGTCTGCTGCTGCAATTATGTTTTTGAACATAATATTTGAAAAATACCTAACTAAAAATACTGTTATACATGAAGGTTTCTTTTTTATAATGTTTATAGATAATGTTACTTATTTCTCATCAGATTTTTTTTTTCATGAACTGCAGTCTCTCAATCCTCCAGTATTGATTTTTGTTCAAAGCAAAGAGAGGGCCAAAGAGCTTTACAAAGAACTGGCATTTGACGACGTTAGAGTTGATGCAATTCATGCAGATCTCAATGAGCAGCAGGTATTGCTTTGCATATTATTGTTACTGCTATATTTCAGAGACGTCAGTGCTATTTTGTTTAGAGTTGCGGTACTTTTGTATCAGGTTCACATGTTGTCAACATATGTTTGCTTTACTGCAGCGTCAAGATGCTGTTGACAGTTTGAGAGCTGGAAAGACCTGGGTACTGATAGCAACAGAAGTCATTGCCCGGGGAATGGACTTCAAAGGTGTAAACTGCGTGATAAACTATGATTTTCCGGAGTCAGCTGCTGCCTATATTCACAGGATAGGTAAGAAAGACATTTGGATTTGACTGACGCAGACACTTCTGCCTGCACACTGACAATGTTGATGCCTGAGCTCTGATGTACTCCTACATTTGATTGGCTCAATATTGATTCATGGTTATGAATTTATATAGAAATATAATAGAACTTTAGATTAGTTTCTTTTCAAATATGGCTTATCATCGTGCCTGTTAGGTTCCTTTCTTTGAATACTTATCAGATATAAACGTGCCCAGCTTTTTCTTGCACTAATAAGATTATTAAGTGATCCTTTAATTAGTTTGCAGTCACCTTAGTTTGCATATGTGCATCTGGTGTGGGCACCTTGTGATACTGAAATGCCTTATAAATGTATCTATATTTCCTCTGTACAGGACGATGCGGAAGAGCTGGTAGGTCTGGGGAGGCTATCACGTTCTTCACAGAGGAGGACAGGCCATTTTTGAGGAATATCGCCAATGTGTTGGTATCTTCAGGCTGTGAGGTGCCTTCCTGGATAATGGCACTGCCAAAGCTCAAGCGAAAGAAGCACAGGGTGGATAGGGACCCAATCTCCAACTTACCTGATGAAGATTGAGAGTGGCTTTGTAACATAGCTCTCTCTTTTTGGGATATATAACACAGACTGTCCAGAGTGGTACTGTAACCATGCACTTCCGAGATGGCACGTTGGCTTCAGTTTTCCCTGTTTGAATGCCCAGTGTATCGATCAGTTTGTTTAGCCACAACCCAATACGAGGCATCAGTATATCTTTGTTAATTACGATACAGTTTCTGTGGTCGACCTGTGAATCCACAAGTAGAGTAGCTCGATTCTGTTTGGCCTAGAGCTAGTCATATTGCAATTAGTCTCTCACAAGAGTCTCGTTCTGCCTAGCGCTGGTCAGATTGCAAACACTCCACCGGCGGAGGGCCACACTCCACGGAGAATTGCGGCTGTCATACAATCAAAGGGATAATGTCACCTGAACTGATAGGATCCGCGTGCGTGCGGCGCATCGCTGGAAGGGGGCAGCGAGCGTCGCGGAGAGATCGAGGGCTCGTTAGTTTAGGGTGGTTCTGGGCACGAATAGATTTTGGTTGAGAGCAGTGTATATAAATTAGATAAGTGATCCTGACCGGAACAGTTCCTGACCAGAGAACCCTAGGAACCGAACAGGCCCTGAGGGAGACGGGGTTTTCTTTCTTTCTTTTTTGACGGGACGACGGGAAGCTCCGGGAGCGGACGGGAGGCTGCGGACGCGCGGAGAGTAGATATTTCGAGGTGGTTACTGTAGGAATCGGTGGGAGCAACCAGGGCCGTAGATCGTGAAATCCAACGGTGAAAACAATTTGAGGTGATGTGGACCGGTTGGTTAGCGGCCAAAGTAGGCCAGCTTGATAAGAGGGACGACGGGAAGCTCCGGGAGGGGACGGGAGGCTGCGGACGCGCGGAGAGTAGATATTTCGAGGCGGTTACTGTAGGAATCGGTGGGAGCAACCAGGGCCGTAGATCGTGAAATCCAACGGTGAAAACAATTTGAGGTGATGTGGACCGGTTGGTTAGCAGCCAAAGTAGGTCAGCTTGATAAGAAGAAAAATGCGCTTTAGCCGATGCAGTTACATGGCTGACAGACTCCTATATAAGTGATACCGAGGATTACATTATATAAGAAATCAATGTCTGGCCGAGACGATAATATGGTTGTTGCCATCTGATGATAAGAGCATAGGTTGTACATGCATGTGAAACTTTAATTAGAGGTAAGGAGCATGTGAATGAAACTGTTGAAGTTGCATAATGCAAATCCTCCATTCTTCACAGCGGTAACTGAATGACAGAGTTGCTAATATGGACCGTGCTTTGCAACATTGCAGGTACTGAAGTCAAAAAAAAAAACATTGCAGGTACTGAATGGAGTATTTTTTTTACAGAAATAACACTTATTTAAATTGGAATTCTTCAACAGTATATAGTTTGTTAAGTATTTATAATCTTGTTACCATGATTTCTTGCGGAACTAATCGTATGATTTTTAAGTACAGATGGACTAGGACCTTGTCAATGGCTACTGCACTGTGCAAGCTTCAGTTGGAGCTGAAATGTTCATCCAGCATCGAAGATTTTCAGTCAAGGACACCTCCAATTAGGGAACATAATAAAAGGAATATGTGCAAACTGTCCGATTATTCATTATTTTTTGAAGGGAGTCTGACTATTCTGCTTGTCGGAAGTCTGAACAACTGGCCTACAGTATTTTGTTATTTTCGATCGCTCATTTCCAAACGTTTTAGTATGACGGTAAATTAGAACGACCTGTAAATTGGAACGAAGAAAGTACATCGTATAGGGACTGAATAAATTAATATAAGAATTCATGAGCAGTAGAGAGTAAAGACCAAATGCATGCTGTCTTTCTCGCGTGATCTTCAGAGATCCTGGCCCTGCGGCCAGCCCAACCCATGCATTTGGCGACGGTTCGTCGTCGCAGAATGTTTGGAAAAGGGGATCTCTGGCGCACGGGTCGGCGGCGTCAGGCCCGCCCTTCTTTTCTTCTTTGACTGAGACTGAGAGAACTTTCTTATTCTTGGTGGCAGGGCCGGCGCTACGTTTTGTTATTAGCGGGGAAAACAAGGGTCGTCTTTACCTTAGCTTATTACGTATATATACGGGGGCATTGTTTAGATTGTAAGTTTTTTCGCTCTTTCTCCATCACATCAAATCTTTGGACACATGCATGAAGTATTAAATGTAGATAAAAAAATAACTAATTACACAGTTTGATTATAAACTACGAGACGAATCTTTTGAGCCTAGTTAGGTAATGATTGGACAATAATTGTCAAATACAAACGAAAATGCTACAGTACCAAATACTGATTCCTAACCTCAACCTAAACAAGGCCGGGGTGATCGTGTAAAATTTGAGTGGATGTCAGGAAATTCAGGATCAATTTGTTTAATTTATTCTGGTCATTAATTGCTATATTTAGTTCAGGGCGGGGGGGTTTCCCGCCCCACGCACGCTGTGGGAAATGACATGCAGGTTGCCTGCTTCGTTCCGGTAAAAGATCGCCTGGAACAGAGAAACTCCAGATTCAAGATTACCGGTGCGAAATGCTCTAAGCAAAACAGGTCTCTTCCATCTAAAAATAATACATGCAAGTGCGGCGTCCATCCAATGCAAAGAATCTTACGAGAATACGTGCATGCAAGTGTGTCCTATTACGAGAACACTTAGTTACTTACACTTTGCATGTGTAGAAAAAAATGAAAAAAGAAACAAGGTTTAGAGTTTATCTTTATGTACAACCCTACGTATTAGTCGGTGTAAATTTATATCTACGTACTTTTAGTATTAAAGAGCGAAGTATTTCTTCCAATCTTTTTTTAATCATCCTTCTTCCGTCTCGTTTTTATTTTGTTTGGCAAAGCTCTAGCTCTGAAAAACCAGATCTAACTTGGAGCAGCTCCATCGTAGATTGAGATCCCAGTATTCCTCGTAGAAGTGTTTGTGAGAGCTTCGTGGTAGATCTACTGGGTCGGGCCAACAACCACCCAATTGGAGCCCATGAGTGGGTCTCCTTTGTCTCACTGCCACTATAGGCTGGCGCGTCAGTCTCTTCATGTCCTTCCTTCTCATCTCTCACGCAGAGGTCTACGTCCTAAAAGCTCACAATCCACATCAAGTTCACTTAATGAATCGGAGATATTTTGCTTGCCATTTTTAGCCTTCACTTACTACATATCAATACATGCAAACTTTTAAGCGGTGCACTTTGTCATCAAGTATTACCAAAAAATTAGTTTAGTATAATTTTTTAAGAGCATCTCCAAGAGTTCCCAAAATTTAGTTCTCAAAATCCTTAAGTTTTCTAAGTTGCCAAAAACAATTGGGAGCAGCAGGGTCTCTCCAACCGTTTTCAAAAAGTAACTCCTAAAGTATCAAAAACTTGGACCCACGGGAGATCACGTCTGCGCCTGCATCCTGGTCGAGGCCGCCTCCATCCACGACACGGCCGCCATGGTCACCACGCCTCGCCACAGGCGCCAAGCAGCCAGCCACGACCGGCCATAGGCAGCCAGCAGCCAGACAGGGCACGACAACCAGGGCCAGCCGGCCGCAGGCAGGCAATGCCAGCCTAGGGGTGGCCAGCTGGAGTGCATGAGGGGCAACCAAAACAACGTCCTATTCGTTTGGGCTTGTTTAGCTGATAAGCCATGGCTGAAAGTACTGTTGGCTGACAATGCCAGCCTAGGGGTGGCCAGCTGGAGTGCATGAGGGGCAGCCAAAACAATGTCCTGTTCGTTTGGGTTGTTTAGCTGATAAGCCATGGCTTGAAAGTACTGTTGGCTGATTTGGTGTGAGAGAAAAATACTATTCGTTGGCTGAAAAAAGTATGGCTTATAAGCCAAACAAGTCCAAACAAATAGGACACAAGTCTGGGGATGATTGCGAAGGAGCAGATCGCCCGAGAAACCTGGCGCGAGGAGGATACATCAACGTGCAACTGCACGTATTTTCCCAGGCGGGTGACTCGGTTTTCCCAAGTGCCAAAAGATTAGGGACTAGGGTTTGGAGTTGTTTGTGGTATGTTTTTTCCAATCTTGCCAGAAATCGTGAATTGGAGGGGTGTTTTGAGAATTCTTTTGAGATGATCTAAGCTCACAAAGTAATGCACCATTTTTATGAAATAAATTAGTGCATAGACCGATAGACCTTCACTACCTAAATTTGGATAAAAAGGAAACAATAATAAAACATAAATATTAGATAAAAATAAATAGTACTTTCTCTGCTCTAAATTGCTATCATTTTGGGTTTTATAGTTACATAGTTTTTGTTGGGCACCTAGATATGCACGTACTATGTGTGAATATATACATAATGAAAACTATGAATCTAAAAATCCAAAACGACTTACAATTTTAAACGGACAGAGCCGTACTTCCACTTTTACAATATATATGTTATTCAGTTTTTTTATTATGTATGTGTGGAAAGTAACAGTAGAATTTACATTTCTTATTCCTCGTATCAATTAGGGCCCGTTTAGATGTAGATATTGCATGTCTGGAATTGAATTAAGTACCAATACCAAATCGAACTAGCTTTGGAAATGGACTACAATACCAAATAACATGTTTGGATGTACATGAGATTGCTATTAGGGATCCGGTGACAGGGCAAATACCAAATCATGTTTGGATGTCCATTATGTGAAATTGGAAATCGGTAGCGTGTCCACCTCGCCCTGCCTCGTCCGATCTCGCGCCGCCGCCTACCCACCCGTCTCGTCCAAGCTCGCACCACGCAGATCGGAAAGTGGCGCCCTGGCAGAGCGTGGCCACTCAGGGCCACGGGGCAGCGGGGTGCCGCTTGCTGCTCGGTGAGGCGGCGGGATGGGGCGGGCGACCGATGGCCGGTGGGAGACCTCCGCCGCTCGGACCTCAGGGCTCGGCTGGCCGGCTAGGGTGGCGGTCCCTCACAGTTCGCTTAAGGGGCTCGACGCCGGTGAGGACAACGGCGCCGGCCGCGATGCCAGGCATGGCGAACAGATCTCGGCAGCATGGAGGAGTCACGCGCCGACCTCGGGGAAGAGGGAGAGGAGCTCGCCGGCCTCAGGAAAGAGGGAGAGGAGCTCACCGGCCTCGGGTAAGAGGAAGAGGAGCTCACCGGCCTCGGGGAGGAGCTTGTGCGATCGTGCCACCACCTGCCTCACGCGTGCTCGCGACGCTGCTCGCCCGCTCGCGGACTAGGGTGTCGAGGATGGATGGATGAGGCGAATTCCACCCAATACAGAGGGGGAGAGCTCCGTATTGGAGATGGGGGAGCCCAAGTTTGGTGAATACCGATTGGCATTGAAAATGAATACCAATTCCAAATTCCAAACCATCCAAACAGCTGTATTTGGAGATTGCCAATGCCAATGCCAATTCTAAGCTCTGAATATCTACATCCAAACAGACTATTACTGAATTTCACGCTGAAGGCCATATATGTCAGATAAAACATAAAAGTGGATAGAACTTTTTTAAGGTCACCGGGGGAGAGAATCCCCACCTGAATTTGTATTAGCTTGCTCAGAGCCAAAAACAGCTACAAAGTTTGTGAATTACAACATTTCGATCTTGGTTTTGCTAAAGCTACTTATTACATAGCATTTCTAAAAACACCATCCCACACCTCAGCTATTGCAGCTTCCTTTTTTGGTAGCCGTACACTCCATAGTTGCGCATCTGTCCCACATGCCGCCAGAGCTTGTCTTATGGAAACTGATTCATCTCTAAAGATGACCCCCGTTCCGTCTCTTCCAAATTTGCCAGCAACAAAGCGCAATGAAGGTGCTAAAGAATTTTGGAGGCACCTCATTTGGTCGGCGGATACCGTGTAGGTCACTTATGCTTGCGGGCAGCTAATGGAAGCCGATTGAAGTCTAGAAATCCTGGGCGAATGGACAATAAAAAATGACATGGCTTGCGGACTCATCAGCTGAGTTACAGACTTCGCAAGTGTCCGAGTCCATGACTTTCTTCTTGAGAAGATTGGTCCGACACTGAATCCGGCCTTGCATTAGTAGCCAGACGAAAAGCTAAACTCTTTTTGGTGAACGGCTTTCCCAAACAAAGGCAGCAGATGGCAACACCGTTCCATCCCTTGATTTCAGTAGCCCATATAGTGCTCCAGAGTTGAACTTTCCTTTTGGTAGGCAAAACGGACCAGTCTTGACATCTGGTTCATTCTGAAGGTCACTTTGCAGGAGAAGCTGCCTCAGATCATCTAGGGCTTGCTCGCTTGAACTTATCAGCCGGCTTATCAGCTAGAATCTAGAGTATTTTTCTCTCACGCTCTCGATCTTCGCATGCATCTTGAACTTCTTGATCACCGTTGCCGCTTCATCCTTCCTCGTCAGGAGTAGCAGCCACATATAGCGACTATAAAATCATCCACGAGCAAGAGCAAGTACCGCCGACCACTGTTTGTAGCTGGCGTGATCGACCCGTAGAGGTCGTCGTGGACGAGCTCGAGAGCGTCCTTCGCGCGATACTTGGCTGCCTTTGGGAACAGTAACCTCCTCTGCTTCCCGGTCAGGCAACTATCACACAGCTCACCTCCGTGCTTGATGTGGGGTAGCCCTCGGACCATCTTCTCCAGCCGACCAAGCGTGTCAAAGCTGAGATGTTCGAGCCGGGCATACCACAACCACGACTCCTCGATGTGCCTTGTCGCCAGACACACCGGTTGCTCTACCTTCAGGTCGAGCAGGTACAACCGGTTCAGGGACCTCTTCACCTTGGCGAGAAGTCGCTGCTCCCGGTCTCTGATCCTAAGGACTTCGTCATTGATCAGTACCTCGCTACCGCGCTCATCTAGCTGACCAATGCTGAAGATGCTAGAATGCAGCTGTGGGATTTAATATACATCTGTTAGCACATGGTGCTCCCCATTTTGGCACCTGAAGATGATGGTGTCGCGCCCTTGGATTGCCACCCTTGAGCCGTCACCAAACTTCATCGTACCGGTAACATCGTCGTCGAGTTCGGAGAAGGATGTCTTGGAGCCCGTCATGTGGTTGCTAGCACCAGAGTCCAAGTACCACCGCTGCTCCTGGTTGGCGCCCACACGTCCGAGGTGGACTTGGGTGCGCGGTTCGTTGAGGTTGACAGCCTTCAGGGCCTTCCTAGGTCCTTCCACCGTCGTCACCTCTTCCTTCTCCTCGGTCTCGACATCGTGCAGTACACAGAATGTCGCCATCAGGATAGTGGCCTCATCTTCATCATCTGCTTGTGCCACATGAGCCTCAGCCTTCTTCTCCTGCTTGCGATTTGGGCACTCTCGTGTGAAGGGTCGAGATGGCGACTAGAGGGGGGGGGTGAATAGTCTTTTCTAAAACTTAATCGTGTCGGCTAACCGATATAAATGCGGAATTAAAACTATCGGTCTAGCCAAGACTATACCCCACTATATATGTTCACTAGCACCTTTCAAAGACAACAATTATGCAACAAAGGTGCCAGGCTAGATAGAGCTCTCTTAACCAATGCTAGGAGCAAGGTCACACAAACCTATGCCACTAGTACTTTAAGCAACAAGGGAGCTCCTACACATGCTAGTAAGCAAAAGCACAAGGCTAACTAAGCTCACTAGCAATGCTCAATAACAAGACAACCAATGCCTAATTAGAAAGCGCAAATACTTAGCTACATAAACTAAGCAATGTGACTAACAAGGTTACACAAACCAAATTAGCCATGCAAGGGAGCTACTTCTATGCTACACAAGCAAGAAGGTAATTAGCAAGCTACACAAGCTATCTAATTATAAGAGCAACTACACAAGCTTAATATGTATAAAAGTAATTGCAAGCTTGTGTAATGGGGATACAAACCAACGGGAAGAACAAGGTTGACACTGATGATTTTTCTCCCGAGGTTCATGTGTTTGCCAACACGCTAGTCCCGTTGTGTCGACCGCTCACTTGGTGGTTCGGTGGCTAATTAGCATCACCCACTAAGCCCACATGTCGGGCGCCGCAAGAACCTACCCCAGAAGTGAGGGTAGCTCAATGACACGCTTTACTAGAGTTGCTCTTCATGGCTCCCGCGGGGCGAGCACAATGCCCCTCACAAGCACTTCTCCAGGAGCGCCGCACAAGCTTCTTGCGCACTTCGACGGAGACCACCACCAAGCCATCTAGGAAGGTGGCAACCTCCAAGAGTAACAAGCACCACCAGGCTTACAACTCGATCACCTAGTGCCACTCGATGCAACCTCACGATGCAATCGCACTAGAATCGCTCACTCACACAATCGGATGATCGCTATCAAGTATGTGTGAGATGGAGGGCTCCTAAGCACTCTCAAGCATGGACACAAAGTCCCCCAAGGTGCTCCACACGAGCCGTGGCCGAAGGCCACTTCTATTTATAGCCCCAAGGGCTAAACTAGCCGTTACCCCTTCACTAGGCAACGGTCGGGCCGACCGGACGCTCCGATCGTGTTGACCGGACGTTGGACCTCAGCGTCCGGTCGCCCGCAGACGACCACGTGTCCCAATTCCAACGGTTACTTGACCTGACCGGACGCAGCAGCTTCAACTGATCGGACGCTGAACCCCCAGCGTTCGGTCATTTCCAGTAAGGTACCGACCTCGACCGGACGCGTCCGGTCACACTTGATCGGACGTAGCCAGCGTCCGGTCACACTCTAGCTTCTGCGTCACCGTACATCAGCCTGACCGGACGCAGCCAGCCAGCGTCCGGTGCTTTCAGACCTAGCGTCCGGTCAGTTGACCGACGCCAGCATCTTCATGACCAACTCATTTTCACTTCTAACTTCTTCACCCTTGCTCCAATGTGCTAACCACAAAAATTTGCATCCGACGCAATAGAAAATATGCATTCCATTTTCCCGAAAGCGCCAAATCCCACCGAATAAGCTCGGCGGGAGGGAGAGAGGGACCCAAACCCATCTCAACCCTGCAAACACCACCTCCTTTGTAAATGTGCCAACACCACCAAGTGTACACCACCATGTGTATGTGTGTTAGCATTTTCACAATCATTTCCCAAAGGATGTTAGCCACTCAACTTGCCACGCCACTCGATCCTAGCGACGATGCAAAGTTAGATCACTCGAGTGGCACTAGATGACCGATATGCAAACAAGTTTGCCCCTCTTGATAGTATGGCCATCTATCCTAAACCCGGTCATAAACTTCTCTACACACCTATGATCAGTGAAATGAAATGCCCTAGGTTATACCTTTGCCTTACGCATTCCATTCCATCTCCTTCAATGTTGATGCAACACATGCACCAACACGATCAACAATGATATGATCCACTTCATATTATCACATGATTATATTGGTTCATCGATCTTGACTCTACTTGCTCTTCACCGTTGCCATCGTCCATCGGCGCCAAGTCTTGCTTAAGCTTCACCGCCACGCGGTCCATCACTCCAAAGCCTTCGACTTGCCCTTCACGCTTGCAACCGGTCCATCAAGCCAAGTCTTGTCTTGATCTTCTCCACCTTGATCACATGACTCAATATCATGTCTCATGTGCAATCAGCTCCTTCATCATCACATGTGTGTGAGCTTTGCAACATCTCCAAGCCATTTTCACCTCCATGGCATATGTTGCTCACACACATGTACATGTGGACTAATCACCTGTGTATCTCACATAAACACAATTAGTCCACCTAGGTTATCACTCAATTACCAAAACCAAATAAGGACCTTTCATCGTGCCTAATGGCCTATCTTCCCACATCGTCGATAGGCGTTGGGGTCGACCTGCTTCTTCTTCACCGAAGAAGCCTTGTTGCGGTGTTTGCCATCGCCACCACAGCTGGAGGAGGCTAACCTGGAGTTCCTTCGAGCAGCCCACTCCTCTTCTATCAGCAGCTGTTTGCTGCTGTACTTTGTTGCTGTCGCCTGCTCTAGGCGCTTGTCTACCACCCGTAGATGGCCTGTCACATCCTCAATGGTGAGGGTGAACAAATCCAACATCGTCTGTATGGAGAGAGTGATCTGGATGTACTTTGCCAGCATAGAGTGGAGGTACTTAGAGACCGCCTCCTCTTCGTCTATGGTGATGCCATGGCTCTTCAGCTTATTGATGAACGTCTGCAGGTAGAGGGAGAAATCCTTCACCGTTTCACCATCCTTGAACTTGAGGTTGGCGTACTCCTACTTCAGAAGCTGGCCCGTCACCTTCTTTGCGCGGTCGAAACCGACGTGCATCATCGTAATAGCCTCCCACGTCTCCTTAGTAGAACTCTTTGTCCCCAATGACTTCCTGTACTCTGCTGATACAGCAGTGAGGATAGCCTTCAATGCTGACATGTCATCTTCCTTATTGTCGGTGCCCTTGTCAACAACATTCCAGAGCCGTCGGACTCTGAGCTTGACCTTCAAGGTCATCGACCAATCTCCATAGTTGGTGCGAGTCAGCGTCGACCAACTGGTGCCGTTGACCTCCCACACCGTGCGAACAACGACCTCCGGTCGTGGTTGGGCAGCCACAACAGTGCCACTGCTGTCGTCCATTTCTGAACCGTTCGTCATCGCCAACGGTTAGTCCGACAACGATGCTTGTACGGCTTTGATACCACTTGTTAGCCCACAGGATCACCGACTTAGGTGAGTTGACCACTCACTAGTCTTGCCGAGCACCCGCTAGTGTTGCCGAGCACTCACTAGCTAAGCCGACCACGAACAAGCGTTGCTCGACCACACACACTATGACTAAAGGTTGAAGAAGAGGGAGAACATAGCATACACACACAGTACAAGCATCAGTGTTGGCTAGAGCCCTGTATAAGAGATGGCAAAACTGAACTCTCTTTGTTGAGTTGCAGCGACAAACTATATATACAACTCTATCCATCTAGTTCTAGTATAGCTTCCCATGCTACAACAGTGACTAGATAACACAGTAGGGCTGACTTCTATACCTATCCCTGCATATGACTACAGTACGGTAGATGAAGCCGTTCGACACCTGCCTCTACAGCAGCTATAATACCACAACAGGGACCCTTTTCGGCATCGCCTTCCCTTACTGCCTCATACAAGAAAGCAATAGATTATCTAACAGAGAAGGCTTCTCCTGTGCTATGCTAAGACTGAGAGTAATACATCATCACCGGACATGCATTTTAGTGCTTATTGCTACTCGCTAGAATTTTACCCATGCGTTATAATTATGTGAGAACAATTATGTATGAATGAGTAACATATCTTTTATATATGAAACCTGCACCCAAACCACGGTCAGCCAGCGTGCCACGTCACGGGATTTTCGCGGCCGTTCGATCGGGCGCTGCAGATGGCCCAGATCGGGCGATCCGCGGTCATTTTACTAAAAACCCCTTCTATTTTTCAGAAATCAACCCGCGCTCCAGAGACACTCTTAGAATATTTTACAAAAAACACCTCAAATTATTTCCAAATCAACCCGTAGTCCAGAATAGATGGGCTCCGTTTTTTTTGCAAAAAAGACCTTCACTTTATCGAAAATCAACCCACGCTCCAGAGACACTCTCAACAATTTTTACGAAAACCTCCTCAGATTTTTCTCAAATCAAAATACAGGCCACCTTTGATTATATCTCTTTTTTTCAAAAAATAAATTAGTTGAAACTTTAAAATTGCATAGTAAATCATAGAAAAATTGTAAATTAGAAAATTAAGTTGATCTGAAATCCTAACGAGTAGAACTATGCAGTGCATCCATAATATCACATATTTTAGTAAGGATTTTTTCATATAAACTTTTACCTATGTGTCGGGTATCATAAAAAGGAGTCTCCTAAGCAAGAACCGAAAAATCGCTTAGGCCTTGTAAAAATCGAAGCCAAGAGACAATCATCGGTAAACCCCCACCTTATTCGAGGCTCGGCTGGATCACCCGGCCCACCACGAACAGTATCCCACCTCGCTCGAGGCCCCGCACGCAAGGCCTCGGACGAGGTACATATTCTCCGCCTCGCTCGAGGCCCCGCACGTAAGGCCTCGGACGAGGTGTCGATTCTCTGGCTCGCTCGAGGCCCCACACGTAAGACCTCGGACGAGGTGCCGATTCTCCGCCTTGCTCGAGGCCCCGCACGTAAGACCTCAGACGAGGTGCCGATTCTCCGCCTCGCTCGAGGCCCTACCGTAAGGCCTTGGATGAGGTGCCGATTCTCCGCCTCGCTCGAGGCCCGCTCGTAAGGCCTCGGACGAGGTGCCGATTCTCCGCCTCACTCGAGGCCGGCTCGGCAGCTACCCCGTCATCACCGCCTCGATCGAGACATCACGTCCAACTAACACGACCAACCACTCCCACGACATCAGCCGAACGACGGCTCGACACAGCGGAGTGACCAATAAGATGGGAGTCGCATCAACGCCATGCCGCCTGGGGCAGGACGGAGTAGGGGTTACTGGCCGCTGTGCTTGGCACTGTGCCCACGATTGACACTCATGCGGCACTGTGCTGCCTAACCCCGCCTGCTCCAAGGACAGTGCGGCGTGGGGAGTCATGTCCGGGTCCCTGTAGCCTCGGAATCAGCATAAAAGACCAACTGCTCCCTCCGAGCCTCGGCTACCCGCCTCCGCACCCCTGTAGCCTCGGGACTCGCGCCCGCCGAGCCCCCCACAATGGTTCAGCCTCTGCACCGACGGAGCCTCGGCTCTCTACGTTGTCGACATACAGCGACCGACACGTCGTCCACAGTCTGCGCCATGACCTGCGTCAAGTCATCACAAGAGCTCCCACGTCGCACGGGATCAGGCGTGACCGGCGCGTCGCTCCAGTGCATCGAGGACAAGACCGCTCCGTCGACCATGCCGCCACAGTGACGAGCTACAGGGCTCGGCATACCGCCTCCGCTCACAAAACGCCACGCAGCGAACACATGTATCGCCCCTGTGCCCCCCTTCAACTATAAAAGGGAGCGGCCAGGGCCGCTTCTAGGGGGCACACGCTCACGCGCAGACAGACTCACGTATACTCAGGCACGCACGCTCCTGCAACGCTCAACACTCTGTAATACGCACACTCTCCTGCTATCTGAGATCAACATCTCAAGCAACCCACGCCGCTCGACGCAGAGACCTAGGACAAGCTCTCTCTCTCGCCAGCTTTTAAATCCCTACTACAGGCACCTCGGTGCAAGGAATACAAGATCGCTCTCTCAGACTGGACGTAGGGCACTTATTGCCCGAACCAGTATAAATCTTGTGTCTCTTTGCATCACCATCCGGGATTAGGGGCACGCAGTACACTTTCACTAGTTGGTTAAGGATCCGCCGGTCCAAAACACCGACACTATGCTTTTAAGGGGCAAATAAAATTATACCTTCATGATGATAAGGTCTCGAAAATACATAAAAATCATAAAATGAAAAAAAAATTACTGAGTTTCTCATCACTACACATATATTCTTATTGCCACTGGCGTAATCGAAAAGGAAGGCGCGGCAAAGCTGCACCCGCGTTCTAGTATATGCATGAAAGTAGTGTTGTTATCAAGAATCAACTCAACTAGAAACTCCATTTTTCTTTATGATGATCGCTTTGTTACATCATCAAACATTTCTTATTAAGTCTATCTCCTTTAATTATTTGTTCGTTCACTCATCGACGTCCACGCGCGCGCGACATACCTCTTCACGATGGGATGACAATCACCTCGAGAGATACACCGGCCGTGCATGACCCATGTACGCCTTCTCTGAATCTCTGTGTATGTAGCCTCCTGCTACTCCTGAGATACTACTACGTAGAATCAAAGCGTAGAGGAGCTCGTTCCACGCGTCCGGCACGCCGGGCAGGCACCAGTGGCTGCAGTCCGCCGCCCTCATCACCTGCTCCTGCTGCGCCTGCACCCCCGCCGGCGACGGGAGGCGGACGACGTTGTACACCGACGGGTGGCCGTCTCGCCGCTGCGCCGTCATCAGGGTCACGTTCAGGACATGCATCACCTGCTGCCGCCGCCGCTTCTTCTTCTTCTTCGCCGCTGCTTCAATAAAAGCCGGGCTCGGGTTCAGCAGGCCCGGCCACCGGTGCAGCGCGATCCTGGACGTGTTCAGCTCCGGCACCGTCTCCCTGCCACACCCGCCTCCACCGCCGTTGGAAGCCCTGCATGCGCCACCAACGGCCGGCACCAGCCACCAGCTACAAGTTAAGCAGCAGTAGGAAGCAAGCAAGCCATGCAAGCTGCTCGATCGATCACCGTATGTAATGTAATGTATACGTACCCTACATGTGCCGGTGAGTATGTTCGGAGGGCGACCAGTGTTTTTGTGGTGTTTACTTCCTTCTGGACCCATTTCTGCAGCGTATTCAGCGCCCTTTGGTAGGCGTCCTCCACGCTCATGTTCAGCCGAACCGTCTTGCCGTCCTCGAAGTAGCATCCTCTTCATATATTTCACCACACGTGCAGTACGTACGTCGTCAGTACATACAGGAGAAACAAATTAACAACTGTTACTACCTTCAAAAAAGAATTAGCCCCTGGTTAATTAACGATATATCTATACCTAAGAATTACTATTAAAGAGCCCAGTGTTTCTTTTCCCATTAGCCTCTTTTCACTTCCCACAATAAGTCAATAATGTTGTACGCAATCTGATTGTAATACGCTAATACCCTGTTTCGCGGGCCAATGCGATGCGGGCCCAACAGGCAACGGGCCTGCTCCCTTAGAAATCCCCCACCTTCTTAAAAAAACAGAAATCCCCAATCCCCACTCGCTTCCCTTCGCGTCGCCGCTTCACCGCGCCTCCTCTCCGCCTCACCGCCGCACGTCACGCAGCGCCCCCATCCCGCGCCGCGTCTACCGCTGCGCACGCACGCTCCAGCTCGCTGCGCCCCATCCCACGCAGCGAGGTGCCCCATCCCCGCCCCTATGCATCGTGCCCCGTGCCCCGCAGCTGAGCGCCATGCCCCGTCCCCCACCGTGTCGACATGGTGCCGAGGTGCTGCCACGCCGCCATTCCCCACCAGAAGGTCATGGCGGCTTTGACGTCGGCGCCGCTGCGATGCTCGTCCTCAGTTCACGACATCAAAGATCCAGAGTGGCCAGACCAGGCCAGGCGCAGGCGCAGCTGACCGTTGTCATGTCGTGCCACCATCCTCGGCCGTAGGCTGGCCGGAACCGGCCATTCCCCACTCTACTTTGCGTCATCCGAAAGAAGGGTGAAAAACGCATGTTTCAATTATTTCAGATGTTTCATAGGTATGTTGCAATTGTTTCATATGGAGATGTTGCAAAAGTAGATCGGGATGTTGCTTATGTTGCAATGGTTGTGCACATATGTTGCAAGCTTTTATTCCCAATGTTTCATCTGTTTTTTAAACGTGTGTTGCAATTTGTGTTTATCTGGGTGTTGCATATGTTGAATGTGTTTCATCGGATGTTGCATATATTTTGTAATAGCTTTTTCAAGCGTTTTCAGGTATTTTTATAAGTGTTTCAGATGTATGTTGCAAGTGTTTTAACTGTTTCGAACGTATGTTGCAATGTTTTTATTTGGATGTTTTAAAAGTAGGTCATGTGTTGCATCTCTTTTCTCGCCTTGGTGTCTCCTCTTCTCAATGCCGGTGATGTTCGGGCGACGTGGGCCCACATGGGGGTGGGTGCCTGGGTAGGGCGAGTCGTTCGAGCGGTGCGGAATCCGAGCGAGCGGGGCATGCGGCACGGAGCAGACGCGAGGCATGGGGAGCTGTGTCCGGACGTGGGCCTAGGACCGGATGGCCGGACGCTAGCCTGACCCATTGTAATAGGTATGGACAATGCTACGGTGCTCACATTATCTCATAAGTAGGAGGTAATACTCGGAGCAAACTGGACTATTGATTTTTAGATTTTTATTATAAATTAATTAAGTAAAAAAATAACCTTGTAGAAAAATAAAAAAAAACTGCAAAATCCCCAAATCTCGGAAGAAAAATAAAAGACTGTGGCTCTTCCCTCGGTTGGTGCGCCAGTAAATGGAAACAAACAACTTCAATCTCTCGGTATTATATTAATGATATGCAAAAGAAAATAGATCACTTGGTGCGCCAGAAAAAGGAAACAAATTAAACAGCTTCTGAATCCTCTAATTTAGGGATTATATTAATGACTAGCAAAATAATAGAGATCATCACGCATGCATATGCATCAAAATAATATAGCATGCACCGATTAGAATAAAAATGTTTTTTCTATACAAAACTTTCCTTATATGAACTATTTCAAATTAAATAAAATATATTTCATCTATTATCTCTTCGAAAATAATAGATGATCTGAACCATCTGATCTAATTAAATAAAACGGATCAGCTTATAGTTATTTAGGAGTACCAAAGCAACAGACACAAATGAGCATGAGATGTAATAACTCAAACCCTAACCCCCTCTTCATCTTAATCTGCCCCACGTTAGGCATTGTTTGGATGGATGTACTCGGATTCGTATCAATTCACATGTGTTGGGGTGAGTTGAAGTGGAACTTAAAAAAATTTCACTCAAACACGTATGAATTGAGGTGAATCCGACATCCGACAACATCCGAGTGAGGCCTTAATATATAAGTTCTTCCCAAACCTTTTTACTTACTTCTTCTCTTAATTAATCCTCTAGATTCTGTATTCTTCTTCCATCAGAGAGTGGATTATCGTTGCAGTGTGCAATTTATTAGACCGTGGCATTCTCTCTTGAGCGAGAGAGAGAAAAGAGTTTAGGCCGTGACAGTGCGGACTTACAATTGGTGTAGCCTCTCCTGGTTCCACCAGTGGCCCGTGTTGAACACCAAGATATCCGCGTCCTTCCACTGGGGAGCCCTGGGATCCATGGCGCCCAGCTGGAGCGTGGTGACGACATGCTTCGGCGAGCTGCGCGGCGGGCGCCCGCGGCGGACCAGGTACGGCGACCGGTAGTGCTCCACGGTGCAGTTGTAGTCGCGGAACCTGAAGGAGAGGAAGCCCTTGTGCTTGGTGATGGGGCTCCCGTTCTCCTCGTATACGGCGCCGCCCTGCTTGCCGTCCTTGTCGGCGACGGCCGAGGCGAGCATGCACAGCATGGACTCCCACTGGTTCCGCCCGATGGAGTCGCCCACGAACACCAGCCGCCGGTTCCGGAGGATCCCCAGCAGCCTCGCCGCGTCGAATCTGATATACATATACGTACTCCATAGTCCATATGATGAAGATCATGATCAAGGTAGTGAGAACTGAGAACGAGGACGAAGCCGCGTGCGCACGGCTTCATTCCTAGGTGCAATAGATAGATATGCATGCAAGCTTGGGAGTTGGGAACCTTGGCAGCGCGCAGCGTTTCGGCCGCCATGCCCACTCGGCGTACTGGCCGTCCGGCCTGCCGTTCTCCCTGCACCGGAACCCCTCGTCGACGAACGGGCACTGACCGGGCCCGTAGTGCCGCTCGGACTCGGCGGCGTCGCGCAGCACCCACTCCCCGTCCACGGACATGCTGCCGATCAGGTCGTCGTCCTCATCGCAGTATCTCGTGCCGTCGCCTGCCGCGCCGCGAACGGCGGCGGCGCCGGTTGCCATCGTCACGAGCGCACCGGCCTCCCGGTCCCGGCCGGCCGTGAGCGTGAGCGTGAGCCTCGCGGCGCCGCCGAGGCCCGAGGAAGCGGCGGCGATGAGCAGCGAGAGGGAGGAGAGGAGCACGCAGGCGGCCCACAGCGCGAGCTGCTGGTCTCCGCCGCCACCGCCGGCCGCCTGCGGCAGCTTCGCCCTCCTCCGCGCGCTCGCCATCTCCATCGTCGCTTGCTAACAGCGGCGGCTCCTCCTCGCTGCATGCGGCATGGCACGTGTAGTGCGAGAGCGCACCGAGTGAACAAGGCGGGCGAGCGGGGAGACGGCGGGGATCGCGTCTCTGTGGCGGCCTTGTTGCTGCCGTTCTTGTGATTGTGATGGATCCAGTGCAAGGGCGGTTGTTTTGTTCTCTCCTTGTTGGGCTACGCGGAAGAAAGAACCAAGAGAGGAACCAGGCCGGCCGGCGACCGAGCGACAAATCCAAGGATGGAATGGAACCGACGAGTTGGCATTTGGCAGCGCCCTGCTTCTCCGTTGCATGAATAAATCAGTCTCGTACATTAATTAAAAGCAGGAAAAAAAGAATAAATCAGTCCCGTCCATTAAAAGCAGCGAAAAAAAGAGAATAAATCAGTATCGGACATAGTTTGCTTCGAGAGCGTATATACTACTTTATACATGTATAAAAAAATAGAATTTAGCGTGTTTGGTCTGTGGAGTCATCATGTGCAGACGTGCTTCATGAGCTGATGCATGATGAGTTCAACCCATAAATTTTAGTGGAATCAACACATTTCCCATGCTTATACTAATTGTTACCTTATAATGAAGAAGCTTTTACCTGTGTGCCATTATAAAAGTTTGTAATTAGCCACAAGCCATTAAAAAGTTTAAACGGTCACATGTGCCATTGGTCGAATTTTTTTTTGTCCTCCATACCATTCCGTCCACATTGGATGCTAACGATGCCTAAACTGAGCTACGAAAAGACTTAAATACCCTCAGACTAGAGAAGCGAGCTAAAATTTTATTTTCCTCATGTGCCACTCGCTGGAATGAGTGTTTTGGCGCCAAATTGAGGATGGGACAGGAGAGCGTTCGGTTGGATGAGGAGCGCCAGTGCCCATCATCCCCGAAAGCGAGTACTTGTACTACCTGATAAAAAATGAAAACTGCATAGAACTTTAGCATAAGACATCACACAAAAAATATAGCTAAGGAACAAAATACATCACAATAATCTTTTTTAGTGTTTACTTATATAGTGTTAGCAGAAACTTGCTCTCGGTGTGAAAAGTGACCGACAAGTAAATATTTATAGTTTTATCGTGCGTTGTGATCGGATGTGGCATAGCACTCGATTATTCTAGTTCAGGCAACGTGCCCTATGTCCAGTTTCAGTCGGTCGGAGACTTTATTCCTGAGCCCAGGTGCTCGAAGTTTGCTGTGGGGTTACAAACGAGTAGAAATAAGAAGAGGGTATTAAAGGCCCGGTCGGACTTTGAACCGGAGGGCTGAGAGTGACAGGGGCTCTAACGTGCGCTAAGTGTCGGTGCAGAAAGTGACCAACACGTAAATATTTGTAGGTTTGCTGTACGTTGTGATTGGAGGTGGCATAACACTCAATGACACAGGGTTTATACTAGTTCACGCAACGTGTCCTTCGTCTAGTTTGAGTCGGTCGGTGACTTTATTCCTGAGCCCAGGTGCTCAAAGTTTGTTGTAGGGTTACAAACAGAATGAAGAAAGATAGAGGTACAAGAGGTCCGATAGGACTCTGGTTTGAAGGGCCGAGAGTGACGGGAGCTCTGCTATGTGCTATGTGTTCGAGCGTGTGCTCGAGGTTTGAACCTAGTCGTTCTGTTGTGGTGTGTGAGTGAATTGATCGATCTATCAGTTGGGAGAGAGTGCATCCCCTTTTATAGATGAAGGGGATGGCCTTACAAGGGAGAGAGTGTATGTATGCTAAGTCTTGTTGCCTACGCCGTCGGGTATAAGATGATTGTAGGCGCCCATAATACTGTTAATGTCAGATGCATGTGGGAGGTTGCGTCGTCTTCTTCTGGTATGGTAGACGGTGGTGCCTACCATACTGTTGATGTCCAGAGGTTTGCAGGGGGTTTTACCATGTTCGCCTGGTACTGGTAAATGCCGGCGCTCACAACACTGTTAATGCCCAGAGGCATGTGGGGGGAGTCTTACCGTGTTTGTCTGGTATGGGAGTTGATGGCGCCAACAACACTGTAGGAAAAATGTCAGCGCCTACAACACTGCTTGGGTTCTGTCATGCCAGGAAGGCCGTAGGGTACTGTCCGGCAGGTGTACAGGGTACTGGTCCTTGGTATTGCGGTTGACTTGAAGTGCCCTAGTCTTACTCTCTTCGTCCATTTTCTAGTCCTTACCGAGCGGGCATCCCCGGTCGGTTGGTCCCAGTCGGCTCTGATTGTGCCAGTCGAAGAGGAGCTGTAAGTAGGGGTTCGACGCATTCCCGGTCGGAGAAGCGGGATAGAGTCGGAAGTGGTATTTGGCTAGGCCTTCCGGTCGGAGAGACAGGCCGGAGTCAGAAGCGAGTGTTGTTCCTCTTTAGCGAGGCCTTCCGGTCGGAGATTGGATCACCCTTCTGGCCTTTTGTTTAGGTATTTTGGGCCAGCCTAGGAGTTTGCGCGTCGTTCGTAACATCATCTGCTGGGCCAAGCCTTTGTTGGAAAGCCAGTCCATGAGGGACCCGGTTTATAAACCCGACACAATGTATTGGAGCGTATGCTTTGTGTAGCTTTAGAGTTCTAGAGCTATTATGCTATTCGAGTTCTCAGATCCTCGAGTGCTTCGAATCGTCTAGCTTCTCTTTTTGAGGAGAGCCGGAGAGCCCAGTCCTTTAATAGCCAAAGAGTTCATCCCCTTTTATAGTCGAAGGGGGTGGGCTCTTACAAATTAGAGAAAGAGAGAGAATGTATACGTGTGCTACCTAGTCTTGTTGCCCACACTGTTGGGTACGAGATGGTTGTCGGCGCCCACAATAGTGTTTATGTCCTAGATGCATGTGGCAGGCTCTACCGTGTTTGCCTGGTATGGCAAATGTCCAGTGCCCACAATACTGTTTGGGTTCTAACATGCCTGGAAGGTTGCATAGTGCCTATCTGGCATGGCCTGGTGGCACCATCCTGCAGGTGCGCAGGGTATGCTAGGGTATGATCCTTGATATTACGATTTGACTTGAGCACCTTACCTTACTTTATTTGCTCCGTCTAATCCCTAGGCCCTTACCGAGCAGGCGTCACTGGTCGGTTGTTCCCAGTAGGCCCCGACCATGTCGGTCAGGGAAGAGCTGCAATCAGAGGTTTGGCGTATCTCCGGTCGAAAAAGGATGTCCCCTCCTTGGCCAGGCCTTCCGATCGGGGACTGGATCATTCTCTCAGCCTGTCATTAGGTACCTAGGCCGGCCCGAGAGGCGCGTGTTGTCGCTACGCCGTCTGCTGGGCCGAGTTTTTGCTGGAAAGCAGACTCATTAGAGACCTTGGGTTTATGAACCCGATAGGAGCCCCCGAACCCTTTTGGGACTTATATGAAGTCGTGAAGGGGTTGTTTATACTCATTTTAAGAGTGCACCCGATGGGTGTAAGATCGTGGGTCGCCGTCGGATGAGACGGTGTGCTAACCCAAAGTGTTGGGCGTGACCGAGGGGTCGGGCGAGACAGAGCGCCAACCCAGGTGTCGGGCACGGCCGAGGAGTCGGGTGAGACGGAGCGCCAACCTAAGTGTCAGAGCGCCAACCCAGGCATCGGGCGTGGCCAAGGGGTCGGGCGAGACGGAGCGCCAAACCAGGTGTCGGGCGTGGCTAAGGGGTAGGGCGAGATGGAGCGCCAACCTAGGTGTCGGGCGCGACCGAGGGGTCGAACGAGATGGAGCACCAACCCAAGTGTCGAGCACGGCCGAGGGGTCTATCTAGTTTCGTGCGTTACCCCGTCTGTGGTTTCCGCAACCGAAGGGGTTGAGCTAACGTCGTTTGTCTCGATAGCTCGAGTGACGCGCTCGGTGACCTTAATAATGGGTATGTCCGAGTGGAATCCGGGTCCATCATTCATAACAGGGTCGGCATAGCCCTCATGTGGCATTTCACTGCTTCTTAACCCGCCTCCTGGTAGATGCCCGATCCATTCCGGAGACTGACTTAGGTTTCCCGCTGGCCTCCCCTCGATGGAGATTATGTGGGCATGGCTCGAGGTTAGGATCGAACGAGAAGGTCGAGATTATCCTGTCCGCTTCTGAGCAGATCAGGCGAGGGCAGCTGGGGCTCATCTGCATTTTTCTCCCCTGGCTCTGTTTGACATGAGGTGGCCTCGAGCCCTTTGTGGGTCGGTCTTTGAACCTCGGTCGGTCGTCGCTCATATCGAATGAGGCGACTACCGCTTTGCGACGCAACACGAAGCGTTATGATGCAACAACTGCATATGCAATGCTTGGATGTATGGGATGAATGTATGAATACATGCATGAGAATGGATGAATGAATGAATGTGTACTAGAAAACAAAAAAAGGGTTTGGTAAGGTTACCTCGATGGCTCGAGTGACGGGTCTGGGGAGCTCCTATCGGATATGTCCGAATGGGATCCATGTCCGTTGTTCGTGATGGGGTTGGCATAACCTGCATGAGGCATCCCGCTGCTCCTTACCTGTCTCTCGGCAGCCACCCAAGTCATTCGATCGACTCAGGTGACCCATTGGTCTCTCCTCAATGGAGATTCTATTGGTGGGCCCTTCCAAATACCGCCTGGGAAGGCGGAGGATCATTTGCGTGTAGTTGCGCCTTATTTCTCATGCTCGGGTTGTGGTAGTGGTGGGTCCTACCTAGGCCACGTCCTGCTAACTGGGTGATGTTTCATCGGGCAAGGCATATCCCATCAGCCAGGGCCACGTCTCGCCGCACTCTTTCCCACATTAAATAGGGGGAAGGAAGATGATTTTCCTCCTGTTCTTTCACCTTCCTTCAATCACTGTCATTCCTCCTTCCTCCCTTTCGCCAAGTCTGTTCATGTGCCGCTGCGGTTTCTAGGAGAGAGGAGGGTAGAGCAAGGGAGAGAAGAGCTCACAGATCCGTTCATGAATCCAAGGCACGATGTCGAATTAGAGGCCTTCCAATGTGGATGAGGAGGTGCTGGCCACCTTCGTCGAGAAGGGGCTACTCCTGTCGAAGGAGGTGGTGCATTGGAGAGCTCCTATGCCGAGGGAAGTTGTTCCACAACCCTGGGCTGACGAGGTCATCTCCTTCCTCACCTTCCATGAGCGTGGGCTCAGGTATCCTACGCACTGGTTCTTGCGTGGGGTTCTCAATGAGTGGGGCATAGAGCTACAACACCTCAACCCGACTAGGGTACTACATATTGCCGACTTTGTCACTGTCTGCGAGGCCTTCCTTAGGATGGAGCCGCACGTGGACCTCTTCCAACAGATCTTCAGTGGGCGAGCCCTGTGCAAGGGAAAGCTACCCAGAATCACGCCTGTTGGGGGATTCACCTTGCAGAAGAAACCAAAGCCATCGGTCCCCTACCCTACGTACTCCCCCTGTGACTCCAATTGGGGGTGGCATAGTGATTGGTTCTACATCAAGAACCCAGCGGAAGCGCCATTCTCGATGTTCACTGGAAAAATGCCGAAGAGGAGAGAAAGCTGGTCGTGGGGTCCCACCGGTCGGCAAAACAAGTTGGAGGTTATTGAGACAGAGCTTCAGAGGCTTGTGCAGCATGGCCTCGATGGGTTGTGGGTCTTCCATACCTTCTTCCACCGTCATGTCACCCTATTGGTGGAAAGAACCAGGCCGATGTGGGAATACTCTGGCCTGATGGATCTCGACCGCGCTTCACCAGAGGAGCTACCAAAGGATGAAGTCTGGTGTTGTCTCGATCGGGTGCTACAGTTGAGGGATAAAGACTCCCTTGAAGGGACGCCTGGTCCCCTTCATGCCACGAAGCTGTCCAATTTGGTATGCCCCCCTTTTTGTGATCTTTTTCTTCTTGTTTTGATGTTTTGATTGATTTTGAGTTTCCCATTTTGAAGGGACTCACAGGCTATAAATCCTAGCCACATCTTCTGAGAGGGTCGGAAGGCGCGGCTCAGCAAGCTGCCCAAAGGGAGGCGACGCTTGCCAAGAGGAAGAAGAAAGCCGAAAAGGCCTGAGGAGGTTTGATAAGGAGAAGGAGATCAACTGGCGGGGCCAGGGGGGTGAGAGCCGGAGTGACGTGGAGGTGGATCTCGAGTTGGAGGAGCCCAAGGAGATGGGTGACGACACAAGTGCCTCAGAGGATGAGGAAGTTAGGGGCACTGTTGTGACCTCGGTGGAGCACCGTGAGCCCACGGCTGCGTCCGTCGGTGGTGGGTGCGATGTGGAGATGTGTGGCGACGTTCCTAAGTCAAGGAAGCACGCTGCGAATGAAGACAGCGCCCTCGAATGAGAGACAAAGCAGGCGCAGGCGCCGTGCCTTTTGGAGGCGTCGTCTGCTTCGTGCCCCCCTGCTCCGGGTGAGGCGGAGCACGCCGGTCGGTCAGGGGAACATGATCATTCCCCTACATCTTTGGGGTCAGCGTGTGTGCACGACCCCTAATAGGGGATGCCCCGCCAGTTGCTCCGGTGGTTTCACCATGATCTGGCGGTCACGTCCGTTCGTGGGCCGATCGGGGACCGGCCGGGTCGGCCCCTCCCTTGGCCGATGCGAGGGGGCGCGGGTCGTGACCCGCGAGTGGTCCTCGTCTAGTTGGCTCGTTGTCAACCGATTAGGGCTTCAAGGCTCTATCGCTTTTGTCTAGGTATGTATTCATGCTTCTTTTTGTTCTCATAGTTGAGTTTTTTTAGTGTGACTAACCTGCGCTTGTTTGACAGCGGCCAGGGGCTGGCGGTACTGGGAATCTCCTTGCCTCCTATGCGAGAAGAGTGGAGAGCTAGCCTATAGTGGGTCACGGTGAGCGGTAGGGGAAGCAGGTTGGTGGTGGTGTGACCTTCCCCACTGGGGATTGCGTCTTCCCGGTCTATCGCGAGAATGGTGGTAGCGGTGGTGGCTGTGATAGCGGTGATCCCTGTGGTGACGGTGGAGGTTGGGTCAGAGGTGACTCTCATGGTCCCTCGCCCAATAGTTGCGGAGGAGGGGAGGAAGGAAACTAGGCTCCCTGACTCGCCTAGCGGAGGAGCCCTTGGTTCACGCGCCTAGTCAGAGCTGGAGGGGTTGGGGGGAACGTCGGCTAGGCCAGAGGTAGTGCATCCGCCGGTGAGCCATGGAGTCCTGGCGGTGGACATCCCCTTCTCCAGCGAGGAAGATACCAGGGTGGAGCTGACGGCCATCCCATCGTCCTAGGAGCTAGTGATGATCTGGTCATCACATGATACTATGATGGCTGGAACTTCCAGCAGGTCAGGGGCGACCAGCAAGCTGGTGTGGCTTTGCCCCGCTGAGCTAGGAAAGGCCTGGTTCATCCTTCGTGACGAGGAGGAAGTGAAGCTCTAGCATCTTCTCAGGCAGAGAGGACTATCAATGGAGTCTGCTCTCGCCCTTACCAAGGCGAGTCTCAAGGAGGCCTTGGAGAGGGTTGAGCTAGTCCATCAGGCGGTGACAGTCGACCTGCCACACGTTGGAAAGGTAAATTCTTTATGTTTTTAGGGTTGTGCTTGACTCCTTGGCCTTTCAATAGTTGTCTCAGCATGCCTGCTTCTTGTCTCACATGATTTGGAGATGATGTCAATCCACAAGTCTTGATTTTTTTGGGAGGAGCACAGTCAGATGGAGCTGGAAGCGACGCATCACAATGGGTTGACAAGCTCAGGCACCAGCTGGAGTCTTCCCACCGTGAATCCCAAGACCGGGCGGCCAAGGCAATGGGAGCACGGGCGGTAGAGCTGCGAATGGGGCGACTGCTGCTAAGCGGGAACTTGATGCGGTGAAGGTCCACTTGGCGAAGATCGAGGCGGCATTTTAGGAGGCTATGGAGGTGGAGCGAAAGGCCCGGTCGAACACCAAACAAGAAGTGGTTGTGCTCTGGGGGTAGATGCTCAGGGTAGAGGAGTCGAACGCTCGACTGCTCGAGAGGGTGACCCAGTAAGAGGAAGGGCTCTCCATTCTCGAAAGCGCCCGCCTTGGTACGTATCTGTTCCACCCTCGGTTGATGCCTTGATTTTTTTCTTTCCTTTGCTTCTGAATTTGTTGTCTTTTACTAGAACTAGGTGGAAAGATCAGCTTTCTAGAACAAGAGCTGGAGACGGTCAAAGCGGCGGTCGGTCGAGGCACGGAGGCGCTAGCCCAGTTCCTTGAGGAGCGACGCGCTCTCGAGGGGGAGCTCGATCAGATTCGCAACATCACGTAGGTGGTTGTCTCCAAGGTGTTCGGGTTAGGACCGAACACCAGTATGCCCATCATCCAGCTGGTGGAGGTCCCAAATGAATTCGGGCACTCATCTTCGACGGCATGTTCTATGGAACGATGGGGGTGCTGACCTCAGTGGTGACCCATCACCCTAATATGGACTTCATAGCCATCTACAATGGATACGCCGATGGGTGGAGCATAGACAAAATCCATGCGCTGGGGGAGAGTTTGGTGCTACATGCACAGATGGTTGCCGAGCAGGTCACCGCACAGTGGGTGATGGAGGCTCACCGTTCGTCCATGGCTGAAGACGTGCGTCGAGAAGATGTCATCCAACCTATGGTGGGAGTGGAGATTAGGTCAAAGGCGAGCATCGTCCTTCCCCCAACAGAGCCGAATGTCTTCCCAACTGGAAGTGAGCTGCCTTCGTCCTTGTCGACCGTACCGACAACCGATGCCGCCGGGAGGCCATAATAGAGTTTAGAGTAGAAATAGTTAGTTTATGTAAGAGATGAGTTCATGGGGGAGCCCCCATGTGAACAGCTTTACATTTGTGAATATTCTAAGTTTGTTTTGTGAATGAAATCACTTGTGAGGGGAAGCTTGTCCCATCTGCCCTTGTTCTTTACCCTAGCGTAGCTTTCTTTTTTGTCCTTTCTTTTTCGCACCTGCCCGTTGACCCATAGGCTACAACCTTAAGAACTTAGGCATGGCCCATGAGGCTTAGCTACTCATAACCGTACGTCATGGCAGGGTGTGATCGGTCAGTAGGTTAAAATGCAAGTTACATAGGGTAATCAAAGGAATGGAATGCCCTTTCGTTTGGGCGATGCCCTTTCGTTTGGGCAAAAATTATTACTATATGATAGTAAAAGAGGAGGGTGGTATCACACCCCTGTGGAGCCCCCAAGCAACCTAGGCCGAGAGTGCTTGGGCTAGGGTGCTGTAGGAGCAAACGTTGAATGGAAACAGAATGATAAGACTGAGTTTTAAGGGAAGAAACAACATAACTGTTCGACGTTCCATGTGTTGGTGAGACTGTTACTGTTGTCATCCTTTAGCCAGTAGGTGCTCGGCTAGATCACCTCGGTCACCATGTAGGGTCCTTCCCATGGTGGAGAGAGTATATGTTTCTCTTTGGTTGACTGGGTCCTTCGGAGTACAAGGTCACCGACCTCGAGGATCCTCCCCCTAATTTTTCTTTCATCGTACCTACGAAAAGTTTGCTGGTAACGAGCAGAGTGGATGATAGCCACCTCACGAGCCTCCTCGAGTAGGTCGACCACATCCTGCTGAGCCTCCGTGGCTCAGTCTTGGTCGAAGGCCTTTACTCTTGAGGGGTCGTGATTAAGGTTAGAGGGCAATACTGCTCTAGATTCGTATGCGAGGAAGAAAGGGGTGAACTCTGTGGACCAGTTTGGTGTTGTTCTTAGGCTCCAGAGGATCACTGGAACCTCTACAACCCATTGCCCGGCATACTTCTTGAGTCGGTCGAAGATGCGGAGCTGAGTCCTTGGAGGACCATGCCGTTGGACCGCTCGACCTGACCATTGGTACGTGGGTGCCCGACCGAGGCCCAATCGATCCTGATGCCGTATCCATCACAGAAGTCTAGGAATTTTTTCTCGGTGAAGTTTGTTTCATGGTCGGTGATAATACAGTTTGGAACACCAAACCAATAGATGATGTCGAGGAAGAACTTGACCACCTCTTCCGAGCGGATATTGGTGATGGGCTTCACCTCTATCCACTTGGTGAATTTGTCCACCGCTATGAGCAGGTGAGTGAAGCCGCTCGGGGCCTTTTTGAGGGGTCTGACCATATCGAGGCCCTAGACCATGAATGGCCTAGTGATGGGGATGGTCTAAAGCTCTTGTGCTGGCAGATGAGTTTGCCGAGCATAGAACTAGCATCCTTCACACCTACGGACAACTTCCTCTGCATCTCACAAATCAGTGGGCCAGTAAAAACCTTGGCGAAAGGCTTTCCTGATCAGCGTCCTCGAGGCCACATGATGTCCATAGATTTCAGCATGGACCTCAAGGAGAAGCTATTTCCCTTGGTCGATCAGGATGCACTTCATGAGTACTCTCGATGGACTTCGCTTGTAAAGTTCATCACCGATGGCGACAAATGTCTTGACATGTCGAGTGATTCATCTCGCTTTAGTCCTTTCTGGTGGGAGAACCTTCTCAAGGAGGTAGGCAAGTAGTGGTGCTCTCCAGTTAGCCTGATCGAGTGCCACCACAGCGACGTCGATAGGCAACGTCGTCATGGAGGCGCCAAGGTTGTAGCCTCCGAGCACTTGGTCAGGGTCAGGGCATGTCAGGAAGTCAGAGCCCCCAAGTGCTACATTGGTGTTAGAGCATGTCTGCATTGGATCCTCCAGAATGCGGGCAGACGGCTCATGGAGATCGTTGTTGAAGACCCCATCTGGAGATAGAACCCACCTGGCAGCCAATTTCATGAGAAAATTGGCGACATCATTGTCCTTTCGGAGGACATGATGCAGTTCGATCCCTCGAAACTTGTCCTTAAGCTTGTGCACCTCCTGGCAGTATACTGCCATGAATGGTTCTTGTAGGAGGACTCCTTCATGACTTGGTCGATGACCAACTCTGAGTCACCATGGACGTATAGCCACGTAGCGCCGAGCTCGATGGTGATGCATAGTCCGTTGATGAGGGCCTCATATTCTGCGGCATTCTTGGAGGCCAAAAAATGGAGATAGATCGTGTAGTAGAGCCTGCTCCCATCCGGGGAGATCAGAACCACTCTAGCCCCCAAGCCGGGCACCATAATCGACCCATCAAAGTACATTGTCCAGTACTCATGGGTGATGTCTGGGGTCAGGAGCTGGACTTCCATCCACTCGATGATGAAGTCAGTGAGAGCCTAAGACTTTATAGCGGTGTGAGGGACATACCTAATGTCGTGACCCATGAGCTCGAGAGCCCACTTGGAGATTCGTCCCATGGCATTGTGGTTGTGGATGATGTCTCCCAGTGGGTATGAGGTGATGACCATGACCTCATGGTCGGTGAAGTAGTGCAGGAGCTTCCAAGTTGCCATCAGAATAGCATACAGAAGCTTCAAGGGGCATCCCGGCTCCTCCCTTTTGATGACGAGGGCGACACTCACAACGTGGTTGTTTGCCGCGATGTAGAGGAGGAGGGGTACTCCCCATTCAGGAGCGAAGAGGACTGGGGCCGACGTCAATGATGCTTTGAGGCTTTCCAAAGCCTGTTGTGCCTCCTTTGACTAGACGAATGCATCTATCCTCTTAAGAAGTTTATAGAGAGGCATCCCCCGTTCCCCTAGTCGGGAGATAAACTAGCTTAGGGCGGCCAAATAGCTGGTGAACCTCTGTACACCCTTAACGTTGCGTATAGGGCCCATGTTGGAGATGGCCATGATTTTTTTGGGGTTAGCTTCGATGTCGTGCTCAAACATGATGTATCCAAGGAGCTTCCCCTTTGGAACTCCAAAAACACATTTTTTGAGATTCAATTTGATATTGAACCTTTGGAGGTTTGTGAATGTTGCGGTCAAATTTGTGATCAGGTCGCTAGCTTGAGCTGTTTTGACCACTACATCATCTACATAGACGATGATTGTTGGTTTTGACCGCTCTACTTGGTTAGGCTGATCGGGTGGGTCGATTTGGTCAGCAAAGCATCACTGCATGCACCATTGATAGGTGGCGCTGGTGTTCTTTAGACTGAAGGCATGGTTACGTAGCAGTATGAACCGTACGGGGTGATGAATGAAGTCATGAGCTGGTCGGACTCTTTCATCGTGATCTGGTGGTAGCCTAAGTAGGCGTCCAGAAAGAAGGATTTCGCATCCTGAGGTGGAGTCGACTATCTGGTCTATGCGTGACAAAAGAAAATGGTCCTTTGGACACGCCTTGTTGAGGCTAGTATAATCAACACACATTCTCTATTTCTCGGTCTTCTTTTTCACAAGAATAGGATTAGCTAGCTAGTTGGAGTGGTATACCTCTTTGATGAACCCGTCTGCTAGGAGTTTGGCGATCTCCTCGCCTATGGCCCTGCACCTCTTGTCGTCAAAGCGACGTAAGCATTGCTTAGCGGGCTTCGAGCCCGGGACAAGGCGTAATGCATGCTCGGTGACCACCCTTGGTATGCTCGACATGTTAGAAGGTTTCCATGTGAAGACATCATGATTGGCACGTAGAAAGTTAGCGAGCTCACTTTCCAATTTAGCTGGGAGCTTGGTCTTGATCTGCACCGTCTTGGTCGGGTCGACGAGGTCGATCCCCACCTCCTTGGTTTCCTTGGTCAGGTGGAGGGCACTCAAGGAGATTAGCTCGTTGCAGTCTGGGACTACTAGAGTCAATGAATTCCCAAGCTTCGGGAGCTCGGTGGAGTTGATGATGGTCGTGGTGAGCTCGTAATGCTCGTGGTCACACGTGTAGGCGTGCGAAAAGGTGCTACCCATGGTGATGATGCCGTTTGGTCCTAACATCTTTGACTTGAGGTAGGTGTAGTTGGGGATGGCCATAAACTTGGCGTAGCATGGCTGCCCCAAGATGGTGTGGTAGGACCCTAGAAAGTCCACCACCACGAAAGTGAGGACCTCCGAGCAAAAGTTGGCTCGATCACCAAACATGACAGAAAGGTTGATCTACCCGAGTGGGTACGCCTACATCCCTAGGATCATGCCATGGAAGGGAGAGCTCATTGGGCGAAGCTCTGACCAGGGGATACGCATGGCGTCGAGGGTGTTGACATAGAGAATGTTGAGGCCGTTGCCTCTATCCATTAGCACCTTGGTGAGGCACTTCTTGCAGATGATGGGGTCGACGACTGAAAGGTCCTTGTGTGGTTTTGGTAATTGAGTGAAAACCCTAGGTGGACTAATTGTGTTTATGTAAGATACATAGGTGATTAGTCAACAAGTACATGTGTATGAGCAACATATGCCGTGAAGGTGAAAATGGTTTGGCGATGTTGCAAAGCTCACACATGTGATGATGAAGGAGCTTATTGCACATGAGACATGACATTGAGTCATGTGATCAAGGTGAAGAAGATCAAGACAAGACTTGGCTTGATGGACCGGTTGCAAGCGTGAAGGATAAGTCAGAGGCTTTGGAGCGATGGACCACACGGCGATGAAGCTTGAGCAAGGCTTGGCGCCGATGGACAAAGGCAACGGTGAAAAGCAAGTGAAGTCAAGATCGATGAACCAATATGATCATGTGATGATATGAAGTGGATCATATCATTGTTGATCGTGTTGGTGCATGTGTTGCATCGACATAGGAGGAGATGGAATGGAATGCGCAAGGCAAAGGTATAACCTAGGGCATTTTATTTCACCGGTCATAGGTGTGTAGAGAAGTTTATGACCAGGTTTAGGATAGATGGCCATACTATCAAGAGGGGCAAACTTGTTTGCATATCTGTCATCTAGTGCCACTCGAGTGATCTAACTTTGCATCGTCGCTAGGATTGAGTGGCGTGACAAGTTGAGTGGCTAATCCTTTGAAAAATGATTGTGAAAATGCTAACACATATACACATAGTGGTGTAGACTTGGTGGTGTTGGCACATTTATAAAGGAGATGAAGTTGGAGTTGATGTGGATCAACTCAGCGATGGAACGAAGGTGAGAAGGGTTCGAAACTCCACCAGCGGAGTGTCCGATGGTGCCACCGGCGTCCTGTACAGAAAAGATAGGGTCTCATAGAGTGCACCGGATGCTGGTCACACAGTGACCGAACGCTAGGGTCCTACGTCCGGTCAGTGGCAGCAGAGCATGCATAGGCATCAGTCTTCGACCGGACGCTGGCGCTGAAAGTGATTGGACACTGGCAGGGTGCGTTCGGTTAGGCAGACATACGGTGACATAGACAACGAAGAAAAGTTGGAGAAGGACCAGACGCTGATGTTGCGTCCGATCATGACCGATCGGACACGTCCGATCGCAACTGGAACCTTATTGGAAACGACCGGATGGCTTGGTGGTGGTCTCCGTCGAAGCCCGCAAGAAGCTTGTGCGGTGCTCCAGTGAAGAGCCTTGTGAGGGGCTTTGTGCTCGCCATGCGGGAGCCACGAAGAGTAACTCTAGTAAAGCGTGTCATTGAGCTACCATCACTTTTGGGGTAGGTTCTTGTGGTGCCCGATGTGTGGGCTTGGCGGGTGATGCCAATTAGCCACCGAACCACCAAGTGAGCGGTCGACACAATGGGGACTAGCGTGTTGGCAAGCACGTGAACCTCAGGAGAAAAATCACCGTGTCAACCTTGTTCTTCCTGTTGGTTTGCAATCCTCTTTCACAAGCTTGTATTTATATTTCATATACATTGTGCTTGTGTAGTTGCTCTTGTAATTAGTTAGCTTGTGTAGCTTACTAGTTACCTTCTTGCTTGTGTAGCATAGAACTAGCTCCCTTGCGTGGCTAATTTGGTTTGTGTAACCTTGTTAGTCACATTACTTAGTTTGTGTAGCTAAGTAATTGCGCTCTCTAATTTGGCATTGGTTGCCTTGTTATTGAGCATTGCTAGTGAGCTTAGGCAGCTTTGGGCTTTTACTTACTAGCTTGTGTAGGAGCTCCCTTGTTGCTTGAAGTACTAGTGGCATAGGTTTGTGTGACCTTGCTTCTAGAATTGGTTAGGTGAGCTCTAGCTAGCCCGGCACCTTTGTTGCTTAATTAGTATGTTTGGAAGGTGCTAGAGAACATAAATAAAGGGGTGTAGTCTTGGCTAGACCGATAGTTTTAATTCCGTACTTGTTTCGGTTAGCCGACGCGATTAATTTTAGAAAGGACTATTCACCCCCCTCTAGTCCGTCATCTCGACCTCACAATGACGAGCGGGTAGCGACCTAGCCGGATGATGTGGGAAGATGGTCTCTCTGATCAAAAGTGATCGGGGAGTCCGACCAGCTAAGGAAAGAGGGGACGGCTATCTCGGCAGCACATGCCTCTCTATAGCGTATCTTGTGCTGGCGCTTGGAGTGGATGGTATCGGATCCCCCAAAGATCATGAGGCATTCCTCAGGGTCAGGGAAGCCATCATCATCTTTGTGGTGATAGATGACAAAGGGGGAGAGAGACTGATTAAAGCTTTAGGATATTTGTCATTTTTTGGCTTTTCTTTGCACCTGAAGATATGTACTACAGGCTGTAGTTTGTGAGCTTCATTGATGTATATCTTGAGTTTGAAATAGATTGTATCATGTGAGAGATAAGACTCACTTATGCTTTATCTATGTATCTCTTGAGACATAATATTTATTTATATTATATTAGTGGCTTGTGGACTTGAGAAAATGTGTAATGAGTGCTATATGTGACTTACATGTGTTATATTTATTTTCATAAGGACTATGCATGCTAGAATGAAAATATTTGATGTGATGTCTTTATATTTATTCTTGTGTGATATATCTTGACATATGCATCATGGTTTTACTTTATCACACACACATGCACTCCACGGATGCAATGATTTAGGGAGAGTCTCCTATATATTTTAGTATGTGCAATTGACATTTGAGGTCATTTCATAAATTCTAATCACAAGCACATATTAAGGGGGAGCCTCTCATAAATCATTAAACCCAAAAGTTTAAATGTTTATATTCTTTTGTAAGCTTTAATCAAGTTGTCATCAATCATCAAAAAGGGGGAGATTGAAAGTGCATCTAGCCCTTTAGTGGGTTTTGGATGGCTGAATGACAACGTGATTAAAGGTCTAACCCATTTGCTAAGTGTGGACAGGTAATAGGATATCTCACAGGTATTTAATGAAAGCCAAAATGATGCGTTGTTGTATAAAATAATCTAGTTCAAGCACAAGACAACAATACAGATGGAATTCATGCTAAGGCTTATTTATTGTAGGATTTCTATGTACTATGTAAAAGCAAGCTCGTAAGAATTAATTAATGAGACATGAGGGTTTGCATATGGAATGGTCTCATATTTGAAGCTTGCTAAATTGAAATGAAAAAGATAACAATACAAATGAATGGTTGATTCAACACAAGATGTGACTTGATGGCTTGAGATATGAAGATAGCAAGGAAAGGCTTTAAGGTACTAAGCAAGGGTGAAGGGCAAGCGATGGCTTGGCGGCTGAAGAACCTAGCTAGGGTGAAGAAGGGAGTACTTGTATTTAGTTGAGGTACTAATCAAGCTACGATGGTCATATTGATGTGGAGGATCAAATTTATATTGGACAAAGTGTTTGAAGTGACTTGATGCATTTAGAGTTATTCATATTTGATGAATGGAATCAAGTCATGTGCTCAAGATGGCTATGCTCAAGTGACAAGATCAATATCAACATGTTGGCACCCTTACTTGATGAAGATTGAAAGAGATAGCATTAATTTAAAAGAGGTCAACTCAAGCGGTATAAATTCATTTTTCCTTTAATATTGAGTTTAATAGGTATGTCATACTATTAAGAGGGATGCATCATGTTGATAGATAATGTTTCATAAGTGCTCAAGCCAACCCATGTGAGTTTTGAGTATTTGAGAGACAAAAGAGCTAACTGATTTCTTGCTGGTCTGGCAATAACGGACGTGTTCGATATTTACCCAGCAATGGTAAAATTGTTGTTCTCGGGTTGGTTCATCGGGAGTTCTGACATAAGTTAGGAGTTTTGACGATCAGGAGTTCTGATGTCTCGTGCTTTAACTAGCTTGGAGAGTTCACTATGGTATTCATACCGGACGTGTCAGGTATGGATGATCAGTGGCCAACGACTAGTTTTCAAATGCCTTGAGAGTCAGGAGTTTCGACATAAGTCAGGAGTTCCGACATAAGTTGGGAGTTCCGACGGTTAGAAGTTCCGGCATGAGTAGGGAGTTCCGACAACTCACAAACTTCAACTCAGTTACTTAGTTTTCAAATATACTGAGGGTCGGGAGTTCTGACGTGAGTCGAGAGTTCTGACTGTCGGGAGTTCCGGCATTCATCATGAGTTCTGACGCCTCACATTGACACTGTAACTTAGTTACCGTTGGCGTAGTGTAAGTCATACCGGACGTGTTCGGTATGTCCGGTTTGGTAATGGCTATAAAACGGCTAGTTTTTCCATGGGGGTTATAAATACCCCCAAGCCTCTACCTTTGGAGGCTGCTGATTCTGCTAGTTTCTATCCACGTTTTTTTAGCCTTGCCAACTCTCCCAAACCCTCTCTTTGTGAGTGTGTGATCCAAATAGCAGAATCCATTTGTGGGTTAAGAGAGAATTTGAAAAAGAGAGCAAGCCACCACTTGAGCACTTGTGCATATTGTCTATTTCATGATTCGTATTTGTTACTCTTAGACTCTTTGGTCCTAGACGGTTAGGCGTCGCTAGAGAGCACCTGAGAGATTGTGATGTGCCTCGAAAAGTTTGTAACAGTTGATTCCGTGGCCTCGGAATCAACTAGTGGAAGGAGAAAAAGGAGTTGGAAAAGACTCCGGCTAGAGTGACCTTCGTGGTATCCTCTAGGGCTGACCTTCGCTGGGTCGCTCGCAACCCCCTCAACGGAGAGTAGGATTCGAACGAGTTCAAACTTTGGTAAAACAAATATCGTGTCTCAATTCATATTTCATTCAATATTTGTGTTGCTCTTGCTCTTGTACAGGTTATCTGTGTATATTATCATATCTAGTAGGTACCTACAATTTGATTTAAAGTTAGAAATCGAAAGAAGCAAGTTTAGGGCTGTTCCACTGAAACCGTGTATACCAGACATGTCCGGTATAGCTACCAGACACGTCCGGTATTGATCACTGTGACACGCTATTCTGCAGAACACATGCATACCGGACACGTCTGGTATACCTACCGGACACGTCCGGTATTTCCTGCCTATGCTGAATATATTCATTCTCTGTTCTAACTTTGTATTGCAGGGTTGTAACTTCTATATATATTCTTTATACTTTGTTTACTCTGTGGCAAACTTATGAGGGGTGGTACTACACTTAATTTGAAGTTTCCATTTTGGAAACTCTCTTTACTAATCATTTCCGCATTTAAAGGTGTTAATTTTTAGAAATGCCTATTCACCCTCCCTCTAGGCGGCATCCTAGGTCCTTTCAATTGGTATCAGTGCAAGGTTCTCACCTAAAGCTTTACCGCCGTGAGAAAAATATGTCGACACCTATCGAGTTGGAGTCGGTGCTTCTCCAAAATGATGGTTCAAACTTTCTACCTTGGTCAATTCATGTACTCAATGCTTTTAGGGATATTAGTCCTCTTGTTGAGCATATTGTGGATGCAAGCATAACTCTTCCTATAGTTGATTAGAGCAACTACAAAAATTTGTCAAAAGAGAAAGAGATATGTGTGCAACTCAATGCTCAAGCTATTAATGTCATTTTGAGTACATTAAGTGTAGAGGTTCAAGATGAGGCAATCTTCAATGGACAACCACCTTCAGAGAGTGCTCATCTCATTTGGACTAGACTTTTTTATTTATATGGAAAATCCAAATGTGATGATGCATTTGAGATTGAGTCAATGGAAAGTATGTCCATTGTGTCTTCATGCAGCAAGGAAGCCTCACAAGACCTCAAGAGCACCGAGCCAGAGCAAAAAGTGCAAGCAGTGCATGACTTGTTGTCTGCCTGCACATACCGGACGTGTCTGGTATGTCTACCAGATGTGTTCGGTATGGCCGAGGCAGCAGAATAACAAACAGCTGTTTGCAATGATGCTCAAGCCCAGTGGCGACCAAGTGATGAGTCAACCTCAGTATCTCATGATACTCATCACTTGTGTCTCATGGCCAAGAAAAGCAAGAAAAAGAGTAATAAGAAAGATCAAGAAAAGGAGAAAGCACAAGTAGATGATTAAGATGAGAGTGATGTTGAAGTTGAAGACAACTACAACCTTGATCATCTCAACCACAAAGACAAGTTCATCATCATGAAGATAGTTGAAAAGAATAATAAGCTTGAAGAAGAGATTGAGAAGTAAGAGCAATCACTTCAAAAGCAAGAATTGTTTCTCATCTCCAAGATGGAACAACTAAAGGCTCTAAGTGAAAGGTATGAAAAATTATCAATTGAACATGCTTTAGTTACTAACTCCTCTTCTAGTGTTTCACAACTAGAGAAGGAAAACTTTGAGCTCAAGGCAAGGCTAGATGAACTATCAAGCAAGTATAATGTGCTACAAGCAAACTATGTTCATCTAAAGTACTCTCATGATGAAGTAGTAGAATCAAGCATCATGCTTGAGGTAGCTCATGAGGTTGTGATCACATCGGTAAAATTTTCTCAACCTCTTACACATTCACTCACTAGTACACCATCTCAATTAAATATTTCTTGTATTAATGAGTGTGCTCATCAAGCAAGCCAATCTTCAATTGAGCTAAATCTTATAGAAAACATAGAGCTCAAAGAAGAGGTGAAAAGGTTAAAGAAAGATAAGATTCGGTTGAAGGGTAGGGAGAAAGCACAACCTTCTCAAGATAACCGTGATACCATGGTGAAGAAGCTTGAGAAGGGTTCAAACCTTGCTTCCTCCAAAGCCCAACAAAAGAATCACATTTTAAGTAAGGCCAACACAACCAAGAGCAAGAAACGTGGAAAAAGGTTATGCTATGGTTGTGGATTATATGGACATGAGTGGGCAATGTGTCCACATAAAAGTTGGTCTGACAAGTGTGAAGTGGCTGAACAAAAGGCCTCAAACAAGTTGGCCAACCAAAAGAAAAGTGATGAACAAAGCGCTTGTCTCATGAGCAAGAAATTGGGGCATCCTACCAAGAAATGTCCAATGTACAAAGAGGCAAGAAAGGGAGCCCAAGTTGCAACAAGAAGATGCTATGGATGCAATGAGATGGGCCACAAGGTTTATAGATGTCCATACAAGCAAAACAAGCAGAGAGCAAACAAAGGCCGCATATGATATGCTTGTAGAAGAAAGGGGCATCTAAGCTATGAATGCCCAAATGGTAACGCTCCTAAGCCGAACACATTTGTTTATAATGATAAGCTTAGGAAGACCACAAATGAAGTTAGCACTAGCAAGGTGATGTGTTCACCACAAACTAGTGCTAAAGCCATTTGGGTGCCTAAGCACTTGTTGACTAACCGAAAAGGACCCAACAAGAGTTGGGTACCAAAGTGTGCTTAGGTTAATGATGTAGGTACTTGGTGATGAGATGAAGGCTTTGGGGTGGTTGAGCAAGTAAATTAAAAATATTCACTCAATCTATCAATCAATTCTCATCATAATCTTCTATATGGTTGACCTAAATATAATTTAATGAATATATCATTTACTTTATCTTCACCATTGGTAACAATTACCTAAACCTTATAGGATAGCCACTTTATTTGTTTTGTGCTCAATGACTCACAAATAGGCATATTCGTGGAAAATTGAAAGTGGCTAATTAGTTTTACTTAACAATTATTATGATTGCAATATGATGCTTTTAATAGCTCTCTAGTAGAGCAATTCATTTGTTGAGATGTAGGTATACAATAAATAATAGAGCTAGACGAAGAATCACAAGCAGCGAATTAATTATTTCTGTCCTGCACCTATCGGACGTGTTCGGCATGGCCAGGGACAGAAAGAAAGTTTTTCTGTTCTGCGTATTCCGGACGTGTCCAGTATACCTACCGGATGTGTCCGATATTGCAGGAAACAGAGCACTGATGGAATTGCAACTGAGTCTTTGATCCATATATTTTCATATATCCTCAATTTACTTCGAAGCTTGTGGTTTACCAAATCTAAGTGAATTGTGAGCATCTCTTGAACTCAAATCTTGAATATGGTAAATTATTTGGTTGTGGTTCAAAATAGAAAATTGACTTTCAAATTCTTAATAGAATAAAGTGCTAATTGAAAGTCATTCAAATTACTTAAAGCACTTATTTAGGGGGAGCTCAGTTTCTATTTTGTACCTTGTGGACTAACAAATTTATCTAGCATTCTTTATAGCCCTTAGGATGAAAAATTGATTTCATATCTAGCATGATTATTTAGCAATCAAGGTCAACATAAAAATTATCATGCTATGTATCTTCTTAGTGGTATTCTTGTGGGCGCGAGGCAAATGTATGTTTTTACATACATGCATTGTAAGTGCATCTAAGGCCCTTTATATGTTAGAATGTGCATTTGTGTGACATAGGAGAGATGCTTTTCAAAACTCATTACTAGCATGTGTAGGTGGTGTAAATTTGAAAAATTATTTGAATCTTGGTCTTTGTGACCTAGCCTTGTCATGTGATAATTATAGCTCTCCTTAATTGTTTGATTGGCTAATTACACATGACATGGCTTTCTTAAGTCCACAATCTACTATGTCTCACAATCTCTCTCTCAAGTAATCAAAATCTATATATGCCAAATATTTGGAAAAGAGAAGTGATACTCATGGCATTTGGATAAGAAAAGTATTTACACCTTGTTTGGATGAAGGACATACATGTTTTTGGATCAAGAAATGAAAGAGAAGGGGATTGGAATTAAGTGAATGAAATTTGGAAAAAGATTAGCCAGCCCGCAAATACCAGATGTGTTCGGTATGAGTGGGGTTATAAAACAACCGGTACCCCTTCGGCCAAGATAGTTTCTCCTCCTTCCAGCCAACCCAGCCGCCTCTCCTCGACCTCCATTAGCAATTTCGAGTTTCCACCATGAAAAGAAAGAGAGGGAGATTGGATCGGAGGAGATTTGCATCAAGATCGAAGACTCCGGGACTTGGATTTCCAATCGTATCTTCATTCACTCTCTTAAGGTACCCTAATGTCGGACCTCATCCAATCTAAACAGTTAGGGCATGATTTTAGAATTACCTGTCTAGAAGCAATGCCCAAAGTTTGGATTGTATTGGTTGAAGATTGGGTGAAGGACCCCGGTTAGGGTTGCTGTCCGCTCATACTGGAACTGAACGTGTTCGGTATGGAACAGCAGAGAAGATTTTGCTCCCTTATTTCAATCTTCTCAGTGGTTGATTCTTAGAACTAAGTTTAGTTGTCTATTGTGTTTTGTGAACCTTGTTGACCTAGTTTGGTTGAGGTGATTACAAAGCATAGGATAATTACTCTTATTTCTATGTTTCAACTAAAATAAGCTATCGTTTGGGCATGTATATAAAATTCCTTGCAAATCTTTGGATACAGGACAGTAGCTATGAGCGGAAGACAGGAGCCTAGGTTCAAGCATAGGCATGATCCAGCACTAGAAAAACACAAGAAGGCAAGACATGAAATGCATCCTAGATATAGTCAGCAGGACCAAGGGACTCTCCAGGGCTACTAGGGGTGATCCACAGTACAAAGAGGAAGACAATAGTTCTTCCTCTAACATAGATACAGAGGAGTATAGAGTGGAGCCCAGTATTAGAAAGAGGAAGATCACTGACATAGATTCAGATGGTGGCAGCTCAAATGATGAGCAAGAGATTGAGGAGGAGCAGGCTGTACCTCCAGCTCAGCACCAGCCAGGTTAGGGTATGCACTATGGTTTACTTGAGCCACATCCACCTAGTGTACCCTCTTATGTCGCCAGAGTTGACTATCAAGGGAAAGGCATGACCAGAAGGGTCAGAGATGAAAGAAGAATTGATCCAAGGGGCTTGTCTAGGATTCAGTTTGATCATCGATTTCAGACAGCCTTTCATATGGACTTCTACACCAGTGTGATCCTAGCCAGGAACCTAGTGATTGCTAGGTCTTAGTGGATTGACTAGTAGTACGTCAGAGATTTGCATAAGGCCTCCATTGATCATGCTATTGCCATTTGTGAGCATACAGGGGTTTATGAGATTATGGAGTTCTAGCATGACTGGAACATAGAGGTGGTAGCTCAGTTCTACGCCACCCTATATGTTGAAAAGGATGAGAGGCATATGCACTGGATGCTTGAGGGTCAGTGGTATAGTGTTGATTATGATGCTTTTGCAGCTCTACTTGGCTTCTCAGATGATGATCTTTAGAAAGATAGGATCCACACAGAGCAAGTGTTGACTCCAGAGCAGCTTGCCTACATGTACCCACTAAGGGGTGAGAGAGGAGCAGTGGGGAAGGTTCTAGGTCTTCACCCTACTAACAGATACCTGGACAGGATGTTTAGGAAGACCATTGATTGCAAGGGTGGAGATAAGGGAAACATTACATATTACTCTAGGAACCTGCTCCATAGGATGTCACCTGATGCATGACCTTTTAGTGTCTTTGACTTCATATGGTGTGAGATCAGGAGTGTCGGCGAGAGGCCCCTCAAGGGCTGTGGTTTTGCTCCCTACATCATGCACATGATTGAGTAGGTCATAGGGCATACTTTTGAGTATGACAAGGTACATAAGGCCCTGAAGATTGTTGCAGACTTGCCTGAGGTTGGGGTACCTCCAGTAGGACTAGGAGGAGGAGCAGCAGCACCAGAGGCAGATGCACCTACAGGTGGTGTAGCAGCAGGATGAGCTTCCCCTCTACCACATGCTCCTTCATGTTCTTCTTCACATCACTATAGTCCCCCTTCTCCTATTCACAAGATGTTTAGTGCTATCTTTGGGATGTGCAAGGACATACAGACCTATCAGCAGAAGGAGAGAGAGGCTAGGAGGAAGGATACTTAGGCTTTGAAGCAGATTGCTTCTAGACTTAAGCTTGATCCTCCTAGGTCTCCACTATTAGATGAGGCAGCTAGTGAGCCTAAGACTGAGGAGCAGCAGCAGGGCAGGTATGACGTAGAGTTTGTTGAGTTCCTTCAGCGACAGCAGCAGCAGGCACCAGAGCACCCTGACACTTTACCACTACAGGCTCATGTGCCTACTCACTCTCAGCCATGTCCTAGTGCAACAGATGAGTATGTTTCAGACTAGTGGAGTGACCTCATGGGTAGTTTCTATGACCCGTCTGGTGTGGGTGGTTCTCATCCAGTCGGTGCTACACGCTCAGATGATGAGAATGTTGGTAGAGATGAAGATGATGATGAGTGGTGATAGCTGTCAGAGATAGCTTGCAGCCCCTTTGTCCTTAGTATGTCATTGTTGGACCTTTGTGGTGATAGATAACAAAGGGGGAGAGAGACTGATTAAAGCTTTAGGATATTTGTCTTTTTTTGGCTTTTCTTTGCACCTGAAGTTATGTACTGCAGGCTGTAGTTTGTGAGCTTCATTGATGTATATCTTGAGTTTGAAATAGATTGTATCGTGTGAGAGATAAGACTAACTTATGCTTTATCTATGTATCTCTTGAGACAAGATCATTATTTATATTATATTAGTGGCTTGTGGACTTGAGAAAATGTGTAATGAGTGCTATGTGTGACTTACATGTGTTATATTTATTTTCATAAGGACTATGCATGCTAAAATGAAAATATTTGATGTGATGTCTTTATATCTATTCTTGTGTGATATATCTTGACATATGCATCACGGTTTTACACTTTTTCTTTGTCACACACACATGCACTCCACGGATGCCATGATTTAGGGGGAGTCTCCTATATGTTTTAGTATGTGCAATTAACATTTGAGGTCATTTCATGAATTCTAATCACAAGCACATATTAAGGGGGAGCCTCTCATAAATCATTGAACCCAAAAGTTTAAATGTTTATATTCTTTTGTAAGCTTTAATCAAGTTGTCATTAATCACCAAAAAGGGGGAGATTGAAAGTACATCTAGCCCTTTAGTGGGTTTTGGATGGTTGAATGACAACGTGATTAAAGGTCTAACCCGTTTGCTAAGTGTGGACAGGTAATAGGATATCTCACGGGTACTTAATGAAAGCCAAAATGATATGTTGTTGTATAAAATAATCTAGTTCAAGCACAAGACAACAATATAAATGGAATTCATGCTAAGGCTTATTTATTGTGGGATTTCCATGTACTATGTGAAAGCAAGCTCGTAAGAATTAATTAATGAGGCATGAGGGTTTGCATATGGAATGGTCTCATATTTGAAGCTTGCTAAATTGAAATGAAAAAGATAACAATACAAATAAATGGTTGATTCAACACAAGATGTGACTTGATTGCTTGAGATGATGAAGATAGCAAGGAAAGGCTTCGAGGTACTAAGCAAGGGTGAAGCGCAAGCGATGGCTTGGCGGCCGAAGAACCTAGCTAGGGTGAAGAAGGGAGTACTTGCATTTAGTTGAGGTACTAATCAAGCTACGATGGTCATATTGATGTGGAGGATCAAATCTATATTGGACAAAGTGTTTGAAGTGACTTGATGCATTTGGAGTTATTCATATTTGATGAATGGAATCAAGTCATGTGCTCAAGATAGCTATGCTCAAGTGACAAGATCAATATCAACATGTTGGCACCCTTACTTGATGAAGATTGAAAGAGACGGCATTAATTCAAAAGAGGTCAACTCAAGCAGTATAAATTCGTTTTTCCTTTAATCTTGAGTTTAATAGGTATGCCATACTATTAAGAGGGATGCGTCATGTTGATAGATAATGTTTCATAAGTGCTCAAGCCAACCCATGTGAGTTTTGAGTATTTGAGAGACAAAAGAGCTAACTGATTTCTTGTTGGTCTGGCAATACCAGACGTGTCCGGTATTCATACCAAGCGTGTCTGGTATTTGCCCAGCAATGGTAAAATTGTTGTTCTCGGGTTGGTTCATCGGGATTTCTGACATAAGTCGGGAGTTTCGACGGTTGGGAGTTTCGGCAATGGTCAGGAGTTCTGACATCTCATGCTTTAACTGACTTGGAGAGTTCACTGTGGTATTTTTATACCGGACGTGTCTGGTATGGACGACCAGAGGCCAACAGCTAGTTTTCAAATGCCTTGAGAGTCAGGAGTTCTGATGTAAGTTAGGAGTTCCAATGGTCGGAAGTTCTAGCATGAGTCAGGAGTTCCGACAACTCACAAACTTCAACTCAGTTACTTAGTTTTCAAATATGCTGAGGGTCAGGAGTTTCGACGTGAGTCGGGGGTTCCGACTATCGGGAGTTTTAGCATTCATCGGGAGTTCTGACGCCTCACATTGACACTATAACTTAGTTACCATTGGCACAGTGTAAGTCATACCGGTATGGCAACGGCTATAAAATGGCTAGTTTTCCAATGGGGTTATAAATACCCCTAAGCCTCCACCTTTGGAGGCTGCTAATTCTGCTGGTTTCTATACATGTTTTTTAGCATTGCCAACTCTCCCAAACCCTCTCTTAGTGAGTGTGTGATCTAAATAGCAAAATCCATTTGTGGGTTAAGAGAGAATTTGAAAAAGAGAGCAAGCCACCACTTGAGCACTTGTGCATATTGTCTATTTTGTGATTCGCATTTGTTACTCTTGGACTCTTTGGTCCTAGATGGTTAGGCATCTAAAAGGTCCTTGTGTGGTTTTGGTAATTGAGTGATAACCTAGGTGGACTAATTATGTTTATGTGAGATACACAGGTGATTAGTCCACAGGTACATATGTGTGAGCAACATATGCCATGAAGGTGAAAATGGCTTCGAGATGTTGCAAAGCTCACACATGTGATGATGAAGGAGCTCATTGCACATGAGACATGACATTGAGTCATGTGATCAAGGTGGAGAAGACCAAGACAAGACTTGGCTTAATGGACCGGTTGCAAGCGTGAAGGGCAAGTCGGAGGCTTTGGAGCGATGGACCGCGTGGCGGTGAAGCTTAAGCAAAACTTGGCGCCGATGGACGAAGGCAATAGTGAAAAGCAAATGATGTCAAGATCGATGAACCAATATGATCACGTGATGATATGAAGTGGATCATATCATTGTTGATCATGTTGGTGCATGTGTTGCATCAACATTGGAGGAGATGGAATGGAATGCGCAAGGCAAAGGTATAACCTAGGGCATTTCATTTCACCGTTCATAGGTGTGTAGAGAAGTTGATGACCGGGTTTAGGATAGATGGCCGTACTATCAAGAGGGGCAAACTTGTTTGCATATCGGTCATCTAAGTGCCACTCGAGTGATCTGACTTTGCATCATTGCTAGGATTGAGTGGCGTGGCAAGTTGAGTGGCTAATCCTTTGAAAAATGATTGTAAAAATGCTAACACATATACACATGGTGGTATACACTTGGTGGTGTTGGCACATTTATAAAGAAGATGAAGTTGGAGTTGATGTGAATCAACTCGACGATGGAACGGAGGTGAGAAGGGTTTGAAACTCCACCGACGAAGTGTCCGCCCGTAGAGTGTGGACACTCTGCCAGTGCACTAGACAAAAAAGATAGGGTCTCATAGAGTGCACCGGACGCTGGTCATGTGGTGATCGGACGCTGGGTTCTAGCGTCCGGTCAGTGATGGCAGACAGCGTGCAGGCATCGGTCTTCGACCGGACGCTAGCGCTGGAAGTGATCGGACGCTGACAGGGTGCATCTGGTCAGGGTGACGTGTGATGATGCAGGCAGAGCAGAGAAGCTAGAAGTGACCAGACGCTGGTGCTACGTCCGATCGTGACCGACTGGACGCGTCCGGTCGTGTCCGGTACCTTACTGGAAACGACCGGACGCTAGGGTTGCTGCGTCCGGTCAGTTCAAGCTAGGGCGTCCGGTTGTCAGATGACCGTTGAGATCGGATGAATAGCATTTGAAGGGGACATGTGGCTGCATCACATGACCGAACGCTGAGGTCCAGCGTCCGATCGATCAGACCAGAGCGTCCGGTCGTCTTGACTTTTGCCCAGTGAAGGGGTAACGGCTCTATTTGTTCATGGGGTTATAAATAGAAGCCATGGTCGGCCTTGGGCCACAAGCTGAGCACACTAGAGCCTTGGTGGCTTGTGTGGTAGTACTTGGGAGCCCTTCATCTCATATATACTTGATAGTGATCATTCGGTTGTGTGAGAGAGCGATTCTAGTGCGATTGCATCGTGAGGTTGCATAGAGTGGCACTAGGTGATCGAGTTGCAAACCGGTGGTGCTTGTTACTCTTGGAGGTTGCCATTTCCTAGATGGCTTGGTGGTGGTCTCTGTTGAAGCCCGCAAGAAGCTTGTGCGGTGCTCCAGAGAAGAGCTTTGTGAGGGGCATTGTGCTCACCCCGCGGGAGCTGCGAAGAGCAACTCTTGTTGAGCGTGTCATTGAGCTACCCTCACTTTCGGGGTAGGTTCTTGCGGTGCCCGACGTGCGGGCTTGGCGGGTGATGCCAATTAGCCACCGAACCACCAAGTGAGCGGTCGACACAACGGGGACTAGCGTGTTGGCAAGCACGTGAACCTTGGGAGAAAAATCACCGTGTCAACCTTGTTCTTCCTGTTGGCTTGCATCCTCGTTACACAAGCTTGTAATTACTTTCATATACATTGTGCTTGTGTAGTTGCTCTTGTAATTAGTTAGCTTGTGTAGCTTACTAGTTACCTTCTTGCTTGTGTAGCATAGAAGTAGCTCCCTTGGGTGGCTAATTTGGTTTGTGTAACCTTGTTAGTCACTTTGCTTAGTTTGTGTAGCTAAGTATTTGCGCTCTCTAATTTGGCATTGGTTGCCTTGTTATTGAGCATTGCTAGTGAGCATTAGGTGGCTTTGTGCTTTTGCTTACTAGCATATGTAGGAGCTCCCTTGTTGCTTAAAGTACTAGTGGCATAGGTTTGTATGACCTTACTCCTAGAATTGGTTACGTGAGCTCTAGCTAGCCCGGCACCTTTGTTGCTTGATTAGTATCTTTGGAAGGTGCTAGAGAACATAGATAGAGGGGTGTAGTCTTGGCTAGACCGATCATTTTAATTCCATACTTATTTCAGTTAGCCGACACGATTAATTTTAGAAAAGACTATTCACCCCCCTCTAGTCCACCATCTCGACCCTACAAGTGGTATCAGAGCCCGGTCTCTCATTTGTGGTCTTCACCGACCCGAGAGGATGGCGTCTAATGGGCTAGATGTTTGTGAGGCACACATTTTTTATGGCACAAACTTTGCACTTTGGAAAAATCACATGCTTGATCATTTTCATGCAAAGGGACCTAAATTTTGGTGGGTTGTCACAAGTGGTCTCACCCATGTCTTGGATCATAGAAATCTCACCAAAGCTCAAAGAGTTCTCTACGAATTTGATGCACATGCTTGTTGTTTTCTAATGGATGCTTTAAGCTTTGATTTGATGAAACAAGTAAACATCAAGGGAACCACTCGTGAGATATGGGAGTCCATCAAGGAAACCTTCGGTGATTCCTCCACATGGGATGATGGCAAATTCAAGAAGGAGGATGAGCCCAAGAAGGAGGTGCATGAGTGTGTTGAGCATAACCACAATTTGGTGATTGTGGAAGATTGCTCCACCTCATGGTCAAGTTATGATGATGATCGATCTACAACAAGTTCACTTGACAAGGTTGATGATGATGCCACAAGTGTTGCAAGTGATGATGCTACCCCATGCACACTTGATGGTGATGATGGTTCATGCTCAAGCCATGATGAAGATGCTACTACAAGCTCTCCAACTACATCACCACATTGCTTCATGTCACAAGGTGACACCAAGGTAACAAATGATAATGTGGTTGATCATGTTGATTCATATGATGAGCTTGTTAGTAGACTTACTAGCATGACCATGTCTTTAGAAAATGAGAAAGCTAAAACATTGAAATTGGAAAATGAAAACTCGTTTCTAAAGAACTCTTGTGAAGAACATAAGAAATTACTTGATGCTTTTAAATCTTCACATGATGAGCTAAACTTGAATCATGAGACACTACTTGTATCTCATGATGAATCATTAGAACAACATGCTTCTCTCATTAAAATGTTTACAAAGAAACTTAAAAATAATGAGAGCTCATCACATGGGTCAATTAATCAATCATATATTGTTGCTAACCCTTGTGATGTAGGCAAGAAGCATGTATCCACCTCTTATGATGATTTACTAGAAATGCCATGCTCTTCACATATAGATGCTTGTTCTACTTCTATGTCTTGTGAGACTAACCTTTTGAAGGAGAACAATGAGCTCAATGAACAAGTGAAGAAATTGAGCAACAAGTTAGGGAGGTGCTACAACTCTCAAGTCACCTTTGAGCATATGTTGAAGACTCAAAGAAACTTTGGTGACAAGAGTGGAGTTGGCTTCAAGACTAGCAAAGTCAATCATCAAGAAAGCCGCAATGACACAAGTGGCATTAGCTTCAACAAGAGCAAGATCAAGGGCAAAAGATGGGGCAAGAGAAGATATGAAAGAGAAATGAAGAAGCAAGAACAAGAGAAGCTCTCTCATTTCATGTGCTTCAAGTGCCATGAAGTGGGACATCTTGCAAATGGTTGCCCCAATGAAGAAAAGCTCAAGTTAAAGAAAGAAGAAGAGAGGCTAAGACATGTAAGGTGCTTCAAGTGCCGCACTTGGGGTCACCTTACCTCAATGTGCCCAACCAAGCAATTGGTGAAGCAACTAAAAGAGCCTCATCCAAAGAGCCAATCAAGATCAATCATGAAGATGGTGGAGACTTGATGATGAAGAAGAAGAAAACAAGAAGGGGTGGAAAGGCAAGGCATCCAATGCAAACTCAAGATGCCAAGATGATGAGCAAGAATGAAGATGAGAAGAAAGATTATGCTCACATCAAGTGTTTCAAGTGTGGAAGTATGGGATACTTTGCCTCTAAGTGTTCTACCAAGCTTGAGAAGAAGGCTCAAGCAATCCATGAGAGGCAAGGCAATGAGAAACACCACATGAGCAAAGAAGAGAAGGCTCAAGCAAAGAGAAAGTGCTACTCATGCCGGGAAAGGGGACACATGGCACATTCATGTCCCCTAAGTGACATTTCTAAGCCTATTTCAATTGTTGATAATAATGTGCTTAGAAAGGATGGTAATGGTACCTCTATGGTTGCTATTGCAAAACATCCCGCTACTCATACTAAGGCGTTGCCTAAGTATATTACTTCTAACTTGAGAGGACCCAAACTTGTTTGGGTACCATCAAAAAGTGGATGATTGATTGTAGGTACCATCGGCATTGGAAACTTGATTCAATTGATTTCATATTGATCATCATATATTGAGTTAAGATATGAAGCCTAGTGCACATCCAAACCCAATGCCAAGTGAAAATTGAGTAAAGTCTAAGTGCTATCAACATACAAGTGCTATAATTCAAGTTGTTGGTAATTCATTGGATATATTTGATGACTTGCAAATAATTGAGTTGAAGCTTTCTAGTTGGATGATCATGAGCTAACCAAGATATATCTCTTGTTGATCATTTTATTTGGATGCATATGAGTTGATTGAATTGGATAAATATGCAATGTTGCTTGCTATGAGATGTTTGAATGGATAAATTGATTAGTAGTCAAGTTTGGATTGACTTGTGTTGGATAAATTCATGAGATGACTTTTAGTAAGTGGTTTGAATAGATTTATGTCTTGTAAAAGTATTCAATCGAGTTAGTTTCAAGTTTGATTCATATTTGATGAAGTATAGCTCAAGTGATTGAAATCTGTCCTATATTGAAAATCTGAGTGAGCTGTGATCTTAGCCATGTTTGAGTAATCAACACTTATTGGATTGGCATAAAAATTGGTGTACATGCTCTAGACTTATGGTATAATATGCTGTACAATTTTCATGAGAATTGGATAAGAAATGCTTCGGTTTTGGAGTGGATCTTGTCAGCTATAGTGCAGCTGTTTTCAGCATGTAGCAGTGGTGGAAGAATTGAAATCTGGTAGCAATCTAGAAGTCAAATGAAGCTAAAATTTTTACAGCTGCTAGGTAACTTAGTAATGCACACCTCCACCAAATTTCATGGTATTTGGATTAGTACTTTGGGAGATATGCTTATTTCTTTGAAGGGTACAAAATCTATCAGAAAAGTGACAAATATTGGATTGATCTAGAATCACTTTGATTGAAAGGTCCTCAAGTTGGAAATATGTTTACAAGTGTTTGAGGTACCTAAGTTTGGTTTTGAGATGATCTAGAAGCATGACAAGCAAAGAGTACAAGGCTATTTTATTATGGAGTGTACTTTGAACATATTCGGTACTCAAATTGAAAGATCAAGATCAAACTCAAGATGAAGTTGAAGCTTAAGTTCTAGTGACTATTGGAAATCATTTGGTAGAAAGAAAAGGACTTAAACAAGAAGAAAGAAAAGGACTTAAAGAAGGAATTAAGGTTACTCACCAAGTTAAGTCCATCACTTAGATCAATCAATCAAGTCATTTCAAGTGAGTATCAAGAATGGTTCTTGGAGAGAGGTCACTTCTCCCTAGTGTAGGGGCTTGCCGCCTTTGTGTAGGTGAACCAAGTGTGGTACTTGGAAGGCTAATATGGAAGTGGTGATCCGAGGAACATTTGAGATGCTTAGTTGAAGCAATCAAAAGGGTTGATCAAGAAAAGCAAGCAACACCTAAAAGAGAGCTACTCATGATATTTTAAGTAGTATTCTCAAATTGATGCTCTCATGCAAGCATTGATCAAAGGGGAAATTAGTTCTATAGCACCGAAAGATTGCGGTATCTGAAAAATACCATCGAAAATCTATCCATGCATGAAATAGCATCGAAAGAATGAACCGTTTCTGAAAAATACCATTCCGTCACATTTTGAGATAGCTCCGTGAACTCTGCGTCACGGTGGTCACAACTCTAGGCAACCTCGCATTTGCGCTGCGTCGCCGTCGAAGTGCAGCACCAGCGGCGGTGCCTGCACCTTTTCCATGGACGTGCCACGCGGCAGCTCGAAACACACTGGGTAGTCGTCGACACTCCGGTTCGCCACTGACAGCTTGATGCTTTCCATCACGGCCTTCTTCAGCTCCTTGAACGCCGGCTCCACGAGGTACGCCAGCGTGGTCGCCGAGTCAAGGACCATGCCGCCGGTGCCGTCAGGCTTTATCGCAAGGGCGTCCTCCGGCACATCCAGCCGCTTGCTCCTGAACGAGATCCCCACCATGGGCACATAGTAGTAGATGTCCTCCACAGGGTTCTTCAGCGGCGGGATCGTCTGCACCTTCCCCATGGTCTTGTACTTGCCCAGGTCGTCCATGGCACCGAACATCACCGGGCTAGTCTTGCGGTCGGCGAAGGGGGTGAGGCAGTAGGAGAACTTGGTGATGGCCAGCTGCTTCAGCATGGACAGGGGGCCCGGAGACAGGCCCAGGATGCCGGATGCTTCGGCTATGGTGCCATTGGCGAGCTTGCCGCAGCCAAAGGTGAGGTTGGCGGAGACGTTGTGGTGCGTCCCGAAGGTGAAGGTCTCGGTTGCGAGCACGCCGGTGGCCGTCATGATACTGTAGTAGTTCTCGTACGCGCACTTGCGGTCGGTGCAGGTCTTGTTGGTGAACATGCCCTCCTCGCACGGCATGCTGTTGCAGGGCAGGACTGAGAAGGAGGACGACCTGGCGGCATCGAACACGGGCTCCAGCTGCTTCGCAGTGGGGCCAACCAGGCTACACTGCGTCTAGAGGAGGTCGCTGCCTAGGTCCAGGATCACCTTGCTGGGTTGCGGCGGCGTGCCCATGCCCACGGTCAGGCAGTGGCCCTGGTGGGTGTACGGGGAGATGGTCACGTCGGCCGCCGCGATGTCGGTGGTGGCGGTGGCGGCGGCGGCGGCCTCGCTCAGCTTGCCGAGGGCCTTGGTGAGCCTCCTCGCCTATCGGGCGTTGCTCTCATGCTGTTGTCCGCCTTCTCCCTAGCGCTCTACTTCTCCCTCACGACCTACAGGCCGCCCCCCACCGAGAGCATCCAGGATGGCGCCCCCTTCCGCGTCCTAGGGTTCTCGGAGAGCATCACGCTCACCGTGGATGAGGTCCCGGTGACAGAGACACGGTTCTTGTTCGACGACCTCGAGTCATTCTACCTCTCTGCGCCTGGCTAGTTGGCCTGCTGTTCCTCGCCACCGGCGAGTCGCTGAAAGGCAGCGACGATAAGGACGAGGACCCCGAAGGGTGCCTCGCGTGGCTCGACGAGCGGCGGTTCGGGTCAATGGTGTAGTCACCGTGGCACATCTCGAGGAGCTCACGCATGGGCTGGTGGACTTCGGCGGCCTTGGCGAGCGGTGCCTCCATCTCCTCGACGCAGCCGATGCGCGTGTCGGCCTCATCACGGAGCCTGCACACACCGCCGATGACGTGTGCGGGAGCGTGGTGCTCTAGCCAGCGCGTGATATTGATGCCGTAGTCGACCGGCTCCATCCGGCACGACAGCTGCACAGCACGGTGATGTTCCAGCGTGGGGACGCGTCGATGTGGCAGGCCAGGTCGAGCGCCTCCCTGACCCGCGCCACAGCGCGAGCTCGCCGAGCTCCCATACTGAGCATTGGGTGTGCGGGCCGAGGCCCTAGAAGAGCGACAGCGATGGCTTGATGCTCCGAGCGGTGGAGCGGTACTGCACCGTGTGCAGCAGCTGCCGCAGCATGCCAAGGAGATTGGTGAGAGGGTGGGAAGAGGATGACGAGTGGGACCATCCTCTTTCAGTGAAGTGTAGTGAGCGTGAGGTGGACGCCGTTGACAACCCGTTAACAGAATGCTAGATTTCGGAATGGATTATTACTTTCAATGGTATTTTACGTAACGGCAAACTTTCGATGGTATTTTCCGAATGTCGTGATCTTTTGATGGTATAGAACCAATTTTTCCTTGATCAAAAGATGAAGCAAGCCAACCACAACAAGAAAGTGCACTTGATCATAAGTGGTATTCATTTCATATGGGTGAAAAATGAAATTCAACATGGTATCTATTGGTCTTCACCAAGCTTATAATTGGACTTCACATTGCTATTGGAGTAATGAATTGGAATCTATGTGACTATCCTCTACTCCAACATAGCAAAGGTATCATTGTAATGTACATGATCATTTCATCCCTTACTAGTATGCGGTTAGTGCATATAGTACATGCTTAATAGGATCATGCATAACAAATGAAATGCTTAAATTCATAGGCTACCACTATTGTTTGAATGATTACTTGATCTAGTGGTTAGTTCATGAATTTGTTCATGAGCTAGTGAACCCAAGTACTTGACTCAATTTGGATTGCTAACAAGTAACAAGTACAATATTGGCAAGATAACCCTTGCAAGAGGTGTGAAGAAGCTTGTCATTGGTTCAAACCAGACTTGGAAGCTTAGGTAAATCAATTTAGTTCAAGTCAATCATAGAAGCTCATGATAGTGATAAGAGTACAAGCATAAGACAACAATGCAAATGGATATCTAGTTTGTTTGTTTCAAATGGTATCTAGACTCAAGTATTTTATCAATAATCTATAAATGATGTCTAGATCAACTCACAAGTGATATCCTATAAGTGGTACTCTTGAAGATAGCAAATATTCAAGAAATGGTTTTTATTGAAAAATCCAACAAGTGGTTCCATACTAGAAGATTCTTTCAAGTGATATCACATCTACACATAATATCAATCATGCAAGAACATGGTTCCACAAGTGATCCTCAACTTTAAGTGACCATCAAATGAAGAATGCATCCCTCACCTACAAGAGCTCAAGTGTATCAAATGGATGACCCATGCTATCACATAGGGGAGGTGTCACACAAATTGGTATCAAGATCAAAGATCTTATATGTGGTATCTCAAGAAGCCTTACACAAGATACAAGTGGTGTCATTCCAACAATCAAGTGATGTCCATAAAAAATGCAAGATTCAAGCCTCAACCATCTACCCCAAACGTATACCTTTGCATCAATGAGAAGCTCACCTTTTATAGAAATTGATGACAAAGGGGGAGAGATTGTACAAAGATATGAAAGCTTTGAGATTGAAATTGTACAAGAGGGAGAGATAAGATATAAAAGCTCAAAGAAGTAGAGGTTGGACATAGACATGGACAAAGAGGGAGCAACATTAAAGAAAAGAGATGGATCAAAATTTTTGGACAAGAGAAGCACACAAGTAGGGGGAGCAAGCTCATGAACTTTGATTGATTGCATTTGATATGTGCATATTCATGTGCTTGCTTGCATTGCATAAGCTTTAAAATTCAATATGCATACTTGTGTGGTGTATGCTAGTTGTAGAACTTGAATGGTGATTTGATAACTAGCATGCATAGGATGATAGCTAGACACTTGATATGCTTTTCAAAGTAATGCTAGTACCTTGCTTTTAATGTTGATCTCATGAGATATCTAGTGCTTTTATGTCCAAGTGATATCTAGCTAACCATGGTGCTAAGGATGAACTTAAAGGTGCAACTCCGATTGGTACACGCTTCAAAGGTTTATTCTATACACCTTAGCATCATTTTGTAGTAATTACTCTCCCACAATTTTAATCTATGCATATGTGCGACCTTCAAATCAAACACTCTAGCACATATGTAGGGGGAGCTAATACTACCATCTCGGGTTTGTGGTACTTGTCCAAAATCATTTTCACATGGTAAAATTGCTTGGGCAAGCAATATGAATCCAAAAGAGCTTAATTTCCATATCTTTGTAGAGTTGTCATCAATTACCAAAAAGGGGGAGATTGAAAGATCCTTGTGTGGTTTTAGTAATTGAGTGACAACCTAGGTGGACTAATTGTGTTTATGTGAGATACACAGGTGATTAGTCCATAGGTACATATGTGTGAGCAACATATGCCATGAAGGTGAAAATGGCTTCGAGATGTTGCAAAGCTCACACATGTGATGATGAAGGAGCTCATTGCACATGAGACAAGACATTGAGTCATGTGATCAAGGTGGAGAAGACCAAGACAAGACTTGGCTTAATGGACCGGTTGCAAGCGTGAAGGGCAAGTCGGAGGCTTTGGAGCGATGGACCGCGTGGCGGTGAAGCTTAAGCAAAACTTGGCGCTGATGGACGAAGGCAATGGTGAAAAGCAAGTGATGTCAAGATCGATGAACCAATATGATCACGTGATGATATGAAGTGGATCATATCATTGTTGATCATGTTGGTGCATGTGTTGCATCAACATTGGAGGAGATGGAATGGAATGCGCAAGGCAAAGGTATAACCTAGGGCATTTCATTTCACCGGTCATAGGTGTGTAGAGAAGTTGATGACCGGGTTTAGGATAGATGGCCGTACTATCAAGAGGGGCAAACTTGTTTGCATATCAGTCATCTATGTGCCACTCGAGTGATCTAACTTTGCATCATCGCTAGGATTGAGTGGCGTGGCAAGTTGAGTGGCTAATCCTTTGAAAAATGATTGTGAAAATGCTAACACACATACACATGGTGGTATACACTTGGTGGTGTTGGCACATTTATAAAGAAGATGAAGTTGGAGTTGATGTGAATCAACTCGACGATGGAACGGAGGTGAGAAGGGTTTAAAACTCCACCGGCGCACTAGACAAAAAAGATAGGGTCTCATAGAGTGCACCGGACGCTGGTCACGTGGTGATCGGACGCTGGGTTCTAGCGTCCGGTCAGTGATGGCAGACAGCATGCAGGCATCGGTCTTCGACCGGACGCTAACAGGGTGCATCCGGTTAGGGTGACGTGTGATGATGCAGGCAGAGCAGAGAAGCTAGAAGTGACCGGACGCTGGTGCTGCGTCCGATCATGACCGACCGGACGCGTCCGGTCGTGTCTGGTACCTTACTAGAAACGACCGGACGCTAGGGTTGCTGCGTCCTGTCAGTTCAAGCTAGAGCGTCCGGTCGTCAGATGACCGTTGAGATCGGATAAACAGCATTTGAAGAAGGGGACATGTGGCTGCATCACATGACCGGACACTGAGGTCCAGCGTCCGGTCGATCAGACCGGAGCGTCCAGTCGTCCTAACTTTTGCCCAGTGAAGGGGTAACGGCTCTATTTGTTCGTGGGGTTATAAATAGAAGCCATGGTCGGCCTTGGGCCACAAGCTGAGCACACTAGAGCCTTGGTGGCTTGTGTGGTAGTACTTGGGAGCCCTCCATCTCATATATACTTGATAGTGATCATTCGGTTGTGTGAGAGAGCGATTCTAGTGCGATTGCATCGTGAGGTTGCATAGAGTGGCACTAGGTGATCGAGTTGCAAGCCGGTGGTGCTTGTTACTCTTGGAGGTTGTCATTTCCTAGACGGCTTGGTGGTGGTCTCCGTTGAAGCCCGTAAGAAGCTTGTGCGGTGCTCCAGAGAAGAGCTTTGTGAGGGGCATTGTGCTCACCCCGCGGGAGCCGCGAAGAGCAACTCTTGTTGAGCGTGTCATTGAGCTACCCTCACTTTCGGGGTAGGTTCTTGCGGTGCCCGACGTGCGGGCTTGGCGGGTGATGCCAATTAGCCGCCGAACCACCAAGTGAGCGGTCGACACAATGGGGACTAGCGTGTTGGCAAGCACGTGAACCTCGGGAGAAAAATCACCGTGTCAACCTTGTTCTTCCCGTTGGCTTGCATCCTCATTACACAAGCTTGTAATTACTTTCATATACATTGTGCTTGTGTAGTTGTTCTTGTAATTAGTTAGCTTGTGTAGCTTACTAGTTACCTTCTTGCTTGTGTAGCATAGAAGTAGCTCCCTTGGGTGGCTAATTTGGTTTGTGTAACCTTGTTAGTTACTTTGCTTAGTTTGTGTAGCTAAGTATTTGCGCTCTCTAATTTGGCATTGGTTGCCTTGTTATTGAGCATTGCTAGTGAGCATTAGGTGGCTTTGTGCTTTTGCTTACTAGCATGTGTAGGAGCTCCCTTGTTGCTTAAAGTACTAGTGGCATAGGTTTGTGTGACCTTGCTCCTAGAATTAGTTACGTGAGCTCTAGCTAGCCTGGTACCTCTGTTGCTTGATTAGTATCTTTGGAAGGTGCTAGAGAACAAAGACAGAGGGGTGTAGTCTTGGCTAGACCGATCGTTTTAATTCCGCACTTGTTTCGGTTAGGTGACGCGATTAATTTTAGAAAAGACTATTCACCCCCCCCTCTAGTCCACCATCTCGACCCTACAGCGTCGCCGGAGAGCACCCGAGAGATTGTGGTGTGCCTCAGAAAGTTTGTAACGGTCGATTCCACTGCCTCGGAATCCACTAGTAGAAGGAGGAAAAGGAGTTGGACTGATCTTCGTGGTATCCTCTAGGGCTGATCTTCGCTGGGTCGCCCACAGCCCCCTCAACGGAGAGTAGGACTCGAACGAGTTCGAACTTCGGTAAAACAAATATCGTGTCTCAATTCGTATTTCTTTTGATTTTTGTGTTGCTCTTGCTCTTGTGTAGGTTATCTGTGTATATTATTATATCTAGTAGGTACTTGCAATTTGATTTGAAGTTAGAAATCGAAAGAAGCAAGTTTAGGGATGTTCCACTGAAACCGTGTATATCGGACACGTCCGGTATTGATCACTGTGACACGCTGTTCTGCAGAACACGTGCATACCGGACACGTCCAGTATACCTACCGGACACGTCCGGTATTTTTCTGCCTGTGCTGAATATATTCATTCTCTGTTCTAACTTTGTATTGCAGGGTTGTAACTTCTATATATATTCTTTATACCTTGTTTACTCTGTGGCAAACTTGTGAGGGGTGGTACTACACTTAATTTAGAGTTTCCATTTTGAAAACTCTCTTTACTAATCGTTTCCGCATTTAAAGGTGTTAATTTTTAGAAACGCCTATTCACCCCCCCCTCTAGGCGGCATCCTAGGTCCTTTCACCTTCCCTTCCTTCGGCTTGCCGACCTATCGCAGAAAGCGCTTGAGGAGCTCATAGTCCTTGTAGAGGTGTTTGATAGGGTAAGCATGGTTGGTGCATGGACTCTCCATGAGCTTGTCAAAGTGGTTGGGCTAGCCCTGCTAGGGCTGCTTGGCCGCATGATCGGCTACGGCGACCAAAGTTGGGTTAGCCGGTCGACGCTAATCCTTCTTGTTCTTTTTGCCCCTTTGCGTGGAGGGGCCCTCGCGCTTGGACTTGCCCTTATCCCGACCACCACTGAAGACCACTCTGATCGCCTCCTCGCTGGAGGCATGGTTCATGGCGATGTCGAGTAGGTCGCAGGTAGTACCAGGCTTCAGACAACTGAGCTTGTGGATCAAGGACTCACAGGTTGTCCTAGAGAGGAATGTGATGATGATGTCCGCGTCAATGACATCAGGAAAGGAGTTGCACCGCTTGGAGAACCTATGGATGTAATCCCGTAGGGACTCATTGGGCTCCTGCTGGTAGCTCTTGAGGTCCCAAGAATTGCTAGGATGAACATATGTCTCCTAGAAATTCCCAACAAAGACCCTCTTGAGATCCGCCCAGTCGCGAATGCTGTTAGGCGGGAGGAATTTGAGCCATGCTCGAACATGCTCCCCCACGTAGATGGGGAGATACTAAATGATGAACTAGTCATCATCCACTCCTCTGGCTCGATAGGCGAGCCGGAAGTCTTCGAGCCATATACCGGGGTTCGTTTCCTCGGTGTATTTGGTGATGTTCGTGGGTGGTTGGAAGCGCTGTGGGAACGACACTCTCTGGATGCGACAACCAAAGACCCATGGCCCAAGGCCATCCGGGCTAGGGCTCTGGTCATTTGGTCGGCCACCATGCTTGGGATGCGTGTCCCCGCACTCCTCGATGGTCAGACCGGGGCCCGTGCCGCCTACTATCGCCGCCACTTGATGGATGTCATCATCGCGCCAAGCATGGCGCCGATTGTTGATGACGCTGCGAGCGTCATGATTTGTCCCGAGCCATTCGCGCATAGGTGGTTGGTGTGGAGCGAGCGCCAGGTCGGGCTATGGTGTAGCCACGGCCTCCTGCCCCACGCTCAGCAACTGTAGTGATGAGTGGATGGAGCGATTCAACTGGTGCGGCTCCATTCCCCTGATGGGGCAAGAGGCCACGAGCTAGTGTCACGACGTAGAGCTCTCTGCCTGTTGAACGGCGATAGTTTCCACCAGCGCCCGGAGGTTCTGGTGGTTTACCTGTTCCTAGGGGTCGGTAGGCTTGGAAAGGCCGCGCAGAAGCATCACCACGGCAGCGATGTTCTGGCCAGCTCGAGCAAACTATGGAGGATCATTCCCTCCATCTAGGATGTTACACTGGACCTGGCGGACATGACCCCGAGCGCCGCTCGTCGGGTTACACACACGTGGTGCAGCATGCTACATCGAGCATGTCAGCGTAGGTGGCGGCTGACTCTGCTGCATTTGTCGTAACTCGCCGTGCTCCTATGCACGCGCGAGGGCCTTCGCACAAGGGTCTAGAGGGGTATGGGTCTGTAGAGATTCCGCTACCATCGGTGGCTATCCTGGAGCGTCTGCCATAGCGCACTCCTAGAACAGAGGGTGGCCAGATGCCACGACGTCGTCGATGCTAGAGCCATCGCTTTTGACCTCATCATCTACGAGGTCATGAAAAGAGGTGGGGGTGTAGCCCACCATCCCCATGAATTCGGATGTGAGAGGGGGCGGCATTAGCATCCTTTGGAGCCCCCTCGCATACGCGTCCCCGGGGGACGTGAAGCCGTAGGGGAACCGATCGCATGGCGGTCGCAATGGGGACAACGGGGTCCCTTTAGAGAGTCGGCGGAAGGTGTTAAATAGTGAACAAAGAACAATATGTATGATACCCACCGTGGAGTTTGAGCCCAGCATGGGCTCGAGGCGAAGCGTAGGTGTTTTGACGTTGAGGTCGTCGAGTGGCCCAGGGACTGCGGAGGGCGCTCCTCCTCTAGTGGGCGCCGGGACAAGTGCTTCCTCACGGAGGCAGAGTATGCCAAGCCAGTTAGCAACGAAGTCCAGACTTCCGAAGAGGAAGGTCTAGAGCGGCTCGAAGACGGGAGGAACCCACATCCCAATAGGTGAGAACATGGGAAACTCTTATGAGCTAAAGCGAATCGTATCACTTGAGTCCACTATGCCAAAGATGGTGGAAAGATGGGCCATCTGATGACCAAAAGCGTGAACGCATGGCGTCCTCCCCATGGACGGCGCTAACTATCGGTGCGAAAAGTGACCACCAAGTAAATATTTGTAGTTTTGCCGTGCGTTGTGGTCGGATGTGGCCTAGCACTCGATGACACATGATTTATACTGATTTAGGCAACGTGCCCTACGTCCAGTTTCAGTCGGTCGGAGACTATTCTTGAGCCTAGGTGCTCGAAGTTTGCTATGGGGTTACAAACAAGTAGGAATAAGAAGAGGGTGTTAAAGGCCCGGTCGGACTCTGAACCAGAGGGCTGAGAGTGACAGGGGCTCTAACGTGTGCTAAGTATTGGAACGTATGCTCTGTGTAGCTTTAAAGTTCTAGAGTTATTTTGCTATTCAAGTTCTTAGATCCTCGAGTGCTTGAATCGTCTAGTTTCTCTTTTTGAGGAGAGCCGGAGAGCCCATCCTTTAATAGCTAGAGAGCTCATCCCCTTTTATAGTCGAAGGGGATGGGCTCTTACAAATCAGAGAAAGAGAGAGAATGTATACGTGTGCTACCTAGTCTTGTTGCCCACACTATCAGGTACGAGACGGTTGTCGGTGCCCACAATATTGTTTATGTCCAGATGTATATGGCAGGCTCTACCGTGTTCGCCTGGTATGGCAAATGTTGGCACCCATAATACTATTTGGGTTCTAACACGCCTGGAAGGTTGCATAGTGCCTATCTGGCATGGCCTGGTGGCACCGTCCTATAGGTGCGCAGGGTATGACAGGGTGCGGTCCTTGGTATTGCGGTTTGACTTGAGCGCCTTACCTTATCTGCTCCGCCTAATCCCCGGGCCCTTACCGAACGCGCGTCCCTAGTCGACCCCGACCATGTCGGTCGGGGAAGAGCTGCAAGCAGAGGTTTGGCGTATCCCTGGTCGAAAAAGGAGGTCGGAGTCAGACTATGTCCCCTCCTTAGCTAGGCCTTCCGGTCGCGGACTGGATCGTTCTCCTGGCCTGTCATTAGGTATCTAGGCCGGCCTGGGAGGAGCGCGTTGTCGCTACGCCGTCTGTTGGGCTGAGTTTTTGCTGGAAAGCGGGCCTATTGGGGACCCTAGGTTTATGAACCCGACACTTGCATTGCATGTACGAAGTATATATATTATTATATTTCTCAAAATACGTAATGGAGCTCAAACTCATTTAAGAAAGAGAGCCCACCAAACAGGCGGCCACTATACATGGTGTCGTCTATATTTATCTACAGGGGTTGTTGATCACAGACTTACAATACAAGAAGCTAGCTAGTAACCAGAATGTATAAGCATTCACGTATTTGCCTTATAAAGAAAAGAGGCAGGATGCATGAACTAATCGCCCACGTAAGTGAGGTGTGCCAGAAGAAACAGGCTAGCAAGTTGCATGTGTTTATCATGTACATATATATATAGGTATGCGACAAGCTAATAGAAGTATGTACATGTATATGCAAGTAGCAGCAGTAAGCTTCTTCAGTCACTAGGAAGGCGTATGTGCACCTATGCAAGCCGGCCGGCCGGCCGCGTTCGTCAACTTCTTCATCATCAATGCAACAGCTCCTTAAATTCAAAAAAAATGCAACTGCTCCTTCGCCCATAATGCCCAAAGTGTCCATGGATCATCGAACGCGTCGCGTTATGTGACGAAAAGGATGCCGAGTCTACGACGACCGAAGCCGCATCTGGAGAGCAGCTAGCGCTGCACAGCCCAATGAGAAGGGGCAGCTGACCGGCACCGCACCGCCCTGCTACAGAGAAGGTGCCCACTGCGAGTGTCGAGTACGTGAAACTAGCATCCATATGGCGCCGAGATCGAAGTCGCTGGCCAAAAGCAGCACCATCAGCGGCATGTATGCTGCCGTGGCGGTGAAGCAGCCGAGGCTGTGCAACGTGCAGAAGCGACCGTGGGGCTCCCGCTCTCCACATCCTTGAAGATGGCAGCGCCGCCTCTTCAGCGACTCCAGCATCAGTGCATCACCACCCTCGACGAACGCGATCCAAGCCTTGGACAGACGCCTACTCGATGACGACGCCGACGGCGGAGGCTGACGATGGGGGTAGGGAAGGGTGTCCACAGCGAATCGTCACCGAGGCGTCGCACATCCCACCGGAGCGCCCGCAGAATTACTGCGACTGCACCATGAAGCCGCATCCGCGCGTGCGCCAGGTGCTGTCATCGCGGACGCAGACGTCGGGGCCGATCCTCTCGGCAAAGGCACCGGCAGGGCCACGGAGGTCCTACGGCACCACGGTAAAGGCGTTCTACGAACAGGAGCCCGAGCAGAGCACGGCGTCGGAGCCGAGGACGACGCAGGTGCGGGCGCCTCCCCGCAGCGAGGTACGGTGCGGTCATGGGAGCCGGTGTCGACACGGGAGCTACTATCCGGTGAAGCCATGGAAGAAGACGACCTTGAAGCCACGCGCCCGCACCGCCCTACGCGACTCGGCTGCCCGCCGCCCGCTGCAGAGGAGCCGCCGAGCTCTGTAGCTGCCGCTCCCGATGAGGGCCTGCAGAGGATAGGGTTGCCGGCTAGAAACAAGATGGGGGCATTCTGGACATTTTAACTAGCCGGACCCACATGTCAGGATGGTCAAACCGTTAAAAACTAACAGAATATGACGGGAATGACATCGAGGGTAAAAAAATTCCGACCAGTGGCACTTATGACAGCTAAAACTTTTTTATGGCTTATGAGTAATTACAAATTTTTATAATGGCACATTGGTAAATGCCTCTATAATGAATAAGGTGGTGATAGATCAACTTATTGCATTCCACAAATCAAATAAAAAAGTGAGTGAGAACAAGATGGATCACCTCATTTCTCAAAACCAAACATAGCCCAGGTCAAGGGCGTCGTTGTTTTGAGTTGAGACCCAGAGATACCGGCCCGGCCCGGCCCATATTCGTAAGTGAAAATAATTATACTCCTCCAGACCTATCTGGCTATCTCTGTCATGGAGCTACTTTTTGCTAGCAAAAAAAGAAAGAAAAACTACCCCAAAAGTGCCCAATCATTTGCCTCGTATAAAATTTGTAGCTTGTCACACTTCGGACAAAAAGATCTATATAGTTCGATTTGGCCACAAATTCACCAAAAGCAGAGGCTGTTTTGCCATTTTATGCCTATCTAGCGGACACGACCAGCGGCTCACCTTTGTATGAATAACAGAAGCGATGACAATGTAGCACACATCCGTAAAACATTGCTGATTGTACCAAAGAGCGTACCTGTTCAGATAGAAGCGTATGTTTAACCAATCCTGCTACTCCCACCATCCACTTTAATTTTATCTAATAGCTTTAACGACGCTTTTAGATAAATATGTGCATCAACATTTATATACAAGTTCAAGAATACATTGTCAAACATATTTCATCAGAAATCCAATTAATAATCTCACTTGAACTTGTAGATGTTTATGTATTTTTCCATAAACTAGATTAAAGTTGACTACGAACAAAAGCGACAAATCATAGACTAATACATACTACATCCGTCCACAAACAAATCAATTTTTAGAATTGTCTTAAGTCAACCATTTTAAGTTTGACTAAATTTATAGAAAAGAAAGAAAAAATTTATAACACCAAATTAGTATCATTAAATCTATCATAAAAATATATTTCCATAATATGCTCATTTAGTTTCATAAACATTTATGCTATTTTCTATATATTCGGTCAAACATAAAAAGTTTAACTTAAGACGATACTAGAATTAATTTATTCAAGTAAGTAGTTGAAGAAATGGGTGGGGTGTTAGGGGGAATGTGGGTTATGTTTATAACCATGTAAAGAACGTATGTATGCTTGTAGGCCTATATGAAGCTCGAAACTTGGGCACGTCAGAAAACTAAATACTACATTTGCATTTTCACCAAAGATATGGTAGCACGTGGAGTGAAACAGAGCGCATAGCGTATTACTATTACCTATCAGTCAAACTCACCCTCATTTTCTCTCTTTTTGGGTTTGTTTTTTACCCTTTTACCGGCCTCACCAGAGCTATGGGTATATATATAGTCTACAGACTCAACAGCCAAAGAATGTACATCAGGGATTGTAAACACAACACTTTTACTTCTCATGATCTTCATTTGATGTGTCAATCTTGATTACAAGAGGTTGTTGCAGATCCGAGGGAGAGGCTACCACAGGAAGCTGCGATGTTCCTACATCGAGCTCTCCATTCTCGGCCAATGCCTTCTCCAGAGATGATTTTGCAATTTTTGTGACGCAGATAATCAAGACCACTGCAGGACCACAGTGAAAACAGCCAGTATATACATGAGCAAGAAGAGACTTGTTAAGATAATTGAACAGGAATAATTTAACATGTCATTTTAAGATAAATTCTTCAAATTTTCTATAGAGAAGGGATTGCCCACTCAATGTTGCAAATCCACTGAGCTGAATTGAAGGCCTACAGTTGAATGCATTTCTGTTTGCTTTCTGGATATCCATTAATAAGAATGCTGGTTTGCCAAAGTGCGCAAATTTATTTCTCCCAAGTCCCATAGACCTTAAAGTGTGCAAATTTATTTCTCCCAGGTCCCATAGACCTTCTAGAATTGCAATTAAATTTCAGTTGAATCAGTTTTATCTGCTCCTCATTTCCTCAAGGCCTAAGCTGTGCCAAGATGAAATTTCATTAGTCATCTATAACCAGGGCATGCAAAACCTTCAAGGGGATCCCCATGTCTCGGCTATCAGCATGCACTGCTGTTCTTTAATAAGTAGATTCAGAAACCAAAAGCAAGGATGTTTAAAATCTCCTAGGACTTGTGTATAAATCCGGACATGAAATAAGGAGAATGGCCCAATTTACAAGATCCTGATGTATTAAAAAGATAAGGTAAGAAACACATGACTTTAAGTCAACTGGCTTGGTATTTTTAAGACATTAAGATTTTGGATAAAATTAGAGTGAATTATACCTGTAACTAAGTACCAAAAAAGACAGATGCTATCAGAACTATAAAGGGAGGATAATGGCACATACCAGATAATACAAAGCCAGATATTATCAAAATCTGAAAGAAAAAAGAAACAAGCATAGGTATCAGCTGAAGTTACAAGAACCAATGTATTAAATCAAAATCTACTTCTGAGTGTTGGCTGCCAGAGGGCAGCTTGGCCAACAGGCCGCTTGGATTGTATTGCAAAAATGACTTAGGGATACAAAGATGCTAACCACTGCATATATAGGCAAGTGGTGTACCTACTTCTTAGCATATTCTAACTGCATAAAGCAGATGCTATGATTCCTACTTGGTTGCCAAGGCACCATGATCAACTTGGTTGCCAAGGAAACACATTACAGAGAATAGTAAATATCTTATAGCAGGTAACATGAAAAACAAGAACACTAGGCTAACTACTGACAATTCTCCCCTTTAGCCTTGTGGTCCTTGGAAGTGATATGCTTGAGCCCAATTCTTCCCCTCATCTCTTCAAATTTTGATCTTCCAAGAGACTTGGTTAGAATGTCAGCCAGCTGATTAGTGGTGGATATGTGATCAGCCTTGATACTTCCATCTTCCAAGCAGTTTCTAATGAAATGGTACTTGATTCTGATGTGTTTACTGCGCTCATGAAAGACTGGATTCTTGGCTAGAGCAAGTGCAGACTTACTGTCAACCTTCAGTTCAACCACTTCCACATTCCTTCCAAGGAGGTCTGCTAGCAACCTGGATAGCCAAATAGCTTGTTTTGCAGCTGTGGTAGTGGCAATGTACTCAGCTTCACAACTAGATAGAGCTACCACCTTCTGCTTCACAGACTGCCAGCATACAAGATTGCTTCCCAGGAAGAACAGAGTGCCACTAGTGCTTTTGCTGGTGTCAATGTCCCCAGCCAAGTCACTGTCGCAGTATCCAACAAACCTTGCTCTCCCTGGAGCTTTAGTGTAGTGAAGTCCGAATTCCAGAGTACCAGCCACATATCTCAGGATGCGCTTGATGGCAGCTTGGTGCTCTGCTGTTGGTCTTTCCATGAACCGACTGACAAAGCCAACTGAGAAGGCTAAGTCAGGTCTTGTGTGGACCAAGTATCGCAGGCTGCCCACCAATCTTCTGTATTGGGTAGGATCAACTTCTTCAGCCGTGCTCTGCCTGCTCAACCTCAGCCGTTCCTCCATTGGTGTATGGGCAGGGTTGCAGGCATCCATGCCTCCTAGCTCAAGGATCCTCTTGGCATAATGGGTCTGCCTCAGAGTGATCCCAGCTGAATCTTGATGTACTTCGACTCCCAGGTAGAAAGACAGAAGGCCGAGGTCGCTCATGTCGAAGACCTTCTTCATCTGAGCCTTGAAACCTTCTATGGCTTGAGTGCTGGCACCGGTGATGATCAAATCATCAACATAGACACCGATCAGCAGCAGCTCCTCCCCTGTTCCTCGCCTGTACATCGCAGCTTCATGGTCGCTTTGCTGGAAACCCATCTCCTTGAGGGTGGCATCCAGCTTGGCGTTCCAAGCTCGAGGAGCCTGCCGCAGGCCATACAGAGCCTTGCGCAGACGGTACACCATCTTCTCCTTCCCGGCGACGGTGAAGCCAGACGGCTGCTTCACATACACCTCCTCCTTGAGGTCGCCGTTGAGGAAAGCAGATTTGACGTCCATGTGGTGGACGCGCCATCCTTCTTGGGCTGCCAGCGCGAGGAGAACTCGGACGGATTCCATGCGCGCCACGGGAGCAAACGCGTCGTCGAAGTCGATCCCTTCCTGCTGGACGAAGCCCCGCGCCACCAAACGCGCCTTGTACTTGGTCACCGCGCCCCGCTCGTCCTTCTTGAGCTTGTAGACCCACTTCAGAGTGATGGGCCGATGACCGGGAGGAAGCTCCACAAGTTCCCAAGTGCAGTTCTGCTCAACTGCCTTGATCTCCTGCTCCATGGCGGCCTGCCAGGCAGGATCGCCTTCAGCCTCCGTGAAGTTGGCTGGCTCGCCGGCGTGCGTGAGATGAAGCTCGGCGAAGAGACGTGAAGCCGGCAGCGGTGTGGGTGCGTCCCCGATGATGTTGGGCATGGTACGGTACCGCAGCTGCTCGCCACCGTAGGAGGCATCAAGGCGATCGTCGTCGTCCTCGAGCGGTGACGCGAACTCAACTGGGTCCGCCTGCTCTGTTTCTGCTGCTGGTGAAGCAGAGGAAGCTGGTGAAGCAGAGGAAGCTTGTGGATCATGCTCCCCTGGAGCTGGTGACGGCGTGTGCGGCGGGGCTCCGTCTGTGTCGACTCCCCAGAACTCGATGTCGAAGTCACTGGAGGCGGAAGCAGACGTCCCGGCGGCCGAATTGGACCAATCCCAGCCGCGCCCTTCATCAAACACCACGTCGCGGCTCACCTTCACGCGTCCCGTCACCGGATCGAGGACCCGATAGGCCTTGGCGCCCTCGGCGTAGCCGATGAAGACCCCAGCCTTGCCGCGGTCGTCGAGCTTGCGCAGGTGTCCGAGCTCCCTTGTGTAGGCGACGCAGCCGAATGTACGCAGGTAGCTCACCGCCGGCGCTCGTCCATGCCAGGCTTCATGGGGGGTCTTGCCTTGCAAGCTTCTTGTTGGCGCGCGGTTGAGCAGATGCACCGCCGTCATTACCGCCTCCCCCCAGAATTTGGCCGGCATGGACCTCTGCTTCAGAAGCGCGCGCGCGGTCGCCACGACCGTCTGATTGCGCCGTTCCACAACACCGTTTTGCTGCGGTGAGTGTGGTGCAGAGTAGTGCCGCTTGACTCCTTCGGCGGCGAAGTACTGCGCTAGCTCGCCGACGGTGAACTCTCCTCCATTGTCGGTCCGCAGTACCTTGAGCTCACGGCCGGTCTCCTTCTCTGCTTCGGCCTTCACCCGCTTCACGGCATCCGCAGCAGCATCCTTGGTCGGCAGAAGCACCGCCCACATGAAGCGGGTGGCGTCGTCCACCATCAGCAAGAAGTAGCGGCGCCCTCCTGGCGTCGCCGGCGTCACCGGCCCACATAGGTCGCCGTGGACGAGGTCCAAGGGCGCCTGCGCGCGGTACTGCGCCTGCTGCGGAAATGGCTTGCGGCGGAGCTTGGTAGTGACGCAGGTGTCGCAGACTTGCTCCGCATGCTTGATCACCGGCATCCCCCTCACCATCTCCTTCTTGCCGAGCTGGTGCAGTGCCTCGAAGCTGAGATGCCCGTAGCGCTCATGCCACCTCCATGACTCGTCCTCTTTCGTGGCGGCAAGACATACCGGCCGCGCGGCCTCCAAGTGCAGGACGTACAACCGACTGGGCCCGCGATGTACCTTGGCGAGAAGACGACTACGCCGGTCCCAGATGCGGAGCACTCCATGATCAATCTCCACCCTGGAGCCTCCTTCGTCGAGCTGCCCCAAACTCATGATCGAGTTCCGGAGCGCTGGGATGTAGAAGACGCCGTGGAGGACGCGCTGATCTCCGTTTTTGGCCTGGAAGACGATGGAGCCGGTCCCCTTGATTTCCACTCGAGACGAGTCGCCGAACCGCACCGTGCCGCGCGCCGTGGTGTCGAGCTCGGCGAAGAGCTCCCGGCGGCCGGTCATGTGATGCGTGGCCCCGCTGTCGAGGTACCATCCGTCGAGCGCCTCCTCGTTGGCGCTGGTGTTGAGGAAGACTCGCGCGCGCGGCTCGTTGATGTCGAGGGAGACCGTGGCCTTGGAGCAGACGGCTTCGTCCTTCTCGTCAAGCTTGAGGAAGCCGTGGGCGAAAAACAGAGCACCATCATCGTCCTCTGCTTCTGCGACGTGAGCAGCTCCGCCACGCCCTCCACCGCGCCTTCCTCCTCGATCACCTCCAACACGGTAGCCTCCTCCGCGTTGGTTGCCACCGCCACCACCGCGGTCACCACCACCACGGCGCGGCTGGCGGCAGTCGCGCGCCCAGTGGCCGCGATCACCACAGTTGAGGCAGGTGTCGTCGTTTACCCCGCGATCGTCGCCACCGCGATTTCCCTTCCCGCGCTGCTTCTTGCCGCCGCGTGGACGACGTCGTGGTTCCTTGCCCGACGCGGAAACGGCAGCCTCCTCCTTCTCCTTGGCACGCCACTGCTCCCTTGTCAGCAGCAGTCCACCGATGGCGGCCGGTTCCGCGTCCAACGCCTCCATGTCGTCCACCGTCTTCAAGCGTCCAGACACCTCCTCGATGGTGAGGTCCTGGAAGTCCAGAAGCGTCTCGATGGCGATCCGGAGCTGAGCGTACTTTGGCGGCACGGCGCGCAGGAGTCTCTCCACCGCGCGCTCTTCATCGATGTCGTTGTCGCCGTGGAGAAGAAGCTGCTGCTTCAGGGCCATCAAGCGAAGGGTGAAGTCCTCGATCTGCTCTCCTGGACGAAAGGCGAGCTTCTCCCAGTCGCTGCGGAGTCGCTGGAGCGTGGCGCGGCGCACTCGATCGACTCCGATTCGCGCGGCGGCGATGGAGTCCCAGGCCTCCTTGGCCGATCCCTTCTCGGACAGCGGCATCTGCATCTCCTGTGGCACGGCGGCGATGATCGCCTCCACCGTGCGCCTGTCCTCATGGTATGGCAGGTCCTGGTACTCGATCGCATCCCAGAGTTGCCGCGCCTGGAGCTTCAGCTTCATGATCGAGGCCCACTCATGGTAATTTGTCTTGTTGAGCATCGGCCAGGTGGAACTTGCGCCAGAGTCCTTGTACACGGTCTGGATCACCGGCGAGCGGCCCCTGGCCCGTCCGCGGCGGCGATCCTGATCCCGATCGGGCGACCGCGTCTGCCTGCGCTCGCGCTCCGGACTCCTCCGCGGAAACGGGCGGCGATCACGCGGCGGATCCTCCTCCACCAACTCTCGACGCAGAGCCGCGGCCGTGGCGGCTGCGTTCCGAGCTGCTGCTGCTGCGGCCTCCGCGGCCTGCTGCGCCTGCGCGGCTGCGGCCTCTGCCGCGGCCAGACGCTGCGCCCGGTGCTCGGCGGCGGCGGCTGCTGCTGCTGCTCTCTCTGCGGAGGTGGCCATGCTCTTCCCTATCTCTCAACCGGCTCTAGATACCAATTGTTGGCTGCCAGAGGGCAGCTTGGCCAACAGGCCGCTTGGATTGTATTGCAAAAATGACTTAGGGATACAAAGATGCTAACCACTGCATATATAGGCAAGTGGTGTACCTACTTCTTAGCATATTCTAACTGCATAAAGCAGATGCTATGATTCCTACTTGGTTGCCAAGGCACCATGATCAACTTGGTTGCCAAGGAAACACATTACAGAGAATAGTAAATATCTTATAGCAGGTAACATGAAAAACAAGAACACTAGGCTAACTACTGACACTGAGATACAAATGAGGAACAACTTCTCCTGCGTCCTTCGAGAAAAAAAATGAGGAACAACTTAACAGAAACATTTGATTCACTGGTGATGAGGTACCAAAAAGAAAGAGGTTTTCTTTGCTGTAGCATTTGTTATCTACTCCCTCCATCCCAAAAAGAGTCAAACAATTTTAAGTTTGACTAAATTTATACAAAAAAGTACTAAAAACTATGATACTGAATAAATATCATTAGATCAATTATGGAATATATTTCATAGTAAACATATTTGGAGACATAAATGTTGAGATTATTTTCTATGGTCAAATTTTAGAAAGTTCGACTTGTCACCTAGATTTTGCATTCTTTTTTGGGATGGAAGGAGCTTGTCGATATAGGATGTTCAATGTTTTCCTTGCACGTCTCCGCTAAAACTAAGACATAACTTGCAACTGTTCCATCTACTTCCAAGTGCTACCCCACCAAAATCAAACACGGCCTAATCAATACACTGATATACCACCACACATGTAAGAATTGTGGCAGTGATCAAAATTTTGCCCTCAAGCTCAAATCAAATATCCCAAGATTAAATCACTCATTCAAGTACAAGTGCAAAAGAAAAAGATAACTGCAAAGTTTTCTAGGTTTTGCAGAGGTTCGTTGATGACACAACTTATTACTTTATTAGTAACACGGATGTACTGGGAGCGCAAATGGACAAATTTTATCAGATCCCAATCATCTTAATTCTGTATGATAAACAAATCGTTTATGCAAACAGACATATTTAATAACTTGTGTTCATGTAGGAACCAAAGATAAATGCAAAAAAAAAGAACCTAATGATACATTTTTTCTTTCTTTATGAAAAAAGTTATTTACTCTGTATTCAAAAATTTTATATGAACTGATAGCTACAAAACACAAGCCAATACATGACATCACAAGCACAATGCAGCAATTGAGATAATGCATCATTAGTATTACTCACCCATCGAGTAGTCGAGATCTCGCTCCACCCATGTGTCACATCTGATAGATCTTTCAGTGTTGTTCCAACGTACACCAAGGCAAGAGTGATTGGCTGTAAAACAAGGATGATTAGCAACAATGAAATGTAGCATTGCCTTGATGGGCTAAGAACAGTTCATAAATGAAAAGGGTAATATAAAGCTGAGTTAGCTAATGACATGAGTATGCTGTTAATAGTCACAACTCACAAAGTTTTCTGTGTAAATATATTATCAATAAAATAGATTTAGTATCAAACAAGTACCAAAGGAAAACAGCACATTTACTTATAAAGCATAGTCTAACACAGCAAATTATGCAAACAAACAAATGGTTGCAATTATGCAAACAATGTAGCAGATAGTTACAAAGCAAAGTTTCAATGAGACAGATATAGTATGTGCCAGTAGCCTGGTGCCGTCATACAGCAACAGAGCCTTTTTTTTTTCCTCCCCAACCATTTGGGGTAGTCTAGACATGAAGCCCAAAGAAGCCATCAACAAAGATGACATAAAATGTAAAAAGGTAACAAGTGGAAGCATACCATCATTCCCAACCAAGAAGCCAGCATGTACTCTCCAACACCAACAGGAGTGACAGATAACAGGTAGTTCAACATGTTGAACGGAAGTAAAGGTACAAGCCTTAGTAGCAACACGATCTGCACATATTATGTTAGAAGCCTTAGTGAAACCACGTAAATGAATCAGACAAATTCATAATATGGTTAGAGTTGGGCAATCCCATATCAGTCCAATGTTATTTTCAGCCAATTGTGTCTAAAACCTCCAGACTGCAAAAAATTACCTTGAAGCCAGATCTTTGGATAGCAATGGCTACTGCTTGAAACTTAGGGTAATCTTTGCATTTCGAGAGAACATAAGGCCTCCCAATCTGCAACAATATTATAGAACTCTTACGATATCACAAAAGTAATAATACTTGAAAATAATTGAAACTTATAGTACTTGGAAATCTACTCAGCGGACATAATTATCCACAGGAACAAGGTGCATAAGGTGTAACCAATTATCTTTAATGTAGTTGCAGTCGAAACACAAGATAAAAAAAAAGGCATGCACCACAGAATACACAGTTTGTAACATGAAAGATAGCAATAACTGGGCAACCAACCAGATGCAATGAACTGATTTAGCACTTAGCATTTACCCTACAGCACTATTCGATTCGCAACATATAATTTTTTTAATACAGAAAAAGGAACATTTACTATACATACCGTCCTGCCAAGCAGAAATGCAGCAGTTGCACCAATTGTTGCTCCAATGGAATCAGCAACAAACCCTACTGGCAATCCAAATAAATAGCCCCCTCCAAGCTGGTAAAAGAATTGCAGCAACATAAAAAGGTGATCTAACACGAGGGCTCTTAAAAGAGGAAAAGGGCAAGGCTTGTAAAAAGGGGAAATAGCAATCTAACGTACTGTAAGAATTGATGCTGGAACAGCTAAGACTGTCAGAGGGATGTAAGCGAGGGCCCTGTAATATTACACAACATGAATATAATTAAGTTGGAAATGAAAAAGATGGTAAGGTCATATAACATAATATAGAACAACGAATCAACGATACTCCACTACACAGCTTTATGGCATGTCACTGCAAGTGCAAGCCAAATACGAGTACCAGGCATAACAAAGCAAGGCTTACATATATCTTGTAGGTGGGTTTGGGTTTTATTTAAGGGGCAGGACATATGTTTTCTATGAAAAGCTGTGTAGTGGAGTACAGCAGTAAGTGTGCTCCAAAAGTGTGGCTGCAAGTGAGAAACTACCACTTATGTGCAGAGAGTTCAATACTTACAACACCAAAGGACCCCATGGACCCAAGTTCTCCTTGATCCAAACCAGAAAGTCCTTTAAAATCTGTCAATGTAAACTTAAACCAATAAGTACCTGATGTGGAGGTTAAATTAATCTACATTTTAAGCTCCATAATCTTAAGATTTATAGGCAACAAGAAAGCGAGGAGAAGGGAAGTAAGAACTTCTCAAACTCTGGATTATCCTAGTAAATTAAAATATCACAGCATTATGATGTAGGGAGTACCCAGTGCAGAGAACTCCCGCTCTGTGCAGGGTCTGGGGAAGGGTGTCAGTGGCAAGCCTTACCCTCGCCTGGGCAATGCGAGGAGACCGCGACTCGAACCCGGGACCTTCCGGTCACAGGCGGTAAGACTCTACCGCTTGCACCAGGCCTGCCCTTCCACAGCATTATGATGTAAACTAGGTAAAAAGAATAAAACTAATTGACAAAAATTCTCTCAATCAAGATGAAAAAAAGCAGAGCAGGTAATGCCGTGAGCTGGACAGCTGAGAAAGGTAAACTTCAGGTATTAAGTTATGACCATCTTGAGGCAAATTAAAACGGAAAGCAGTATAACAGCTACTAAAGACAGAACTAGATAATACCACAAGGACATATCCATAATTGAACAAGGCATGAACGGATGACAAATTAAGCACTAGAATGGTCAGATGACAAAAATGATTCCAACAACTAATCCCCCTGATTCATGCATCCTGACCTACTATGGCACGCAACAGTGGATGTGAGAAGCAATAGAGTACCCTTTGGAAGTTTCCTGCTAGACAGGAAAAGTCTTTCAATTTGGGAATACATGTATTCATGATATGTGTTACTTACAACCATGTCATGTCATAACGCATTGACCCAGTCTACTCAAAACGATACTACATTTCTGATGACTGAAACATTCGAATGCACATTTGACACGGCCCATCATTAGCTCCACTCGAACAGGAATTTCCGGCCATATAGATAGCAACACGAAGTATAACCATGGCAGATTTGGGTACCGAGGGGAGGAAGGGGGAGCTGAACCAATCACGAGAGCAAACGAACCTACATTTCAACAACCAGGACGACTGTTTCCATGCCTAACCACACTCATCCTCCCAACATGGAATCGCGAACGGGCCCAATTTAGATAGCGGGGTGGAGATTGGAGAAACCCGAACCTTCTCGACGGGGAGCGTGAAGAGTGCGACGCCGACGGCGACGAGCAGGACGGCGGCTACGGCGAGGCGGACGGCCGAGGGCCACGAGAGCGCCATGGACGCGAGCAGCCTCCTGCGCCAGGGCCTGAGCCTGCCGCAGTCCTCCCCGCCCTCCGCGCCGTCCGCCCAGCCCCCCGCCCTCCCCCGCGCCCGCAGCCCCACCGCGGCGCCTGCCAGATTGGCCGCCCCCCGGATCCGCCCACCCGCCTCCGCCTCCTCCGCCCTCGCGCACCGCTCGCTGCTACCGCTAGCACGCCCGCCCGCCGAGGCAGCTCATCGCGCGCGAGCGAGAGAGAGAGAGAGAGCTGCGGGCGGCTGGATCTGGACACAGGCGAGCGGGTGGGGGTGGAGGTGGAGGTGGAGGTGGAGGCGTCGCGTACTCGCGTTGCGTGCGGGTTCGATTTCTCGTTGCCCCTTCCCGGGTACAGGCGAGCACGGGAGGAAACAGGGAGGGGGGAGGCTTTCGCTTCGCGGGGTTCGCTTCGCTTGCTCGCACGCCTTGCTTCCGCTTCCACCTACCGTCCGTGTCCGTCCCCGGCGGGGAGCGCCCAGCACCGACAGACGTGACGCGCGTGATCCGGTCGCCTCTGGCTGACGGGCGGTGGAGACTAGAGACTGAAGGGTGGGCCCCGCATCAGACACGCGGATGATGTGTTTAGGTCGTGAATTTGGAGAATTTGGCTATCGTAGCACTTTCGTTTTTATTTGATAATTATTGTTTAATCATGAACTAATTAGGCTCGAAACGTTCGTCTCGTAATTTTCAACCAAACTGTGCAATTAATTTTTTTTATCTACATTTAATGCTCCATGCAAGTATCGTAAGATTCGATGTGATGGATATTGTAGCACTTTTTGAAAAAAGTTTTTGGGAACTAAACAAGCACTTATTATTGTCCATTGTCGTACCGGATAAATAAAAAGTGCACTCTCATAGACTATAATAATAAACATAAAAAAAGCTAAAAACTTTGACTATCACTTTCAACATGTCTATAAAATGCTCCTTACGATTCAACAGCATGTTCGGTTAGGGCTCAAACGAGGTTAGGGCTCAAACGATCATATACGATCGTAGATTATTACTGTTGACTGATTTGGTGTGAGAGAAAAATACTATTCTGACTGTAAATTTACGATCGTTTACGACCAACCGAACAGGCTGCAAATACATGTCTATTTGACTTGGGCATGAGACAAAAAAAAACTATATATATTGTCCATCTAATATTGCTTGAATAAGATGATTAATGGGTGGTACATGTAAGATCATGCGAGTTGCGAGCATCTATATCGCTACTGTGTTAAAAAAAAGAGTAAAACATGTGGAACCTAGAGTAAAACGGAGGCACATTTTTGGAGCGAAGGCTGGATATAATCTTGCTTCGGTACTCGTACTCCTATCTGAAAGATAGATTATTTTAGAATTTCTGTTGATAAAACTTTTTCAGCTATTTATGGACAAAATAGGTGGCCAAGGTGTCGGGAGAGTATATGACTGTATTACCCAGTTTTTTTTTTGTACGGTGCACATGATGACTGCATGCTTTGTTTTAGTTTCTTTGCATATGTGTTTTTTCTGTTCTTACGTGCTTCGACCACCCTTTGTCTATAACAACCTGCCTGGGTCTATCAACTGCTGCCTCACCGTGTCGGTTCTTTGGTTCTAAAAAAAACAAGCAAAAAATATTTCTGGTTCTTTGTTCGCTATGATTATCTGCGCAATGCTCGCCGTGAATGGAGTCGTCTGTTCCATGTGGTGGCGACCTGCACAGTATGTTCTTTTTATTCTATTTTACCTGCTTTCTATATGCTGTTTGCTCCGGTTGTTGCACACGTTCCTATTTGTTGCACTAACTTACCGGTTGCCCTGGCAGTGGACGGCTCGGTGCGCCTGCGCGCCTCTGCTGCCGCCTCCTCGGCTCCCCGCACTAGGCAACGTATGTACCTAGCGCTATTGCGCATCTCCTCTTCCTTCTACTACATTATTAATAGGTTGTGTGATGTTTCTTAACTCATGCCGTGCTTCGTCCCATCCTGCTGATACGTCTGGTCTGTTCTTGCTATGCCGCAATTCCTTACAGCCAGATTCCTCGCTTCCATTACCGCTGGCCCATCGCGCGCCGCAACGTATGTGCTGACTTCCTTCTTGTTGCTTATCTTAGTGGGCATGCGCTACCGGACTTTGTTAATATCTGTCCTTTCTATTAGGTACTGCACCCTCTGATGAGCCAGGCGGCTCTTGTCCTCCTGTTCAGCCGGACCGTTTGTTACGGTTAGGCCCTTCTACTACAGCTCCACCAAGATCTCGTGCGTGGCGCCGCCTTTTCCACCAACAGCCTGCCTCGCCGACGCATGTCCAGTCGTCGGACCCTTCTTCTCGTGTGGGTGGTTCATTGCGGTCAGGGTCTTCGCCTCAGCAGAATGCAGCAAGTCGCGTCAGACGCCGTGCGTTCTGCTTGCCATTCCATGGTTTGTGGTCCTCTTGTCAGATTACGAGTGCTATCTCTAAAATTCCGAGCTCCTACGTAGGTACCAGCACACCCTATGTTATTCGAAGTTCTGATCCCGCAGCTTCCAGGCAAAAGAGGAGGCGCCTTCTACAGCAGCACCGGCTGGTTTGGGGAGGTAACAGCCGCGCTTGCCTTCTATATATTATCCGCATCTTACTCGCCGAGCCGTCCCTTCATGGTTTCTTTCCTCTTCAAGAGCCGCTGCTGTTCGTAGTGCAGACCTTGTCTGTGGCCAGTTTGATCCGGAGTTTGTTAATGCACTCAAAGGTACAGACTCAGCCTATGCTCCGCGGCCTATGCCATCCTTTGCCTTCATATAGCAACGTGTTGCTTCTGTCATTCCATCGATCGTGCCATTGTTGTTCATTCCTTTTCTCCTTCTTGGTTCTGCAGTATCCTATCATGAACAGTCTTACTATGGAGGACCTTCGCATGAATGTTCTAGCTGCCAGGCTGTTTTCTGGCATGCTGAAAGAGTTGCAAAAGAGTCATGCCAGGGTTCACAGGATATCATCTATAACAAATGCTGTAGAGGAGGCAAGGTTATCATACCTCCGTTCCCACCTCGGCCAGAACCTTTGGCTTCGCTTGCCAGGTTCGATGGTGGCACTCCTTCTAACAAGTTTATGCGGACCATCAGGCAGTACAATTGCCTTTTTGCTTTCACGTCTATGGGTGCAAACATAGACCGATCCATCAACAATGGTGGAGGCCCTCCTGTCTTCAAAATCTGCGATCAGATTCATCACTGCATAGGTTCCTTGCTGCCCCCAGAAGACACTCCTCCCAAGTTTATCCAACTCTATGTTTATGACACATCGAACGAGGTTCACAACAGAATAAGTGCGCTCAGCCGTGATGACAGGCGAGGCACATATTTCGATCCCACTGTTGTTCAGGCTCTGGCTGATATGCTTGATGAGCACAACCCTTTAGTGCAACAATTCAGGATGGCCAGAGATAGGCTATCTGAGGAAGACACTGAGGAGTTTGTCATTCGGATTGTGGGGCCTCGTGATGGAGACCCACCGCAATACAGCCTGCCAGCCACTGAAGAGCTTGCCATGCTTGTTGTGGGAGACTTTGGTCCTGAGGCGTTCGAACGAGATATTGTTGTACAGACACGGGCAGGTGAATTGAAGCAGATTTCATCTCTTCATCCAGCCTTCATGGCACTGTAGTATCCTTTGCTCTTCCCATATGCTGAGCGTGGGTTCCAGATTGGAGTTCTATATGCTGGTTTTACGGCAACAGAAGAGAATACGTACAACAAAGTCACAATGCAGGATTATTTCTGCTACATGTTTCATTATAGAAGGAACCAGCCGAATCCGTACCTTTGTTTTGGTGCATTATCTAGCCAAGCTAAAGTTGATGCAAGAGCTTGTGTTGATGAAAATAAGGTTAATTACTTAATCAAGAACCAAGCAGATATTCGCATGGAAAGTATCCAAGGCATCTGTGATGCTATTAGTAAAGGGTCTACGCACGGTGATGAAATGGGTAAAATGACAGTGTTACCAACTTCGTTCACTGGTGGCAGGCGCTATATGATTCAAAATTACCATGATGGAATAGCTATCTGCCGAGAGTATGGCCCCCCAAATTTCTTTGTTACTTTTACATGCAATCCTAAATGGTTGGAGGTCGCAGAAGGTATATTTGATCCTGGTCAAAAACCGACCGACAGATCCGATATCATCGTAAGAGTGTTCAATATGAAACTAGAGGAGCTTCTACATGATATCAGACCTAGGACTGTTTTTGGAGTATGCACTGCAGGTAATGTGTTTCTACGTTGCCTGCTCATAGTCCCTAGCGTTCCTACTAGGTGCATGCTTCCACTAAAGTTCCCATCTTGCCTTTCGCTCTCCCTTACCTCATGTGCCTGTGTTTCTAGATTCTAAACATCATGTCTGCTTCTCCATGCAGTCCTACACACCGTCGAGTTTCAGAAATGTGGTCTCCCGCATGCGCATATTATCTTGTGGACCGCATCAGACACATCAAATCCCACTCCTGGGATGATCTATACTTACATATCTGCTGAGATACCGGATCCGAGCATTGATCCGTTAGGGTATGCTCTTGTTGCCGAACACATGATCCATGGGCCGTGTGGTGCTGACAATCCTAGGTGCCCCTGCATGAAGGATGACAAGTGCTCCAAGCGTTTCCCCAAGCCGTATCAGCCAGAGACCTCTGTCAGTTCTGATGGATTTGCTGTGTACAGAAGAAGGCAGAATGATTTTTTTGTCGAGAAGAGTGGTTTCAAAATGGATAATAGATGGGTCGTTCCACACAACATGTCTTTGCTAAAAAGATATCAGGCTCATATTAATGTTGAGTGGTGCAATAAAACCACTTTCATTAAGTACCTATTCAAGTATGTGACAAAGGGTGCTGATTGCAGCAAAGTTTATTTAGAAAGAGTCAGTCGTGGTGTCGTTGTGCCATATGACAGGCAGACAGAGACGGTTAATGAGATAAAGGAGTATTTGGACTGCCGATACATTTGCGACCAAGATGCGTGCTGGCGGATGTTTGGCTACGACATCCATAGACACCATCCAGCTATTGAAAGAATGCCTGTGCACCTTCCTAATGAAAATTTTGTCACTTTCAGTGCAAGACAGAGGATGGACAGGCTGCTGTCTGTAGAATTCCTCAAAAAAAACAATGCTAACAGAATGGTTCGTGTGCAACGAGTTCAATCCTGACGCTCGAACCTTGATGTACCCTCAGTTTCCTTCTGAGTGGAGGTGGGAGCACAAGGAAAGAAAGTGGAAAAAAAGGAAAACTCACCAAGGTAAGATAGGTCGTATGCACTATGTTCATCCTTCAGTGGGTGAAAGATATTATCTACGGCTCTTATTACTGACAACTAAAGGATGTACAAGTTTTGAGGATGTGAGGTTCCATAACCGGTTATACTATAGAACGTTCAAGGAAGCATGTAGATCGAGAGGCCTACTTGGCGATGATCAAGAATGGTACGACGCCTTTGACGAGGCTGCTGCCTGGGCCACCTCTAGCCAATTGCGCAGCCTTTTTGTAACAATGGTGCTTTTTTGTGAGGTTGGAGACGAAAACATTTTCTTTGAAAAGGTTTGGAGACATTTATGCGACGATATCCAATATCAGTATAGAGAGACTATTGGTGATCCCAACTACCAGTTGCCTGATGACATTACTAAAGACTACCTGCTAGATGAACTAGCAAGATTGTTTGCACAAGGTGGCAGGGACATAAGGAAGTTCAATCTCCCTTCTAAAAATCATGCTGTGTATCCTGAATCTTATAACCGTCTCATTGAAGAGGAACTTTCCCATCCTATTGACCCTCTCCTCGACACGGACAATCCCACAGCCTCTCTGAACGCTGACCAGACACATGCATTCACTACAATTGTGCAGAGGGTATTAGATGAAGAACCTGGACTCTTCTTTGTATCAGGATATGGAGGAACTGGGAAGACCTTCCTGTGGAATCGCATTGTTTCTTATGTAAGAGCTAAGCAAAGAATAGTGTTAACTATCGCTTCGTCTGGTGTAGCCGCGCTGCTTCTTCCAGGAGGGCGGGCAGCTCATTCAAGATTTAAAATACCATGTGATCTAGACGATGACACAATATGTGACATCAGTAGAGCCAATATGTTGGCTGAGCTTATTGAGATGGCAAGCTTGGTTATTTGGGATGAAGCTTTTATGACAAATCGAAGAGCGTTTGAGGCTCTTGATCGAACCTTTAGAGACATTGAGAAAGTCATAAATCCTGTTGCAGGCGCTATCCCATTCGGTGGAAAGGTGGTGGTTCTTGGTGGCAATCTTAGGCAGATTCTTCCTATTGTTGAAGGACAAAGCAAACTGGAGGTCCTCGATGCAGCTATAACCAGGTCAAGGTTATGGTCGCATGTTGAGATGCTTACCCTCAAACAGAATATGTGTCTGCTTTGTCCATCGTCCCAGCCTGACCATCAGCAATAGGTGGCAGAGTTCAGTCAGTGGATACTATAGGTCGGTGAAGGTAGGTTGCCTTTCGTTGCCAAAGACGGTGAATCTGAACCAACATGGATCAAGATCCCCAGAGACCTTCTCCTTCACACTAACGGCGATAAACTACAGTGCATTGTCCAGTCCACGTACCCAGAATTAAATACAAGATATTCTGACTCAACTTACCTTGGTCAGAGAGCGATCTTAACGCCCACAAATGAGCTTGCTGACACGGTCAATGATTATGTCGTCTCCTTGATTCCAGGAAACCACAAGGAATATTTAAGCTCCGACAACATTGCCAAATCAATAGGCCCACATGAAGCTTATGATCTCATGTATCCTGTTGAGTTCCTTAACTCCCTAACTGGTAACAATTTCCCACATCATCGCATAGTACTTAAAAAAGGAGTACCCATCATGCTGCTACGTAATCTTAATCAGACAGACGGCCTATGCAATGGAACTAGATTAATCGTGACTGCTCTTGGAGACTAGAGTATTGAGGCATAGATTATGAACGGACGCCACAAGGGCCGCTCTTTTGCTATATTGCGTATCACTTTGTTGCTCAAGAGCAACAAGTGGCCCTTTGTTCTACAAAGGCGTCAATATCCAATAAGAATTTGCTATGGAATGACTATTAACAAGAGTCAAGGGCAGACCCTATCAGCTGTCGGTATCTACCTTAAACGGCCAGTTTTTAGTCACGAGCAGCTTTATGTTGCTGTTTCTCGTGTGACAACAAAACAAGGCCTCAAACTACTCATAGAAGACGATGAAGGCAACTGTACTGATGAAACCAGAAATGTAGTATTCAAGGAAATTCTGCAGTTTCTGCCTACCCAGTGACTACACCGTCGCCTGCCCAGTGACAGCAACATCAGCTTTTGTTCGAGTCCAGCACCTAGGCTGGAACCTTCCATAGTCTAGGGGTTTAGCAAGTTTCCCTTTTTATTAGCCTATGAGTTTAGCGCCAGTAGTGCCTTGTATACGTTGTGCACAGCGAATTTTGTTGCTCTATGTACAAAACAATTTTTCCTTTCGCCACTTTTGGGTGCCTTTTCTTTTGTAAACAATTGTAGGTCCCCCGCAGCGGCCACAAAGTGCCAGCAAATACTTAGTTTCCAGCCTGTCTCGCTGCCAGCTACAGACTTACTCTTTAATATTTTAGATGCCACCTCATGCGCTACCCTTAATACAGTTTACGCGGTTTCCTACATTCGCGTCCCTGTTTTCCGTACTGTTGCAGCCTATAGCGGTTGCCCTACTATCATGCACTCATTTGCCTATGCCGGTTTGCAGCATCCACGCCATCATGAACCAGACAACTGACCTCAGGAACCTGACGAAAGGCCATGAAACAAGAGCCATCACGGTCAGGGTTATCAGGAAGTGGACTGTTAGAGAAGATGGAGACGACGGACCTCCACGGTTTATTGGGATGGTTTTAGCAGATGCAAAGGTAACGCGTGGACAAACCCACACCTATATTTACTGCCTGCTGTTACGAAAAAGGGACCTATTATTACCATAGGTTACCCTGCATAGACGGTCTAATACAATTTCTGTTGAACCAGGCAAATTGTTTATATGCTGAGATTCCTCGAGCGGTGATGCCTAACAAGGAGTACCTGGTAGATATAGGAAAAGTTTACATCATCAAGAAGGTCATTGTTAACAATGCTAAGGACACTTATAGACCATTCCAGAATATGTATACAATTTAACACATTTTTCCTCCATCGTGCCCGCTGGCAAAGACTGTTTTCAAGTACACAGGTACATAACTCTATCACCAATTTGATACAAGTTCTCAGTTATTCCTGCTGTTTTTTGCCTGCAATACATCTATTTGCCTGCACTAACACTGGTCTACAGATGTCATAGGCTACATCACTGGGTTTACGGCGCTGGAAACCTTTGTCCCCAAAAATAAAGAAAAGGTCACGAACCTTAGAAAGGTCTACATAAAAAACCTAAGGTACGTGCCCCCTCTATGTTTGTTACACTCCATGCAGCCATGGAACGCCACCTAACTACAGTTGTATTCGATTTCAGTGATGCCATGCTTATAGTGACGCTGTGGGGTGACCATGCAATCGACTTCAGCATCGACCATGTCTATGATGAAAAAGCTGGGAGTGTGCTTGTCACTTTATTTGTCGGCTGTATACCACGCAGAGATTACAAAGACTATGGTTTGTGCTTTCCTATTTCTTGCTTTAAAGGTTCCACCTAGACCATACTTACAAATACATTCTTTGTTCCAGACAAAATATATCTTAGTGGCAGCTCCGTGCTCTTCTACTATTTCAATCCCAACATCCTAGAAGCGGCGCCCTTTCATGCGAGGTGCTTAGCACACACACAGCCTTCTTTGTCATTCATGTTCTTCGTCCGCCTTACATCTTCGTCGGCATTCGTTGCAGGTTCAGCAAGAAGCATGTTTACATAGACCGTCCTGTACAGACACAGCAGCTAGAGCTTCCACTGGTGCTCAAGCCAACACTCAAATTCATGACTGTGGCTGATCTAGATGCTATTGAAGATCCATTCGAGTTCGAGGTATGGCACCGGCATATTCTCATACAGCTCATCACACCTCACCATAGCTACAGATACACTAATAATCATACTTATTCATCTTAGCACCACCATCCTTCCAATACATATAGAGGATTAGCAGACTAATACACCTGCCACTGTGGTAACAGGCTAGGAACCTACAAATGCTCAGTCACTGTGACTTCCATACTAGAGAACAACACCTGGTGGTATATGTCCTGTAAACGCCACAAGAACAAAGCTATTCAGCAGACTGATCGTACATACAAATGCCCAGTGTGTAATGCCTCAGATACTATACCCAGGTACGACCCAATCCAAAAAAATACACTCACCCTTACCGCAATAGCTATTCCCTACGTTATTATCATACTGCCAATGTAAACCCTGTGCAACACACAGGTACCTCCTCTCTTTCATGGGCATGGATGATACTGGTGAGGCAAGGTTCTTTGCATATGACGACGAGGCGACACAGATAATAGGCAGGGAGTGCCAATCAATTATGAATCCATTAGCACAAACTAGCGGCATACCTCAGCAGCTACGGAATATAGTCAACAGAAAATATGTGTTTTCTATTGACTTAAGCAACTCTACACTGAGACAATATGTGGTCAAGGCTATTCTACAGCGTGTATCTAGGCGGCCTGATCAGCCTGGTTCATCCACAGCCACGCTACAGATTGAATCAGGAACAGCCCCACAGGGTCTGCCAGCATCCCCCGAAGCACTCGATGCACCGCTGTCCGACAACGCCACCCTCCAGGCTGAAACAACTACCACCGCAGTTAGTGCTTCTTACCCACATTTCATTCATTCCTTTTAATACATTTTCTCATACATCTAACGATCTTCTTTTCTGCTGGTAGACTCCAGTCCCATCGACTGAAACCCAAGACACCTCGAAAGCAAAAGATCAGTCAAGGTAATTCGATACAGATATAGTTACCTCCGGATCTGCTATAACCATCCACGGATCAGTGGCTAAATCTGTGCTCTATACGAATTCAAATTAGTTCACAGCCCAAGTCAACCAAGGTCCGCAGGAATCTGTTTCCAGCTCCATCGACTGCAGACGAGGCAAGTATACAGAACAATGCACCTCTCCACTAAACTATTTTACACTTCATCTAATATTCCCATTTGCATCCTGTTAGCAGACCGTCGTCCATGATACTGTAGCGCTTCTCACCGCCTCTGTGCCAGACGCCGCCCTCTTGATACCTGATGATCCATTAGAACCCGCTTTAAAAAGGCAAGTTCCAGCACTAGCTGAATCATTCCACCAGATTTGTATTGATTACACCGTACACAGGTTGGTAGTATAATTCTTGGACCTATAGCAGGGCTAAATCTACTGATGGTCAGAGCGACACAGACGATGCCTACAACACGTCCTCTGCTTCGCTTGAGTAGCTCCAAGTACCGCTCCACATCTCACATCGCACATATACAGCCGTCCTCATTTTCCAAAGCCATTTGGGCCAAATAGCAGACACTCCAGCTGATTCCTGCTCTCCAACTGCAGGTTACAGATAAGCAACAGTATGCCAGACATGAACTTTTGGATGGTCCACTCTACAACAGCCTGTAAACACCAATCGGCAGCTTTGTTTGCGGGATCATCTTTGTAAATATTTGGCCACACTGGTCATCCATCTAGACTGTACCTGTGTGTACTAAACCTGATGGCTACAGACTTTATTCGCAGCAAACTGTTCCTCTACTTACTGTCATCCCCATGTACCAGACTATTTTTAAGAACCACCGCCTAATCTATGTACCGCTAATGCTGAATGACCATGGCTTAAGCCCTCAGGGCGCATGATCCTCCCTTTAGATAATCGTGTTACCTTTCACTGCAAACTTTCTATTTTTGGCACCTAGGTTTATACAACGCCTTACGAATACCTATCATGTAGGAGTGCTACTTAACAATATATATGCAAACCGAGCCACCAGCTTCCAATCTTGGTCGATGAATTCCAGTTGATAGAGCACCTTAGCCTTAAAGTCACAGCAGCAGACAGTAAACATTTAGTTTGTGTTATTAAATCAAAATAAGCTCTATATGTCACCAGATAATTTCGGCACGTTTCCTGTGTTGGTAACTAAGAACTGGTTTCGCATGTAAACAGGATGTTATTTCTTATTGAAGCACCAGTTTTTACTATACGGTTTACACCTGCACCTACACACCCTGCACAACACAGCAACAAACCCCAACGCCGCTTATACCGACGACGAATCAGGCCAACTGCGCACATGGGCCTCATTTGCACGTACAGCCTACGCAGACCAACAGAAGCCTGTATAGGGCCCCAACGCATTCCACCAATTACCAGCCCAACAAGACCAACCCAAGGCCATCACCATCCTACACAGCAACTTTCATCGTTGACCTTCACAAGGAACAAAGCATAGTCTACCTTTTTTGCCATCTTTCTTTACCACCCTCCCCTACCAGCGCCAACCACGTCGCCCCTCCGGAAACCGCCACCAGTGCAACCGGCCAGCCAGCACCATTCCCGCTCCATTCCCTATCCTCCTGCATAGCATGGCCGTTCCTTCACCAGGACTGCCACTGGTTGGCACCAACGCCTCAACATTCGCTAATGTATTGCCTACAAACCCTACCACTCCGCTCAGCATCGGTGACCATGCACAGGTCAGTAGCCTTGGTTCATGTTTGTAACCACGTCGCCTCCAGCCCTGCCCCTGTGAGTGCATTTTTGGCCGGCAAAACTCACCCAAGATTTCTCTGCCTATATCGATTTGCCCAGGAAGAGATACTTCGCCTTCAGCAACCCTCGTTCCCCACGCTACAGTTCCCAGCGGCATCATAATGCCTAATTGCATGTAAGCTTTACGCTTAGCCTTCCCATGCTGCCACTTTAGTGACCATGGTTACATATCTGTGCTCATCCTCTGTACGCATGTGCACCTAAAACTATTCTATATACAGCGGGTCACCTGATTCAGCACGACAGCACACCCACATGGATGCAGGAACCAACTCGCGAGGTAAACATGATATACAAGCAGACCAAGTATTAAGTTCATATTTTTCCCAACACTAAATCGACTACACCTGCTCTTATTACTTCAGAAATACAGATGCGTTATTCTATTATAGCCAGAGACAGGGAGCCACAGACAAATAGAGCTAGAGCCAACCTAATTCTAACAGAGCTAAAGCACACCCTGATTCCCTATGTTACAAACCCCCATATCCAGTTCCAAAAACCCAACTTTTTAATCTACCTGCAAGATCCTAGCCTACAACATCGCCTCCTTTCCAAACAAATGCTACAGACTCACACTTTTACACTGGATTTGGTGGCTTGGTCGACAGAAAATGAAATGGCACAAATACCATGGATGACAGGTACAAACTACAACCAACTTTCTAATCATTTTCTACCAACAAAGTACAACCACACAATGGCCACAAAAAAAATTCCAACATCTCTATCGTCTCCTGTACCCAGGCCCACCCATGGCAAAGTCGTCGATACCAGTTGATCCATTGGCAATTCTGCCATTACCGTCAACAACCACGTGAAGAAAAGGTAACTTACCTTTGTCCACACAAATCATAACGATAGTATATCCCAGACAAAACACTGAAACCCTTCATGCAATCAGGTAAACAAGCACTCAAAGATACCTACGCTGAAGCTCTAGGCAGCGCGTATGACTTCAGAGCACCTGATTTCAGTTACCTAATCATAAATGACATCAAGGACTTTTACAGCACAATGGCACATTACCTATGCTGTTGCAGAAACATATCTGTGCACATGGACACTCTTCTTCAACAATTCTCACACAGATTGAACGCAGCGGCAGATAACCTATGCTATGCCATACACAAGTTTGATTACAGGGACCACGAAAACGACAGTGCCTACTTCTACAGCGTGGCTCAGTGGCTCCACCAACTCTTGTTAGACGTAGACGGACGGGCAAAAATTATCCACGACATTATCGACCTAGCACAGCGTCAACAACATCCATCTGTCAACATCAAAGCATTCCAGAAAATACCCGATCCTCTAAAGGTACGCCCAATCGCTTTCGTAACCCAAGTATGTCCATCATGTTTTCCCACATTTACAAACTTTAAAATCTGCAAATACACCACAAATGCAGACAGCGGTACCACCGGCATTTGCTTCGCGCCTCAAAACCATCCATGCTGCCGCAACTGAGAAGGTATATGGTCAGCAGGCTGTTGTGACTGCTCACGAAACAGTTCCAACTAAATTCAAAGCATTCATCACCATGGGGAATCTGACGGCACGCTACAATGAAGTCCCCTGCACTAATGCTGCAACAGCTAAAACATTGGCAGTCTACCATTCTCTAAGATACATTACAAACGTCCTCAGCTACCGAATCATTGATCTCAACTACCCATCCTTGTCCACCCTCATACACACAGTCAACCAACAAAATGCTGACATGACCAGGTTCGACCACTGTGTTTCAGGCATCAAAACTAATGCCGACCTCACACACCAGTTAATCTCATCTCTTCCAACCGAGTTTAGACAGGCAGCAGCTCATATACCACAGTCACAGGAACTATGCGATCCACTGGACGAACTAACGCTTACCATAGACTACTACCACAAAAATGTGCAAAAGCTGCATGGATACTACGAAACCAACAAGGTATGCTTCTAACATCCAGCTAAGTGTCTCATCTACTACCGCTACCTCACATATTCAGAAACAATGGATGCCTATGCTTTCAGCAAAAATACATCTCAACCAGACTGCAGACAGAAACGCCGAGCCTAGCAGGCAACCGCTGGGATTGGATGAATGCAACAGAAGAATGATGTACATCAGCATCATCATGCATCGCCTATCACCAGGACCTTCACCAGCACCACCACACATCGACAGCGCTACTACCACCGAAGACAACTATTTAGTGTACGCCGGCTTAGAGATCAGCTACCGTGTATAGCTTTTCCACTATAAAATACTTATCCCTATAATATATTTCAATAGACATGTATAACCTCTGAACGTTCTACCGCGCGAGCGCGCGGAATCGCGCGCCAATCGACTAGTGTATATATATATATATATATATGGATTATATGTTCTATCTAAGAGAGTGGTTTTTGCATTGGGGCATTTGTGTGAAGCTAAATTAGATAACAAGTCACGCAAATCCTTGTGTACCATGATCATGGTTTTTCTTGATCTGTACTTGGTTGGAATGCAACGGGCTCGTTGTTTGAGCCAGCAACACTTTTTTTGAGTTTTTTTTGGGAAATTGTTGACATAATTATAAGTTATAGTCTCTTGAATTGTTTGAGATGCACTTCAAATCGAACTTAATGAGTCGAGCTAAAGTCGAAAGTCATTGAAAACCAATTTATTTAATTTTTTTCAAAAAAAAATGATTGAAGCGGAGTAATTTTAAAACTGAGCCACCAAGCCAGCTCAAGCCACCTTTTTGTCGAGACCAATGTCAAACACATACACTCCGGTGATGATGCCACCGCCGGAACAGAGACTTGGAGCGGATGCGGGGGAGGGATGTGGACTCCACTGCGGTGAGACAATGCCGAGACGACGCAGCGATGGGGCTCGGCGCAGGGGTGGGATCGAACGAGCAGCTCGGAGGAAAGAAGAAACGCGAGGAGAGGAGGACCTAACAAGTGGGCCCCACATGTCAAGTTGACTTCAATGCGCCGTCGGCGTGCCACGTCGGCGTACAAAGCAGTTTAAGACCCGTTTGAACCCGAGGGACCGGCCACTGAATTTTTCTCCAAATCGAACTTAATGAGTCGAGCTAAAGTCAAAAGTTATCGAAAATCAACTTATTTTTTTTCAAAAAAAATGATTGAAGCGGAGTAATTTTAAAACGAGCCACCAAGCCAGCTCAATGATCTTTTTGTCGAGACTAATGTCAAACACATACACATATCTAACACATCATCATCTCTTAGCATTTGGAACAACAACAAATTACTAGCTAGTGACACACGACAGACACCGACATATATAACCCGTACTACAATACTACTATTACAAATTTTTGGCTACCTATATATAGTGATCATCAGTTTTACATATATATAAGCCAAACTCGATCTCTAATTGGTTCCCAAACGATTTTTTTTTCTCACCTGATAAACACAAACTTGATGGTTGACACAGCTGGATGGATATACTTACGGCCGGTAATAACGTCGCTTTTTCGAATGTCGATCACGTAGCACGCAGTAATATACTGTATAATATGAGTATGCATGTATGGACACGGCTCGCACGTACGTAGAAGAGAACTAGCACAAGCTAGCCTTATACGTACGCTCTCGCGCCATGCATGCATATGCGTGCCCGACCACGGCCTTCAGCTCATCATCAGACGCCGCCGCACCTATAGGTGAACTTGCAGGAGTGGCCCACCTTAACGGTGTACTTGTGCTGCGGCTTGACAAGGAAGGGCGGCAGGCGGAGCAGCGCCTCGCACACGCAGTCCGGCTCCACCTCCTTCAGCCACCGGCAGCAGTCCCTGTACGCGCGGTGGTCGTCCTCGTCGTCGTCATCGTCGTCCTCGTCCTCGTCTTCATCCTCGTCCTCATCCTCGTCCTCATCCTCGTCGGCGTCCTCATCTTCGTCTTCGTCCTCGCCCTCGGCGTCGTCTCCGTCACGCAGACGGCCACGGGCGGTGGCGGCGGCGGCGGCGCCTGCTTCTGGAGCCGTGGCGGCGTCGTGCGCTGCCACTGCCGCCGCCGCCTCCGCTGCGGGTGTGGTTTCCGTCTCCCACCACGGAGTGGCTGGTGCCGTTGCGTTCGTCGTCATCGGTAGAGGCGTCCACCTCCGCCTCGACGGTGATCATGGAGGACGCGACGGGTTTACTGGCGGACGCGGCGGGTTTACTGACGCCGCCGCTAGCGCTCTTCTTGTCCTGGTCACGGTGGCGGCGGTCGCCGCCGCCGCCGTCGTCTTCGTCGTTGTCCTCGTCCTCGTCTTCGTCTTCGTCCTCATCCTCGTCGTCGTCGTCGTGATTGTGGTGGTGGTGCTCGGGGCTGGTGGGCGGCAGAATGGCGCAGGCCTGGCTGGCGATGGCGAACTGCGTGAGGCAGAACTTCTTGGTCTGCGCCTCGGCGCCCGGCACGCTGAGGAACGGGAGCAGCAGGACCGCGGCGAGGATCGCCACGCGGAGCGCCGGGGCAGCCATGCCGAACCGAAACCCCGCCCGGCCGGCAGCTCGCTCTCGGCCGGTGGAGGTGGTAGAGGGAGGGGTATTAATCCCTTCAAGATATGTTCGATGCATGGTAGATGAGTGCCGCGGCTTTATATATATATATATATATATATATATGCATATGCTTATGGATGGACCGATCTCATCGATGTGTGTGTGAGATAGATCGAGCTGTGTATTCCATGATGCATGGCATCAGATGCATGTTTCTCTTTGCATGGTTGCTGGATTCGCGCTGGAATGGGAGTAGTAGGCGGGGAGAAGGTGATGAATTGTAGGTGCCTCATGCTCGCCGTGTGATATGCTTCCAACTTCCACTTCCATTGGCAATTGTCCAGTTTGTTTAGTCCACTCGTGGTGTGAGGACGATGACTTCTTCTTCAATTCTTCTTGGGTTATTTGGATAGAACTTTGAGATGTACCATTAAAATTCACCTATTTTGAGATTTACTATTATAATTCAATGTTTCACTGAGTTTTGCTATTTTATACGTCTTCTAGCTGCTTGGGCCCACTGGCAGACGTATGCGTACTGTTCGCTTTTCTGTATGGACGTATTTGCCCCCCGTCCCGAAGTTGAAAGAGCCCTGCGCCCGTGGCCCCATCTCTCAGTCTGTTCTTTCTCCTCGCGCTCACTCTGTCTCTCACTCTCTCGTCCTCCCGACGCGGCGACGGCGGTGGAACCCTAACCCTAGCCGCCGGCGTCCTAGAGCCCGCGCCCGCGCCCGAGTCAACTGTCGCCGCCGCCCAACTCCACTGCCGCCCGCGCCCGAGCTGTCCTCCCGGATCCCGGACGATTGGAGCCTCTCCAGCAACCTCACGATGGTGTTCCATTGAGCGCAATGACTGACCCTGCGGACATGGAGCACGGCGAGGAGAGGTATGGATCTCCAAGCTTTAATCTCTTGAGTCTGAGTAGCGATGCAAGTAGGTCGAGGAATTGCGCTGACCCTAGTGTATTTTTTGTGACTTGTTTGTTTGCTGCTAGGGTTCGGTTGTTCTCCTTAGAGATTAAAGTTGAAGGTTTCTGTACTACAGAATGTAATGATAGGAAAGCTTACACGAAGGGTAGTGTAATTAAATGGGATGTGGAGGTAGGATCGTACACTTTTGAGTTGCTGATGCAAAGCTTGACCAATCAGTTCAAATGGTCCCCTACCTAGAGTACTTGTGTGTGGTTCTTTGACAAAAGGATGTGTGAAGACGTCAGACTAGTTAATGACTTCTAGCTGAATGATGTGTTTGAAATGTATAAGGATCAGATGCATTGCCAAGTTGTTGTAGGAGTTTTTGAAAGAAAAGTTGCAGATATTGATGAGTTTGCTACCCTAGAGCCTTTTTGTGTGATTCCTTTTGTTGAGCATGAGAATCCTATTCCATATCCTAATAGGAATGAGAATCCTATTTCAGATCCTGCCGAGCATCCTAATCCTTCTGTTAGCCCTTCTACCAAGCCTACTGCTGAACCAAATGAAGGACCAGAGTATCCTTTAGAGCCTGACAGGGAGCCAGACATGTTTGATAATGAGGAGGAGTATGTGGGTGTCGATGATGAGGGAATGTACATGCCAGTACCTCCTCATCAGTACACTAACAATGGACAAGCTGCTAATAGTTCTCACCCACAACCATATGCTAATGCTGATGCAAATGATTCTGGTGCTGCTGAAGGGGGTGTTTCTCTTGAGGCAGAGATTGATGATGCAGATCCACGGGAGGTCCATGTGATTCATGATCTAGAAAACCCCAAGATTGTGAAAGGAGAGCTCTTTCCTGATATTGTTGCATTAAGGAAGGCAATTAGGCATCATGCAGTGAAGACAGGCTTTGAGTTTGCTGATCTGCAAACTGACCAGACTAGATTTATTGCCAAGTGTAAAGCAGAGGGATGTCCTTGGCGTATACATGCTTCTAGAAATTCTTATGGCAAGACAATAGAGGTAAATTTGTAATTTATGCAACTAATGTCCTATTGCATTTGTTTGTGTAGATCAAAAGGCTACCTTTTGAACACAACTGTCCTACCACAAAACTCAGAGAAGGGAAAATGGCCACCCAAGGTTGGTGTGCATATAGGTTGGCAGACTGGCTGAAGAAGAATCCAACCAAAGGTGCAACTGACTGCAGGGACAAATTGAAGGGTGACTATGGCATTAAGTTGAAATACTCCAAGGCATGGTCAGGTATGAAGGTAGCTTTAGAGCAGATCCATGGTAAATATGAGGAGAGTTTTCAGTTGCTTTTTAATTGGGCTGCTCAAATTGAGAAAGTATCCCCTGGTAGCTTAGTAGAGATAGAGATAGAGAAGATTGGCACCAAAAACATATTTAAGAGGATGTTTGTTGCTCTTAGACCATGTGTGGATGGATTCTTATCTGGTTGCAGACCTTTTATTGGGGTAGATGCTTCCTATTTGCATGGTAACACACATAGGGTCAGTTAGCTTCAGCTACTGGTGTGGATGGACACAATTGGTTATACCATATAGCTTATGCAATTTTCGAGTCAGAAACTGAAGATAATTGAAAATGGTTCCTGCAGCAAGCTGCATAAGGTTATAGGAGATATTCCAAATCTGGTTATATGTACAGATGCATGTAAAGGACTAGAGACTGCAATGGGGTATGTCTTCCCACAAGCTGAAAATAGGGAGTGCATGAGGCATTTGTATCAGAATTTTTTGAAGAAGTATTCTCGTGAGGTGTTCACTAATCACTTGTACCCTGCAGCTAGAAGCCACACACAAGGGTTGTTTCAGTGGCACATGAAGAAAATTTTTGAGTTTTCACCTGAATCCATTAAGTACCTTGAGGAGCACCGCAACAGGATCTGGTACAGGTGTGCATTTTTAGAAAATAGCAAGTGTGACTACTTGACAAATAATGTTTCAGAGAGCTTCAATGCACAAATAAAGAAGTTCAAAGGTCTGCTACTACATGAATCAGCTGATAGAATCAGAGAGCTGATCATGGAGAAGAGATACACTAGGAAGATGCTTGCTAGGCAGTGGACAGATGGAATACTCCCAAATGTGATGAAGGAGCTCAACTGGATCAACAATAACCTCAAAGTGGTCAAGGTATCAGTTAGTGATGTTGATATTGCAGAAGTGGCCATCTTGGATGAGTGGAACAATCAGAAAAGACAAACAGTTGACTTGCAGAACCATAAATGCTCCTGCAGGGAGTGGCAGTTGACAGGGAAGCCCTGCGAACATGCTTTGGCATGGATCCTGTCCAACAAAGGGGTGAAAATTGAAGATTTTGTCCATGAGTATTACTCAGTGGCTAGGTTCAAGGCAACCTATGAGGACAGAATTGAACCTATCCTAGATAGGTCACAATGGCCTGTTGTGGAACTTGGATTCAAAGTGTATCCACCGTTGCTAGGCAGAGGAGCAAGAAGACCAAAGGTTCAAAGACAAAGAGGTTGCTTGGAGAAAAGGGCATCCAAAAAGGTCAAATGTAGGAGATGTGGAGATTTTGGCCACTTTTCAAAAACTTGCAAACTGGCAGAGATTGGAGAAGATGGTGAGAGAGCTCCACCAAGGAACAAGGCTAACAAAAGGTATGTTTCTGTGCACTAAATCTGTCTCATTGTTTTCATTTCACAATATGTAATGTCACCTTTAAAATGTAGGAAAGAAGCTCCAATAGATGCAGCTGGTCCCTCCCAAGCCAAGAAACAAAAAGTTTAGAAGGAGAAGAAGAAGGGCACACCAAAGAAGAAGAAGACACCCATCAAGAAGAAGCTCAAGAAGGCTATAGCCGACCCACCTACTACTATTGTTAGTAGCCTTAGGAGGCTAGTCTATGAAGACTAGAGCTTGTCAGTAGATTATGATATGCTTTTGTAATAAAAAGAGAACTTGTATGCTGCTACTGGTATGCTTTTGTAAGATCAGCAGTTGAACCTTGTTGTTTGTGTAACATTGTAGTTGGATTCCTGGAACCTTGTAGTTAGAATGTTGGAACCTTGTATGGTTGTGAACCTGGTATGTTGTTATGTTGATTTAAGTGGTTGTGAACCTGATATGCTGGTACACTATGCTCAGTTATGTATAAGTGGTGGCCAATATGGCATGCTCAGTTCTGTATAAGTGGTGGCCAATATGGCATGCTCAGTTTTGTATACGCTGGTTTTGAATTCTAGAAAGAAAAGAAGATATCTGGTATTCAGAACACGAGATGTTAGTTGATTCAATAGAACACATTTCATTTCAATTCAATTCCAGGATAACATACATACACACAGTCACACATTAGCTAACCCACACTTACATTAGCTGACTAACACACATTCTAGCTGTTTACTTCCACATAACAGCAACAACAAATGCACCAATCAGGACACCTACAAAGCCAAAAAACTGGTGATACAACTAAACAATCAAGCACAATATGGTATTTCTTCGTGTCCAGCTCAGGCTTCGGCTCAGCAGGTTGGACCTTCAATTTCCACAGATCAGCTACAACACTATCCATAGTTTGCTTCAACTCTTGCAATTCTTCCTTCAACTCGACATAACAGTTAGCTGACGTCTCTTTACCAGTCTACAACCGGCGTTCCTATGCTTCTAAGGCCTCAATCTGCAACTCAGAGTAGGTGAAGCCGTAGGTAGTATGATCACCCTGCACACAAAAACGCATCAATCAGATTAGCATCAAGAGACACAGTAAGGTCAACAATGTCAAGAATCCTAACCTTAATGTTGTACGGGAACTTGAGAAACCACTGATCCTTTGTCGCTGGCTGCTTGCTCTTGATCCGGACCAAAGGAACATGGCAATAAGGGCACTCCCTTCCGTCGCTGGTCATTGCGCTTGAGCCCGTCAGAGGTACCTTCATCGGGCTTCTAGTCCATTGCCCGCCCATGGCTTCAAAAGCTCGGCGCAGCCACGGAGCAAAGCCTACAGACCAAGAGATGGGGCCATGGGAGGATAGCTCAGGCGCGGGCGGCAGTGGAGTTGGGTGGTGGTGGCAGTTGACTCGGGCGCGGGCGCGGGCTCTAGGACACCGGCAGCTAGGGTTAGGGTTCTGCCGTCGTCGCCGCGTCGGGAGGACGAGAGAGTGAGAGACAGAGTGAGCGCGAGGAGTAAGAACAAACTGAGAGATGGGGCCACGGGTGCAGGGCTCTTTCAACTTCGGGACGGGGGCAAATACGTCCATACAGAAAAGCAAATAGTATGCATACGCCTACCAATGGGCCCAAGCAGCCGGAAGACGTATAAAATGGCATAACTCAGTGAAACATTGAATTATAATGGTAAATCTCAAAATAGGTGAATTTTAATGGTACATCTCAAAGTTTTGAGAATTGTAATGGTACCAATTCAAATAACCCATTCTTCTTTGCTACTTTTATTATGGATGGATGGTCTTTGTGTGACTTGCTTAGTTTATTGCACACCTAGCTATCTTTGTGTGACATTGTCGTGTGTGTGTGTGTTGCGAGGTGGGGCGTTGTCAGCTCGTGGTGTGGTTATATGACTCGCTCAAATTTTAGTTCTATTTGTATATCTTTTTTTTCACCGGATTACAGCCTCCTGAGGCCATGATCTTATGTTTTTTCTTTGCTAGCTATATCAATAGTATTGTTTGTTCAAATAAATTTAAACTTCCTTGCTAATGGACATTTTCTTCCTAGGTATTGTTTGTTCAAATAAAATAAAAATAAGAGTGTGATTCTTCCATATGTCATCCCTCCCGGCTCAAAGGCATTTCTGAACCTATCCTATGGTTGACTAGAATTCCCCTGACACCGTTAGATTTTATGATAATCCAATGACCTATATTAGTTTAAATAGCCCATAACAGATATTGCAGAGCCTTTCTTTTGTCTAATAATAACGACGCTTCCACCAATAATGACTTTTCTTTTGTCTAATAATAACATCGCTTCCACCAATAAGGGCTTGTTTGGATCCCCTCTTTTAAACTTTAGAGCTCTAAAAACTTTACATCATTTTAGCTTAGTTTAAGATTTAAAGCTCTAATATGAGGTGAGCTAAAGTTTAGAGATATTTTTAGATCACTTATTTAGAGACTCTATATCTAAAGTTTAGAGCTCTAAAGTTTAGAGAAGAGGATCCAAAAAGGCCCCAACTGGTTGGTGGTGGGCCCAAGTCACTCATGTGCCTAGTGGCTTAGATTAATTAACTCAAAAATAGTCCATAGCACATACAAAAGAGTCCTCTATGTCCCCAACATGTGGCTCCTTCGGTCTTTATACATTGGGTCCTTCAATTCCAGATTAGTGTGATCTTGATCTTGCTAAAGGTTCCTTTAAATTGAATTTGGTACGTGCTCTTTGTTATATTTTACGGTGTAGTAGGGTCAAGTGAACTTTAATTTGAAAATAGCTTTTTGCTGTCAGTTTGTCTTCCAATTTTTTTTTTTAAAAAAATAGCCTCTTTATATGTTTAAAATGAACTTAACATACTGCACCCACCACGGCATTATAACTCTTTAGTTTGTATATCTTTTGTACTATATTAATCAGCGGCCAAACTAGTATTTTGTGCGATCGTGTGCCTGTTCTACTACTTCGGTCGGCTAAGCTTCTTGTCATTCAGACGAGAGGCTACAAATTTTTCTCATTTATGGGTTGGAAAACGATATGTTCTCAGTTTTCCCGATAATGACGTTTAGAACAGCGACACATTGAACCTACAATGCGATTTTGTAGTAGGTGGGTCTTAACTCTTTAAATTTTTTAAATAATATTTTTTAATGATTAATTGCAAACATAGCATTTGTTTAGGAAAAATTGTAAATGTAGTATCTAGCCGGCTACCGAAGGGCCGATAGCAGCCTTGCGGAGGGCCATCGAGCATCCATCGGCCGTCCAACAACCGACAAGGCTTGTAACAGTTCTGGATACGACAACCCAGTCAGCCATACCAGGCCGATAGGTGTATCAGCTGCCCAGAGGGCGAAAGAGTTCTGTCGGCACTCCGGTGGCCGACAACCCAGTGGGCCATACCAGGCCGATAGGTGTACCAGGTGCCCAGAGGCCGAAACAGTCCTGTCGGCACTCCGGTGGCCGACAACTCATGGACCATACCAGCCCGATAGGTGTATCCGCCGCCCAGACCAGCCCGATAGGTGTATCCGCCGCCCAGACCAGCCCGATAGGTGTATCCGCTGCCCAGAGGCAGAAAGAGTTTTGTCGGCCAAAGAGTTTTGTCGGCCCTCCGGTGGCCGACAGACCCAACTCACAACTCACAACTCACAACTCACATCAGCCTTTTTGCTCGTTTGCAACGCAGAAGATGATTAATTAATTAATTTCAGTTCCTGCGGAGTAGCAGCTAGCTAATAATAATCTCTGTGGACTATGGCTGGTTTGACAGCCAGCCATCGTCGATGAATCTGATGCCCACGAATCTTTGCACCTCCTCCTCGGTCAAACGCTTCTCCCAGCCAACTCTTCTGCTCATCTCCCACCCTGGTCCCGTGCACTCAAAACGCGCATTGCTGACGTATGTAAGAGTTTTTCTTTTACGAGTCTTCACTTCCTTAGATACATAATAGTAAACTTATTTGAAGATACAAATATTATTAATATTTTTTGCAAATCTAGTTAAACTTAACCGGCACTCTTTTTAGGATGGAGAAAGTATATATATATATCAGTCTACCTATTATTACATTTATTAAACAAATATGCATAAGAAGACCTATCCACGATACCAAGAGCACCTTTGCATCCTATTAAAACATTGATTCGATCTCTAATACGATAATTTGACTAAAGGAAAGATCAATAATACATTTTGGAAACGTTTTTTTTTAATAATTCTAGTAATGATTTTTTGAAACAATTATAATTCTAGTAATGATGATCTCGTATTATATTTCAGTGTAAATAAAAAATGAGATATTAAAATGCACGTCAAATGAGAGATCTCTATTTTTGTATGAGTACATAATTTTATATCATATAAAAATAGTGATGATATCTCATATTTATTGTAGTGTGATCTCACATTGATTTTAAGTATCTCATCTCAAGTTCTAAAGCACTTAACTGTAGTCCCTGCATGCTCCTGTGCGATGACGCCATGTTGACAATGCCTAGCTAGAGAGAGTTATTAGTTTTTCCAAAAACCGACCAATTTTGGTTCGGTTTTTTAATTCGGTTTTTTGGTTAAAACCGAATAAACCGAATATCAGACAGGACTTAGAACTGACAGCACAACACAGTACAAACTTGCACAGCACAGTATATTATTTGAAGACTCAAGACTGTTACAAACTTAACAATTCAATGCTCAAATCAAATATTACAAATTTACAGTTCATTCTTGATAATAAACCACAGTACTCCATCAGTTTTGATAAACAACAAGGAAAAAAACAGGTTTCTCAGTATTTTGATTTTTCGGTTCGGTATGACATAGAAAACCAAAACCGAACCGAAAAACCGAACTACGACTATTCGATTCGGTTTCGGTTCGGTCGGTGTTCGGTAAAAAAGTGCCCAGGCTGATTCAGATGGCCATGTGCACAAACGACAAAGTCGGAGCTGAAGCACGGTCATGGCCTCGTATATGTATGATGACTCAGCACACGGGACGTGTGCATATGCTTGTCTTGGCACGCCAAAGTGGCATGCCAAAAAGGAAGGCTAAAAGATTCAAATGACCAGCAGTTTAATATAATAGTTGAGGGACGAAACCAAGCACCGATCGAGATAAATCTGAACGACAAGAAAGGTTATTTTATGCTAAAATATCCCACCATGGTTTCCTTCCTAGATTGAATTTGAGTCGTCGACGAGCGAGACTAAATTTGGGCAGTTGCAATTAAATCGTAGTAGAAACTAGTTGTACATTGCCAAACCCAGACCTCAGAAGAGCCAGACAGCCTCGCAGTGTGTGGCGACTCGGCTGCATTCGCCGCAAGAATATATTGAGCCATATTTACGTCATCAAAAGATGCCCAATAAAGTCTACAAGTGCAAAAAAAAAAAATCATTTGAATTTTGGCCATGTGCTCCACTGTCAAACTACAAACTAAATGGTCATTAAAAAAATGATTGTTCGATGCAACAGTGTTACAGGAACGAAATACACAGCGATGTCGACAAGATGGTGGAATGCTAAGGTTAACAACATGCCTCACACCCTTCAGACGACTGGCCTGGCTCCCGTTTCTGCATTTGCAGAACACTGCTACAGCTACATATGTACAGTGGTGGGTTGCGTCTCTTATTTTCAAGAGACTTAACACTAAGCACATCAGTGAACGGAGACATTGAAGAATGCTTCACAATTCACCAATGACAAGGAAAACCTAGAAAAAATAATCAGAAAAAAAAATGTGTCAGATCAATAAAGAAAACGACAACAGGTGCGCCAAGAAATAATATAACAAGTATAGTTTATAAAGGACGAAATGTGTACCATAAACATTGCCACAACACCACCCAGCCCTGGCAACCAAGCGCTACAAATCAGCCATGATCAGAGTTGAGTCGCAGAGTCCGATATCATTCTGAAATAATGCAAAAGAGAAATAGTATGTAGGAAACTTAGTGGGGAATGCTCTTATTCCACACTTAACGAGTACCTTATCCCAAGTAAATCATGCATCTCAGAAGTTAAATTTGTAAAGGGGCTAACGTGTAAGCACAGTAGTTCCAACATAAAACTTCTGATACCAGTCATCAATGGTATGTATCATAATCACGTCTTCCATGCCTCCTCCAACCTGATTTCACAACAGAGACTAGCATTCAGCTTCAAGTGAAAAAAAAGTGACTATTAAAACATTCGGAGTTTGTGATGATGGAAAATAATGATGAGAGCCTAGAGGGCTGCCATCAGAAGGAAAAATGAAATAGAATACCTCCTCCATTGCAAACTGGAGGTTCCATTGAGTGTCTAGAATCAGGAGGGTGCTTGGATCTCCTATGAGGCATAGGCCACCCAGAACATGGACCTGGTGGAGGATCCAATGGTCGTCCACAGTGAAATTGGTTGGGTGGCACTTTGAAGTGATCTGGACATGGGGGACCTGAATGATTGTAGAAGATAGTGCAATGAGTGATAAATAACATGAACTGCACGTTGCTTGAAAAGGAATAGGATCAACTGGATACTGATAAGAACAAAACTGGCTAAACATAAAAGTTTAATTCATGAAAAACACAAGTAAATCCGGTATTTCAGCAAAATTGTTCATAAATAAACAGGACCAGTTGGATGCAAAACTTAAATGATGCATAGGCAGAAAGAGGAGGGGGGAATACCTGGTGGAAAGAACGAGGGAAACCTTCCACCATCCATAACTTCATGGTGCATTTGCCCCCTATCATGAAAGTGGCGCCATCTATCATCGAAGTGATGCATTCCATCATCAAAGTAATGCCCTCCACCATCAAAGCGATGCCCCCTATCATCAAAGTGATGTCCTCTATCATCAAAGTAAGGTCTTCTATCATATCCATGGTGTCCTCTATCATACTGATATCTCTCGGGATAGGAAGGGGCCGGAGGGCCACAATTCCAAGGCTGTGCTCTCTGCTCTGGTTCAGGTGGACATGGGAACTGATTCAGGACCTGGTGGGTGTGGCGGTGGCTGTAAATGGTATCCACTATTCGGCAGTGGTGCTGGTGGTGGATGGTGATAGTTATTTCCATGATGTGGCACTGAGGGCCCACATAAGCTGCCATGGGGCCCAGAAGGGAATGTTGCAATAGGCTGTGGTGGCGGCGGCGGCGGCGGTTGATATATCTGATTAGTATGCCCTGCATATCCAGAATTGTATGGTACTGGAGGCTGTGAAGAAGCTATACATGCATCCACGTTGCCTCGATTGTTTGCAGCAGAATAAGGATGTTGGCCTTCAACATTCTGCAAAGAACATCACGGAGTAACTATACTCACCACAAATCAAATTCCAGAGCAGTTTTCCTGCAGAAACAAAATAAGAGCTACATACATAGTTGGCTCCTGGATGGTGTTGCTCAACACAATTGGCTGCCACAGGCAATGCGCCTTGCACCTGAGAATCTTGAGAGACAAGACATGATGGACGTGGTAATGGTGGCGGTGATGATGGCAATGGGGGAGGGGATGAAGCTTTATCATCAGGTAGTGGCGGAACGGAACTGAGATGCTGAGCAGTTCCTATAGAAGTATCGTTATTAGTCAGATCTTCTTGACATCCAGTACTGGCTTCAGCTCCAGATGACGGGGCTGCATCCTCCATCTCAAGTTCACCATCCACTTCTTCCAATAGGAGTTGATGCTTTGTCACATGCAATTGACATGCCTCTTGTTCATTAGCACCAGTAACTTCATGTTCAGGAGTAAGACCTTCAAAGCTCCTCTCCTCAGAGGACCTCCCATCCTCATCTTCAAGTAGTTTCGTGCAAATTAAATTTTGAAGATGAAGACCAGCGTTGCTGTGAAGAATAATCAATCATATAAACGTGGGGCATGGTGAACAGATAGTTTTTAGTACAAAACGATGGTACAGCAGTTCAGCATGCATAAACGCAGTTTGTTACATATGCTAAGTGAGACCACGCTCAAATACAGATCCAATTTTTTGTTTGAAAATTAGACATTTCATATTTTTGTTCAGTAGTATAAGCAACAACACTAGTCAGCAGTCATTCAGATAACCTTGAAGTGTCATCATGAGTCATGACTATTATTTATGTCCTTTAAACTTTTTCAACATTTCTTGAAAGATTTTCTAGTATTGATAATACTTTCACTCATTTGCTACAATCTGACAGCTCCCAAACATACAAGCACTGAAATTGTATAGCAGACAGTTCCAACAATGCCAATCTGGATTGAAGGAAAACAGAAACAATTTACCTACTGGCTACGATGATGATATGCTATCAGCACCAAACTCATGTACTAATGTTTTTTTTTTCCTTTTGCAAATTATGTAAGATTACCAAAACCAACCCAAAATGTAAATATGCAGAATATTTTGTGTGCAATAGCAATAAACAGCATAAACAAGCCTCAGCAGTACACTCATTTTAACCTCAGAAACGGGTTCTTATTCAAAAAGTAGAGGCCTACCTTCCATACTCATCAACAAAAAATGCCTCATCATCCCGCAAAGGGTCATTCAGAGCTCTCTCTCTACCTGAAGGACGGTGGGAGCTTCCAAATGATGCGTCATTAAGAGCTTCAAGCTCTTTAATATGGTGGCGAATGATGTATTCTGAAAGGGTTTTTCTCTCAAGCCAGAGCCTCAAAACCTAACCACCAAGAAACAAAGTGTGTGAAAGAAATGTGAAAGAGCGTTAAACTTATCGTATTCTTTAATCAGGTACTGAATTCACTTGCCTTAAGACACTGCCTCCGATTCTCCCAAGCAGAATTTCCAGGTGGTGCAGAAGCATATATAATTCGTGGCAAGACTGCTTGGATGAGAGAAGGATAGGCACCACCAGGTCCACCTACATGATTCATGGCAGTAGCTTAGTAGATTTAAATCTGTCCATTCCCATGAAACAAACTTAAAAACATTATGCACATACCTTTCTGATTGCGACAGTATCTGATTATGGAATCGACAAGGAAGAACAGATCGACCCTTTTATATAAATCACTTTCCTTTTCCAGGTGTTCAATAATAATATCCATTACCTAGATTATTTTGTTAAAAAAAGAACAGAATCAAATCACATCTGCATCACACAACTTAAAACTGATTGATTGGTCCAATGGCTATAAAAGGGCATACTTTTAAGATTCAATGCAGCAAAACCTGTTACTGTGCTCAAACAAAAAACCTGAAAATTTTTAATCTAGTGAAGATTGTGCCATAGTGGTTAACATAACATACCCACTAATTTCTAGCTTGTAAATAGCATGCTATGTCATATATACAAAGGCTACGAATTGATATACAGGAAACTATGGTGAACAAAACAGCTATGGTGACCATATTTCTATGATGAGCAAAATCAGCCTTTGGCATGAAAGTTAATCTGTAAATGCGAACCTAGGCATGAGTTGATATCATCACAATCAGGGGCTTCAGATGAATAACTTAGCCTTATCAAGCTACCAGATGTACAAATACAAGCAAGTTAACGGTAATAATAAAACCATGAGAAATTAATCTAAGATAAACCACAGTGAAACCGCATGCCTTTAAAATTAAGGTGAAGAGTTTGCAAGGCCTAACCTCCCCAGCAATGCCATGCTTAGCACAGTCCAGTGCAAGACGTGTTGCAGCGAGATATACTTTCTTTTGTTCGTGTAGTGTACCAACGCAAGCTTCAAACGCCCTCCGTGATGAATGGGCTTCATTACAACCTGCTAACAAGCCTTCCGGTAGCAGATTATCAAAAGGAATCTCACCACTATCTTGTTCAGTATGAACCCTATCTGATGCAGACCTTATCGAATGATTTGAAGGTGAACCCCAGCTACTTGATCCTTCTTTGAGTGAAGGGATATTCACCAAAGGTTCTGAAGCAAATTTTGAATCTAGAGAACTGTCCATGAATGAATTTGATTGAGAGAATATATGAGCATGTCCATCAGCAACTAGTTCTTCTGTAGGCATTGAATCTGAAGATAAGCTCTTATCCTTTAGGTTTATTCTGTGATCAAGGTCTTCCGGTGCAATAACTGAAGAACTATGCCTACAAGATTAAACATCGAAACTATTATTAACCATGTCAACATGATTATGAACATAAGACTTGAGAAGAAGTGAAGAACTCAGTAAGTTACAAGCATATGGCTCCTAAGATTTGCAGTAAATCAATTAATGCAAGAACATGTAATGCCAGTAGACAAACATGCCTACATAACAAATTGAAGGTTCGTTTTTTCACATTAAAGAGAAGACTTACATTTCAAATGCTCTGGTGCTGGTGTCAAAATGAATACATGGAACTTTAGAAACCAAAGAAGAGGCACTTGTTCTGTCACGCACACTAACTACTGATTTATCTAAAACAGTGCCAACATGCGGCACAGGATCACAGCTGCCGCTAGTATACGAGACAGTAGCATTTGCTCGGCTAATTGGCTCAGAAGATACATCTATAGTTTTGCCAAAACCATTAGTAGAGACTTCGATGGATTCCGTAGGCTTATTTCCACTTGCGTTACATGAAGGTAGTCGATCAAACTTCGCAAAGCCAGGCTCTTCCAATTTCATGGAACAGGCTGTACCTTTTACACAACCATTGCTATCAATCCCAGTATGTACAACCAAATCAGGTACATTTTCACTGTCTATGCAAGTTTTTTCAGAAACTTTGTCCTTTGGTACACTGTCACTGACATCAGTTCTCAAATTTTCACTGTCTATGCAGGTTTCTTCAGAAACTTTGTCCTTTGGTAAACTGTCACTGACATCAGTTCTTAAATCCAAAGAAACAGGAGGGAGGGCATCCTTGTTCAACATGACAGCTTCTGTGATATGCTTTTGGTCAGTTGGGGCATCTAAAGGAAGCACAGTCAAAGATACCTTAGGGCTTTTAGCCATTGCAGATTTGGGACTTTCAACAAGTGCATCTGCAGAGATTTTAGGAGGGGACCTCTCTGTTGAAGCGGTGCAGCCTTCCAGGGTAACCTGCTTTGACTTTGTAACTTCAGGCAAAGTACTCTCAGTCTCAGATGCATTAACAGACATAGCTTCTAAGAGACGATGAAGGCGTTTTGATGGAGGCAAAAGCAGCTTCTATATCCAATGTCATAACCATTGGTTGCTCTTCATTGTTATTCATACAAGAATTCTGAACTTCTCCTGGCAGGTCAGAGTAATTTGTTTTGGGTGAAGCATCTATGCCAGGAGGTACATCATCAGCTGATTGATCCTTCCCAGATATTGCAGACGTTGCATGCTTAATACATGGATCCAGTTTAGCTGGCGCTGTTTGGTCAGAAGAATGGCCAGGTTCATCAACCGTGGCATTCTCCAGTGGAGACCTTTCCATTCGGACTCTTGCCCTTTTGACCAATGGCAAGTGCTCATCTCCATCTGATCTGTTAATTTCATTCCTTAAATTTGGAGAATATACAAGATCTCCAAATGACTTAGGCTGCAATGCCCTATCCATATTTTTTAGCTCACTACTGACAGGATTATTAGCACGACAAGTGTTTGCCCTTCTTTTTCTTTTAAAAGTTCGGGTGGTGGTCATGGGAAGATCAACCATTCCATTTAGGTTGACTTCTTTATCCCTGACTCCAGTTTTAGACACTTCATTACTAAAAGTGCATTGTACACTATGTATGACAGTACATGGGCCTTTATCATCATTACTGGTCCCAGAGGCCACAAGTTGACTGCACGTTCCTCGACTTGGATGTGACAAGACTGCTTCCTTTGAAGCAGAAACAGAACACGGGCTTGGTTTATCATCCTCAATGCACTTACGGTGAGCAGAATCTTCTTGCTTGTCACCAGGAATCAAATCAACAGAAGGCAGATTAGTACCATTCATCAGACCACCAGAATCCCGGCTTGTTCTTAATTCAGCGCCTAATGAACTTCTTGATCTCCATGATGATGCAAAATTACCATGTGTGCAAGCATTTTGTTTCTGTGAATCTTTTTGTCTTTTCTTTGAGCATGAACTAGCATGCAAAGGAGAATGCTTACTCTCATGAAGGATAGATGACTTTTCAATAGGGTCGCCATCTGCAGAATCCACAACACAATGCTCACCCTCCATTGTGTTGATAATAGACTGAGTACCTACCATGCTGTGATCCATGCAAGAGGAGGGACAATCCTCCATTTTCTTGTCATTGCCTGGATCAGAACCATCATCAGGACCTTCTGTATCCAAACTGCTGCTGTCATTGACATGATTCTCGACATCTATCTTCAAATTATTTTCAGTAAAGCCACTCTTATTATTATCATTATTAATGTCTTTCTTGTCTTCCTTTAAAGAATCATAAATCTCAACTATTTCCTTAACTGCTCGGACAAAATCTGCTCCTTTCCCATGTCGCTTAACAAGTAGAGATTTTTTCTTCTCTTCGGTAAATGCCTCAAGGTCAGCATAGTTGCACAAAGCACTAGAATATAATTGAAAAGATTAATGTCAGAAAAAGCATTGCATATTGTGGGATAGGGATTTAATGAATTAAGTAATATATATATCCAAGCTAATAGCTGCCACGACGTAGAACTCCTGCAAGTTACCAATGTCTTTAGGCTAACCCACTTCAATGTCAGAAATTGTTAGTGATGCTAGTATAGAACTGGACATTAAGTAAGAAAAGAGATCACAGAATTAAGCTTCATAAATCATAATTAACTAATACAAGATTCCTAAAACTAGACATATCTTTCACTGGTTCTGAATTTATCAGCACATGAAGTTTATTCTTCTATATTCTTAGAGTTGCCAGGAAATAAGATACTCTAAATAAAAATCATCTTGATTCATGGTATGAAATGAAACCATGCCAACACCACCACACTACAAATGGCACTCCACAAAAATTGGACGAACAAACCCATTCAATACGGTGTCCATCTAGCATGGCGAACCAGATAGATACTTAATTCCCCACTTGTTGACTACGAAACTAGCGTTGAGTGTACTAACATTACATTGCATGAATAATTTTGTCTAATTACCTCTTCACAGACTGTTGTCCACTTTTGTCATCTATAGCTCCTTTCATAAACAATCATCATCTAGGATACTGACTTGGAATGTGATCATCATGTAGTCCTTTTTATATGCATTCTTAAATTTGTACAATTGTACGAACATTTAGCAAAATGTGTCAATTTGTAAGATCACATTAGGATTTTTTTCTCAGAAATCCAAATAAAACTTAGAATTTTACAAAGGGTAAACTGTCTTACTAGGATCCTACTGACATGTAAGGCTAAAAATAAATAAATCCTAAAAGTCTAATGATATTATATGTTCCTTATCTCAACTAAAAATAAAAATCCAAATAAAATCTTAGAAAAGGTTAAACTAATTTACTAGGATCCTACCAACATGTAAAGCTATAAATAAATAAATCCTAAAAGTTTGTAATTTACTAGGATCCTACCAATTTCATGTGACGACATGGCGAAGAGTTCAAATTATTTCTGAATAATATACATCTTAAGAAAAGAGCTATCTGGTCCAAGCAAACAATGTATATGGGATGAAGAGGAACATATATAGAATATCAATCGAAAAGGAAGATCTTAAATTCAAAAGATCTTAAATTAAAAGTGATACTCACATCTCTTTAGTTCCATAAAAGTAGACCAGCAACTTCTTTTTAGCTACAATAAACTTCTTTTTAGCTGCAGGAAGGTCCCATTGCTCTGGTTCAGTTATCTGTAACAGTATGGGAATTCAGGGACTGAGATCCTCAACATGGATATTTTCAGTTTCAACTCTACAACCACGCACATCTCCAAGAGTAAAAAAAAGGCTACGAGTGCATGAATAAGGTGGAGATTATTAGAGGCAGCTTTGCCCAGGAAATCTCAGCTTAATGGCATGGTTATGTGAAGTAAGACTTATAAACATGCCATACAGATGAAAAACAAAATGGTTTCCTGAAATAGCCCAAAGAACTTCTGAGAGACTAGAGACATTATTAAAAGAAACCTTTGCCGGCAGAGCCAAAGAAATACTCTCTCCGTCCATCCTTGATCAGCGCCTAACTGTGTTTGTCTCGGGTGGATGTGCTTGGCTCTTCGGATGGGTCGCTAGTGAATTTCTATCTTCACTGCACCACTCCTATTTCTCCTGCACGCTAGTGTCCGTGGGCAGTGCAGTTTTAATGCATCCCATTCCGCCAACAACATCATGCCTCCTACGACGCGGAGTTAATAGACTAGGTACTTGTGTGTGTGTGTGTGTGGGGGGGGGGGGGGGGTATTCTCTGGTTGGTCACGGTGGCAAAACCAAATGTGGTCGCCGAATTTGGATGGCTGGAGTACACCGTAGATGAAGAGCTCGAAAAGAAAGTAATTGTCTATCACTTATAACCATGAAAATCTCAACAGCAAATCTAGGACTATAGGTTAGTATCAAAGTTCATGGTGATCGAGAATGTTATCCTATGCATATTAACACCTACGTAATACCACATAACACGCAAAAGTAAGAAAGCCATAAAAGTATAACTGCAAGAAAATGAGAAATGAGTATATGACAGAGAAGAAAATATCTAGAGAAATCCGTGTTCACAGCAGACACCCCAATTTAAGTGTGGAACAAACTGCATAAAATTCTAGAGACATGTGCTGAACTTTAGAGATCTATATGTATCATTTCACTATTGATAGAGCTCATTTCCTCGTCGTTTATGAAATTTCCGAAACAAAAATAAACGAAGAAGCAATATTAAGATCCTGCCCCTCAATGCTCAGAATATTAATCGATTAGTAACTGAACCTATTTATGTTGCCCTTAAATACCACAGGTTAAAACTCATCCGAAAGGAGCTTACCCGTATCACCTAGACCACAACTATGCCTTGAGATCTATAAATGTTGACGTGGACTGAGTATTTGATGAACTGTTATAGAAAATGAACAAAAACAAACCAGAAAGTACTTCAATTGGTGGTTATCAAAAAATTTCCAAATCCCACACTCATGACTCATGAGAAAGAAAACAAGAATTATATCAACCAAATTCATGGTGCCCACCAACCTTAAGAGCCAAAATCACCAGGGCTTTAAATCATGCTCTGAGAAACTTCATCATAAACCAAGTGAGAGTGGTGCAAGGTTGGCTTCAAATGCAGAGAGAGTATAAGGATTGACAGATCCTCTTTAAAGGATATCGTGTTTCCATTAATGAAAACATCAATGGCTGCTTCCAAATCTTCACCAGTTCAAGTACAATATATAATCCTTAGAGGACCGAACTGCCGAGGAATATAAAACAGTATGCAAGCATCAGAAATAACGAAGCCAAGTAGCCAAGTATCAAAGAACCATTTGAAACTTCACAGTTCCATATGCCCAAGCTAATTGCACATTGGCACTGTGGCCAACCGTGACCAACCAGGGAATACCCAAGGTGAGGAAAGACAAGCATGGGACAGGGATTCTAAAGAGAATCATAGTGAATGGAACCAAACAACAGCCTGAGAGACACCAGTTGGTTCTCCAAAAGCTGGCACAGTTCTTCCACAACCAGAAAATCATCATGTTGCATCCAAGTACCTAAACCGTCCAGAAACCACTGAAACAAACACGTTGGCACTAACAAGCAAAACACTTAGCACCTCTGATTGGCCTAAAGGATCAGGATTTAGTTGAAATATAGACTATAACCCTTGGTCACAAGCTTATGGATGGGGAACCAACATTTGCTCCAACAAACGTTTTTTATCTAGCACATCTTCATCAATATCAAAGGTAAACAAGCTCCCATATACCAGTCGATTAAACTCTACAACCCCGATTAGCAGAAGGAAGAGATCTCAATTGCAGTAATCATTCACTTATCAAGGCAATCAATATTTGAGAAACAATATGACATTGCAGTGAGAAATTATACTTAGAGCATGGAACTAGTGGAAACTTGCGAACTGGTCAGAACAGATTCACGGCAAGTTGGTCACCACTGATCTCATATACCGAGAAGCCCCTGAACATGCCAAGCCTCAATAAAGGCAGCACAAAAACTAGAACATTATTGTAAAGGTCTGCCAAATCAAAATGAGCAGCCATAGAAACCTCAACTTTTAGCAGGGATTACCGTCCGTAGTAGCACCGTAAAAAAAAAGACTGCTCTCGTCAAACGACGAACCTAGGCAAGCTCTCCAACTATAGCTAGAATCCCCAAACTGCGTGATGCCTAAACTAGTGCCGGGGGCGCCGGATCAGAGAGAACAAGTGGCCAGTGCTACTCACCATGGCCGGCCACGCCGGGAAGCCCTTCATCTTAGCGAGAACGAGGTCGCCCACCTTCCACTGCGCCGCCGCGGCTGCTGCGGCGGCGGCGGCCGCCGCCCCGCGCTTCTTACGGGCCGGCGGCATCGCTGACCCTCCCGCCCACCCGCCACCGGCGCTCAGAAGGAAGCTCCGTTGCGGCTAGCACCAGAAGCGGCAGCGCCGCCGGATGCTGAACGGGTGGAAGCAGGTCCAGACTTCGTGGTGGCGGCGGCGGCGGCGGCGGCGAGGGAGACAGGAGGCATGTGGCGCCGGAGTGGGACGCCAGAGTCCCGGTTAGGCTTCGAGAATTCTCCCTTTCCGATTTGATTTTACTGGCGCTCTTTTCCAACTTTTTTATTTCTATAGTTTTTTTTTTTTTTGCTGTTGCTTTTTGAGTTTTTGTTATGTGTTTTTAGGAGTTTCTTTTGGCAAGAAAGATGTTATTTTTTAATTTATTTTATTTTATTTTATTTATTTTTGCCGCTGGCTAGCAAAAATCCTAAAAGGCCAATCACGCTCATGAACTTGAGGTATCTTGAAGGATAGGTGCTTATAGCCACGTAAGCACTAGTGTAAATCGTACGTTAGCCACTTGTAATAAAGCTTTTATATTTCTGTAGAACGATGAGATGTATGATTGTGATAATGGTTCCAAATTAGCTAACCAAAAACCTTATTGAGAAAACCGTGATTTAAAATTCTTGGTCGTGACAAGCACTCGAGCGCATCGAGTGTAGAGTCTAAATTTAGACCAAAGGAACACCAAAAATTAAAATTGGGAAAATGAAACAGAAAGAGACAAAGCCGGTACTCAGCAAAAGTGATTGTTATTATGATAACTATTACGCTACTAACCTTGGCGATTCCATCGCGTCATAACAAGCGGGCAAGGTCAATGGACCGAGTGTGCTGGGTTCATCTTCCTTGGCTACCGAAGTGGAAATGACGACAGGTAAATATTAGAGTTACCTTGAGCTTAGAAGTGGGGTGCAAAGCTCTAAAAGGTTACAAAACTAATTTTGTTCCTTGTCAACTACCCCGTACTATCAAGTATCAACCTCACCATTTGAAACAAACAGAAAACTAAACATAGATGAATTCTTGTCCTATACTCCTATGGAGTATCGCATTGTACACTGCTTAGTACTTGATCACTTCACTAGTTGACTACAGAGAAACCATGGGAAAAATGAAGCGCAACGCTTCATTAGTTGGTTCCCGATGATAACTACGAAAAACCATCAAAAAATGAAGCACTCGGCAGTGGGGCTGGGGCTGGGGCTGCTGAAGGTACATGAAACATTCGCATTCGATCAATCCTTCAGGAAATCACAAAGAAACGAACCGCCAGGAATTCACAAACTGCACAGCTCGTTGTTCGTTGCATAGAAGACTCAAACTTTGTCAGCGGCATCCAGTGATGTGCCCTCTGAACTTCTGACTGCAGCCAGCTTCTCGGCTAATCTTTGCTCCAGCGCCCGTTGACCCCTCTCTCTACAATGAAGCAAACAAACATTATGCCTGACAGAATAGAACCACGGTTGCACACGCAACTAGCAACTGGCAAGTGCCAACAGAGTCATGTGCTATGAAACCACCAAATGGAGCTACAAGCTACGGCAATAGTTGAACAAAGACAGAAAACATGACAGTCACAGGAACAATGTGTGACTCCACTAGCTCATGGACTTGACAACAGAAAACATGACGGTCTACAACCCATGAGGAAGAATCCAGTATCATTTGTTTGTCAAAAAGCAGGGCAACAGAAGTAATATTGCTTGGACCGAAGGATTGCTTATTAGGAACAAAATGTTACAAGCAGGAAAAAGTAATGCACTGATAAAACTGAAGACAAAACCACGAAAGCTAACCTCCTCCTGTTTGCCTCAATCGAATCTGAACCAGGCAGTGGTGAGGTATCTAATGTTTGTCCCCTGGCATCAGATCTTTCGGATCTTCCACAAAGTAGCCTATGGAATACAGATGCTATTGGGTCGAGAATTGGTCTGCATGTTTTGACAAATTTGTCAGAATCATGTGACCGGAAGGTCCCAGGTTCAAGTCGTGGTCTCCTCGTATTGCACAGGCGTGGGTAAGGCTTGCCACTGACACCCTTCCCCAGAACCCGCACAGAGCGGGAGCTCTCTGCACTAGGTACACCCTTTTTATACTTCAGCGAACTGCAGAATAGTCTAGAGCTTCTATATAGGGAAAATGAACTACCTTACAAATTCAGGGAAGAAGCTTGAGAAAGAGAACTCCTCACTTGGATCTCCTTTCAGGCCAGTCTCAAGTCTCTTTTGAAAGTAACGGAGGTAGATCCAACTCATATAAATGCCAAACAACAGAACTGGGAGGTAAGACATCAAGTCATTTACGAAGAAGCTTACAACAATGGAGATCAATGCAACAAGAGATGGAATCCACTGTGTAACCAGAAAAAATAAGATCGTTAGCAAACATTAATGGTAGCATGAAAATTAAGGTTACTTTTATTGATATTCGAAGAGACCGACCTTTGCCTTGATCTTTAGCACAAAAAGATTAAGCTCTTGATCAGGTAAAACCTGTTTAATGCCCACCAACAATCCTGATAGAACCCCATAAAATCCAGAAAGAGGAGTATAGCTGAAAAAACAGATTGTAAGAACACCAAGGCTGGACCTAATATGAAATGTCAAACTACTAATTTTGTAGAGATAAGAGAAATACAGTACTTACAGGTAGATCTCTTGCTGAGTTATATAGTACAGCACAATAGCAGTCATGAAGACACAAGCAGAAGTTGAAAAGTTGACAATAAAGATGAACTTTGATAACTTTTTTGAACCCCATAGAGGTTCTAACAACTTCCCAAATAAAAGAAGACCAATGATGCTGACAACCACCTGCACAAATATCGGTCATGTGAGTTGAAGGAGCTCTGATATGTTAATAAGCATGACATATTTGTAATACTCAAAAGGACCAGTAAGCAGATGCATTAACAAATGTGATGCAATATGCTATTTAGCATAAAAACAGCAAACAGCAGATCAAACACTCCAGGGAAAAACATCTATAAAACAGAACGCTAGTATTTTTCATTGCCTAAGGTGACATTCAAGTGTACAACAAACATCTAGAAGAACTCTTAAGTAATAATTAGCAAGAACCATGCTATACCACCACTGTAATAAGAGAAAGCTAGAAGCTAAATTAAGTTAGTATTTATTTGAATGCGATTGATTCCATGACACAAGTTACATCCAAACAAGCAGAAACCAACACACTGTACTATACTCTACCCCCTACCTGAATTTCAACCAGTTCATTACCTGTTTTGAGTTAGCTGCTTCTTTCGATAGCTAATTACATATAAGCATCATTAGGTTTTTGTCTTGATTTGGAAGTACTTTTTCTTTCACATGAAAGTGAAAGGATAATAAACATGCATATATGAGGAAGGTGGTCTGAATAAATTAAATGATGGGATGGAAAAATTTACCCCTGGAATTGTTTGCTCGACATAGCCAGCAGTTATCAGGTTCCAAGCAAAAGGGGTCGTCCTGCAGATAAAAATCAAATAGCTGAATATTCAAGACACGCATTTGGTTCAGTGGTTTTTCCTTTAGAGAATATCTGGTAAATTAATTTCATAGGCCAAAACAAACCAGATGCAATGCTGAATGCAGCCTAGACATCTAGTGGTGAAACCGTGAAACCAACTAACCGACATGTCATTAATTTAACACACTGACTAATTATTATAATTACAATAACTCAGCACTCAGCAGCTTAAACTTTCATTTCAAATGGATTGTGAGGGGTACGACCCCGGATACCCACGGCAGACCACATGGGCTGCGCCCCTAGGGGCGGGCCAGCCCACAAGACGAAGCCTTGCGGGGCACGACGCTGCTCGACGCGTCCCGCAAAACACCGGAAAGATATCCTGAAGATACTACGAGATCTGTTAGGATACGTATAATCCCATGATTCCTGTAATCTGTTATTACTTTCCGGTTATCTCCTGCATCTAACCGACTTGTAACCCTGCCCCCCGGACTATATAAGACGGGCAGAGGCCCCCTCCAAACACACGCAATATCATACGATAGCCAATACAATCCAACAGACCACAGGAGTAGGGTATTACGTCGTGCTGACGGACCTAACCTGTCTAACTCGTGTGTCTCTGTTGCCTTCTTGTTCTCGATTACACGCATCGTTGCCGATCAATCTACCTTCGTGGGATACCCCTCGGAGGACTGCCGACGATATTCTGTCGGCAGTTGGCTTGCCAGGTAGGGGTGTGCGTGCTGTTTCTATGTCGAACAAGATGGTACGTTTTGCAGGCTCTTCGTCCCTCCCACAGCCCGACCAGATCTTCACTGGTCGGATCGATCTCCCGGATCATCAACGCTGACGGAGTCGGAGAGCTCATCGAGCCGGTGCAGATCAATACTGCACCGATCACCCTAGCACCTGCGACTGCAGATCCGATATCGGAACCGCCTCCGAGGTCGCCTTCGCCGCAATTTGTTACTGCTCACCAAATATTCGCTGACTTCTCCGCAATCCATTAAGGCTCAGTAACTCCTACTATACAGCTGTTACTTCGGTTTTTCTCCATAATTTGTTTTCTCCAAGATTTCCACTTGTGGCTCGGGGACTGCGTCATCAATACAACTTGGTTCCTCACCGCATGGGGGACTTTCTTCTGTTGACTGTTGTTTCTGACCTTGGCACCACATGACAACGTCACCTACTGTCAGGCTCGGGGACTAAGTGGGCACACTTCACCTTGCGGTGAATGTGTTTTTCTCATCTCAGGGCAACGCTCGGGGACTGGCTGCCTGCTCGGCTGGTTTTCTGCTTTTCTTCTACTTTGGACCCTGGCACCACGTGACTACGTCACCTACTGTCAGGCTCGGGGACTAAGTGGGCACACTTCACCTCGCGGTGAGTGTGTTTGCTTTAATCTGAAAGACTTTGCGCCTCCTGAAGTTGAAGAAGACTATCTCCATTTCTCATGATCGGACTCTAAGTGGGCACACTTGGTCCACTGCGAGGAAATTTTCGATTTTGAACTTAGAGCTCCTTACATCCTTATGGCAAGCCTTACTTGGGATACGCTGCTCGGCAACGGTTCACAACTGCTCGGGGAGTCAGGGTTTGGAGAGAGCAGCTGAGCAGGTTTCCTCTCCTGAGTCCTGTCTCCTCTGTCTCTGCTAGCTAGCTTAACTGCATATTGCTGAATCCTCTTTCCTCTGCTAGCTTAACTGAATTTTGTTTTTTTTTTTATTGCATCGTTAAGGAGGGGTACAAAACAAATCTAAGTATCCAGCTACCTAAACTGCATACTGCTGAATCCTCTCCCCGGCTAGCTTAACTGAATTTTGTTTTTTGATTGCATCGTTAAGATAAGGAGGGGGTACTAATCAAGTATCCAGTGGCTAATCTCTTCTAAAATGACTAGTCCAAAGAGAGGAAACCACGAAAGGTACAAATCCTTCTGCCACCTGCCGTTTCATCATATATAATAATTTCCTGTCACGAATCAAATGGGGATATTTCACAAAGGTGAAAGATAACCAAACGGGTATTTCAAAAAGGTGAAAAGTACTCCAGAATTTCATGGTAGGAAAGATGAACGGATCAGTATGGAAGTGAATGTCCAGGATACATTTCATTGCATTTCACCATTTCAATTGAATACAGTCAAATACAGACGACCATGAATCGACAAATCTGGCCTAGCAAAAGGTAAAACTTCTGCAAAACACATTCTGCACCATTATTTCCCCTTGATCAAACCTTTGCACCAGACCATCCTTGCCATATGCCACCTGTGTGCACTTATGATGACAGGCTGCTTTGCAGCAGCAATGCAATACACTAGTCAGTAGGATATATATTAGCCACAACTCCCTCCACAATAGGGCTGGGGAGAGGGATGGAAGTCACAACACACACACACAAACCCACACGCTACAACAAGCATGATATGGCACCACAGAAGCACCCATCATTGGAAACACTTTACAACGAAAAAAAAGACACGAGGAACTCCTCTTCTAGGCTCATCTGGGCAGCCGTTAGATCCTTGGTTTCACACGTCGTCCATTGGCATCGCCACCATCAAGGACTTCAGTTGAATACAAGCAGGGGCTCACGGAGTGCTCTCCTACCTTGGCCACATATTCAAGAAGCTCGGTTAGGAGGGATGGGCAGCTTTGCTGCAAATAATCAAACCCATCGGTTTGCATGACAGCTGCAAAGAAACAAAAAACATGGTCAAGCAGATGTTGATATATGAAAGCATGTGCTCCATCTATTTATGTTCGAGCATAAAGGTGATATATGCCAGTAAACAGTACATTACATAATAATGATACTGAAACACATGATACAGGATGAACAGTTCTAAGTATCGTATTTTGCAGCAAGCATTCCACATAACAAATGATATGATCAGTTACTACCCAGCCAAAATTAGCAATAAACAGTTACAACTAAAGAAATGTTTTTGACAAGCTCTTCACTCATTCCTCAAATTGTCTCAAGACAAACTGTCCACAGTTTTCAATTCAAAAGAACCCACATGTTTCACATTTAAAAAAAAACAACATGAAATTTAGAAAGAATCACCATGTCGACCCCCACCCATCCACCCACAAAAAGAAGGAAAGATCCGGTGAACAAAGTTATAGAGCTAACAAGAACATTTAACCAGAAATGGTTGGCAGAATTTAAACCCTTAACAAATTATAATCAGAACTTCTACTCATGACAACTGTGATGCACGCTCATCATATCTTTGCATTCATCAGCATCAAATTAAGAGAAATTGGAAGTGTCCCCGTATAACTTAAGCTACAGTGCACAGAATTAAATCAGGCAATTATGCGTCATAGGCCTAAGCCTTACAATAGTGTTCAAAGACCATAGACCAGTGCAGACAAGTAATGCTACACTTGCAGATTTTCAGCAAAATGTGAGCCTAGAATAAGCCTGGCTATTGACATGATCATAAAACTAAATAGCAACTAGAGCAGATACATACTCAATTTGACCTTCTAGAGCAAACAACTTCCATGAGCAATCAATATAAAATCAAGTTAACATAGAGAAATGCTGCACTTGCCTTTCAAATTCTCAGGCAGAGCCACAAATTTCAAGCAAACAGTTTTTAGCTGATAACAGTGGTGCTGTTCAGCCAGTGCCAAAGTATTTGCCACTGTGTTTATTGCAACATCTTCACACAGCTTAAGTTCACAGAGCAATTTTAATCTCTCCAATGCATAACGGTCTGCAGCAGCAAGTAAATGCTGAGCCATCAAGGTGGATACCCAAGTTGTATTTACACCAGTAAGCTCTTCAATATCTGGCAACTCATCCCAGTACATGAAATGGAGCAAGGCCTGCAAAATTCAACGTGTATAAACTCAGAATGAATAAATAAATGCTAGACGTTGACAAGCAAGAAATTGAATGTGACATGCTTCTGACAGCAAATGGAATGCAAAAGCAAAACTTAGCAAACATACATCTCACCAATTAACAATTAACTTAACTTTGGCCTGTAATTTCTTTTATGATATGATCTTTGTAGCAACAAAATCATAACCATAGACTATGGTACTTTCAAATATGAAATTATGAATCTAACGATATCACTTTAAATCTACATCCTGTAATGTTAGTTATTGGTTGAAAATTACAAGGTTTGAATCTTGAAATGTGTGCATGCCTTATATAAAGAAATGGAGGGAGTACCAAACTACCATACGATGAAGCAAGTAATAGTAGATGAACTTGACTGCTTAGCTATAGGTACTAAGTGAAACTCAGAAATGATGCTAGCAGCACATTGAATCACTGAAATATCCTAAATATGGTGCACACCATGGAACATTAGTTAGTACTGTACCAACCATCAAACAGAAAACCAGCAGAGTTCTGCTTTATTTGCTTCCAGACACTCTAAATGCAATCAAAGGAAAGATCTTAATGCTTGAGTACAGATTTTTCCATTTTTTTTGCAAGTTGGGGGCTTGGGGCATAATTGAACCATGTCTATGTTCTGGGTGTTGAAACTACCTACAGTAAATTAGGTATGATGTTTCAGACAATATAAATGATCTGTCTTCTACCTATCTTGTGTCTGAAACGCCATATTTGAGTGATGGGAGGTAGTATATGCAGTTGATGTCAATATGCATGAACTGTATTTTATTTTTAATTAAATATAACAGAGATAGTAGTAGCACGGGAGAGATTGCCCCAAGACATGACAGTACCAAAACCAAAGAAGACATATAACCAAGTAAAACCGGGAGCCAGGGTCACCTTGAATACTGGAGCCTCCATGTCTTCAATCTTTATACACTTCATGCCCTTATCCTTCATCGGACCAAAAAGTTGTGCCCTAAAAACAGGAGACCGGGCTGAAAGAATCACTTTGTGAGCAGGAAACATCTCTCCATCAACTTCGAATGCAATGTCTGTCCTCTTTCCACTTGTCAATAGCTGACCAATATGTAGAGCCATGTTGGACCGCGGTACTGGAATTGTGTATATCTTTGGTCCTTCAGTATGTGCTTGAACAACGCCAACAGTGCAGTTCACTAAAAGGCAATCATCTTTAATATAGTCTGATGTTTCCAGGGCAGTTCGTTTGAAAAAACGCTTGTAGCCCCTGCATGCACAGAAAGATAAGTTACTCCCCAAAACCAGTGAACGGAAAAAGTAGTCAAGGATCAAATCATGCAGCTATATCCAAGAAGCAACTACACAGCCAGTCAAACTGGATACTGGATAGTAGATGAAATAATGTGTAATAACGGAAGCACAGTGGGAACAAAGATGAATCAACACATACATCAAATAAAAGTAATATTGACAGGGTTCTTTTTCAATCCAGAGTCATCAAAACCAAATTATATGGCCCAATCAATAATAACAATACGATAACCAGTTAATATTGACAGGGTAAGGCATAAATAAATCTATAGCACTATTCACCTCATTGATTCACAAACTAATGAGGCAAAAACAGACAATTAAGCTCTGCTTCTAAACCACATGACACTTACTGCACATCCTGAAAGTAAGGTGTAACAGAAACAAGCTCCGTCATAGAGCAATCAATGAACTCACGACATGAAGCCAACTAGCCAAGTTCACATGTATAATGTATAACAAATCGAATTCCAGATCACATAAAAGATCAAGGCACGCAGAATAATCTCAAGTAACCTGAATTCATCACAATTTTTACAGCAAACCACACAACCAAACCAGCAAACGTTCAGCATTAGCTAATGGCAATAACAGGAACCAACTCAGTTTTGAACTTTATGACATTAACGATAAGAGGAATGCAACTAAGGGCCTATTTGGGTAAACATGGCTAGTTACTAGTGGGGGCTAAATATTAGCCCAAATTAGGTGTGGTTGGTTAGCTAGTTGGCTAACTAGTTGAAGACTTGGCAAAAAAAAAAAAAAAATAGCCCACCTATTAGCCCTCCTGTTTGGATGCACTTGAGCTAATTTTTAGCTAGCTAGCAATTAGCCCTTTTCTAGCCTACCCCAACTTGTTTGGGACTTAAAGGCTTTGTTGTTGTTGTTGTTGTTGTAGCAATTAGCCCTTTTATCCAAACAGGCCCTAAGAATATCAAAAACTTAATGTACTTCACCTCAAAACAGTAGTACTTGTGAATACAAAATGGCTAATGAACCTGAAGGGGCAACCAGCCTAACATGCACACCAACATCTCAGTTTCACATCATACAAAACTAAAGTTTCACCAACATAGCCATGTATCTTAGAGGGCATACATCACTTCCTACTCAAGATAATGATCAATTAGCAAATTCTCATTGGGCAGGTCAGTTCAATTTGGCAGGTACGCCTATCTAACACATGCACAGGCTGAGAGAGACTCAGCCCATGCTGCCACGGTACTTGAGGGATTGGGCAGGTCAGCTCAATTTGGCAGGCACGCCTATCTAACACATGCACAGGCTGAGGGAGACTCACCACATGCTGCCGCGGTACTTGAGGGTGTATGGGCCGCTCTCGAGCGACCTCCCAAAGTGGGTATGCACCTTGTCCTGGCCCTTGCCGCTCTGGTCGACGAGCGTGAGCTCGAACAGCGCGCGCACATCGGTGCCCTCGCTGGCAAGGGCTATGAAGAGCGAGACGTAGGCAGCGCCATCCTCGCCGCTCTTCCCGTCGGGGTAGAAGTAGATCGCCCAGTCGAATCCCCCCACGTTGAAGGACTCGGAGGCGATGAACTTCCCCACCCCGATCCCCTTGGAGAGGGAGTAGCCCGCGATCTTGAAGTGGTGGGAGCCGTTCACCGTCTTGGTGACCGACGTGGACGCCGTCTCGGAGGGGGCCGAGGAAGGGGAGGCGGAGGAGGACGAGGCGAGGGGCGGGAACGGCCGCCCCGCGGCGGCGCCGGCGGCGGGGTGGGCGGAGGAGGTGCCGCCGCGGCAGACACGGCCGGTGCCCATCGCGGGGAAACGGGTCGAGATCGGGCTAGGGTTCCGCCCCGAGCGGCGGCGATTCGGCGCGGATCGGACGGATCGGGGCGGGGGGCGCCGGATTCAGACGCGGGGGCGTGGGGATTCGAAGGTCCGGGGGAGATCGATTTTGGGGAATTTGGGGAGGATGAAATGGAGACTCGATGAAATGATGGCGATGACGAGCCGACGAGCAGGTGGTGTGTGGTTTTCTTTGGTGGCTCGCCGTCGCGGACTTGCCGACTCGGCCCGAGACGAGAGAAACACCTGGACTCACGGACTCGTGCACCGCGGTCCGTGGACCGTGGGCGACGTTCGCGTTGCATGCAGCTTGTCAACCTGGCAGGCAAACCAGATTGCGAAGTTGCGCTAGGACCTGTTTGAGGAATTTTTTCCCTATATATTATTATTATTATAGAAATGTTTACATAACATTTTTTATGAAATTAATAAATATGTCATGGGTTTTGTAAAAAAAACTATTAATTGATCTTACCGGCTTACCACATTGTGGTTTGTGGCTCCATTTCTAGTATACGGAGTACGTACGTGTGCCTATATATATACCTGTCCGCCGCATCAGAACCAACTAATCCGTTCCAATACCTCCAACCCATCCCAATACCCCCACAATTTCTTGCACAAGAGTTTAGAGTTTTCAGAGAAATGGGGAAAGGGCGACGATCCCTCGCCGCCGGTGTGCGCACAGCGCACTCCGGATGCTCGCGCCACCGTGGCACCGCCTCGGCAGATGTTCGAGCGATTTTCCCGGAGCGACTTCTCTCACACGAACCTCTACATTGAGGTCGCGGAGAGGAAGTTGTTAAGATCGAAAGGATCATCTAGGATTAGGTCTAGCGGGTTCTCTTTACTATGAATGCGATATCAAGAGTAGAGGGACAGAGAGAAATAGAAGAAGAACCTATCAAACCTGACACCGTAGAGGGAGATGGTCCAGAAGCCGCTATCTCGTTCGTCGGTGAAGTCTGCGCACGGGCAAGCGACGTTCGGGGAAGAGGTTAATGAAGTCGTCGACGTCGGTGGAGCGGGGCGGCGCGGCTGGTGGCTTCCCGTCACTGGCTGCGCCCCTCTCTGATCGTGATTAGGGTTTAGGTTTCGATGGAGAGCTCGGCTCAGGCGAACCTCGTACTCAGAGTCGTCGGCCCCACCTCTATATATAGCGCAGTGTGACAGGGGCCCTCCAGCCATAGTGGATTGGGCGCCCCCGATCAGGGCGCGGATCAAAGGCCCAGCTAGGCCGTTGGATCCAGTTTAGGATTAGAGATCAATCTAACAATCTCTCCTTAATCTCCTACCATCTTTCAATTTCATATCATTTACTTTTGTTCATTCCATTACATATTAGTGCATAGAGCATGTTTCATCATCACGGTCAATTGCCGATAGATTTAACAACTACAACACACCACTCTGTTCTGAAATAGATACTTAACTTTGGGTCTTCTTTTGTCCAGGAATTATAGGCTTTCTCTTAAACCCATGCCGGCTACAAGTTCTCTGAACACGTTAGGTGGTAAGTCTTTTATAAGCGGATTCGTGAGCATCTTTTTTGGTACTTATATGCACAAGACTTATGACATGATCCCAAACTTTATCTTTCACAACATAATACTTTATGTCAATGTGTTTGGCAGCTTCACTTGACTTATTGTTGTGAGCATACTATACTGCCGGATTATTATCGCAGTATAACTTAAGTGGTCTATAGATGTCGTCAACCACCTTCAAACTGGGTATGAACTTCTTTATCCAGTATACCTGCCCCGTTGTCTAATAACACGCTACAAACTCGGCATACGCTGTGGACGATGTAGTGACGGTTTGCTTTGAGCTTTTCTATGAAATAGTTCCCCCTGCAAGAGTGAATACATATCTAGACGTGGATTTTCTATCATCTCCCGCATAATTAGAATCTGAATATCCCACTATACGGAGTGAATCTGATCTTCTATACGTCATTATGAGGCCTTTTATTCCTTGCAAATAACGTAAAACTTTCTTTACAAATTTCAGTGTTCTATTCTAGAATTGCTCTGGAATCTGCCAAGTAACCCGGTAACAAATGCCAAGTCAGGGCGCATGCATACTTGAGCATATTGTAAGCTTTCGACAGCTGAAGCATATTGAACCGTTTTTATTTGATCGATCTCATACTAATTCCTGGGGCATTGAAAATCTCCATATCTGTCGTCCTTGACTATAGGAGCAGGTGAGGGACTACATTTATGCATATTGAATTTCTTTAAGATCTTTTCTATGTATATCTTTTATGACAGTCATAATACCCCTTTACTTCTATCTCGGCGAATCTCGATCCCTAAAACGAACGAAGCTTCATCAAGATCTTTCATATCAAATTCTGAGAACAAAAACTTCTTTGTCTCTAGTAATAGACTGACATCACTAGTAGCAAGTAAGATATCATCCATATATAGGACAAGGAAGATAAACTTCTTATTCTTAAACTTTGCATAGACACAATTATCCTCTACATTCTCTTTAAATCTAAAATTCCTTATTATCTGATCAAACTTCAAGTACCACTGTCTTGAAGCTTGTTTTAATTCATAAATAGATTTCTTTAGGCGACATCTCATTCGTTCTTTTCCTTCCATGATAAAACCTTTCGGTTGTGCCAAGTAAACATTTTTCACCAAGTCTCCGTTGAGAAATGTCATCTTTATATCCATCTGATGTAATTCTAAATCATAATATGCCACTAATGTCATTATGATTCTGAAGGATTCCTTACATGAGACTAGAGAAAAGGTTTCATTGTAATCAATCCATTCTCTTTACGTAAAGTCTTTTGTCACAAGTTGCGCTTTATATCTCTCTATATTCCCTTAAGAGTCAAGTTTTATTTTGTAGACCTATTTACAACCTACTGTTTTGGCTCCTTTAGGAATTATTTTCAAGTCCCAAACTTTATTGCATTCGTAGATTTTATTTCATCTTCCATAGCCTCAAGCCACTTTGATGAATGATCACTTCTTATGGCTTCTTCAAATAAGGTGGGATCATCCTCCATTTGAAATTCCTTAGTGTTGTATACTTCATAGTCAGCAGGAATAACTGATTTTCTCTTTGAGACCTTCTAGGGGCCTCCATATTTGGCATATCTTCTATTTGAGGCTGTTGTTTCTCCCCCTCATGTGTGGCAATCGGTTCTACAGGATCCTAAAAGAACAGGTTCTTCATCGTCATTCATTGTTGCCACAGGCGGAATGACAATAGGTGCTGGCACCACAGTATCTTGCACTGTCGGTGCAGCGACAACAGGTAATGAAAAAAATGGCTCATGAATCATTAGAGTGGACGTATATACCTGCTTCTCTTCAAGGTCAATTTCTCGAGCTACCATGCTCCCCTTCATTATTTCATCCTCTAGGAAGACAACGTGTCTCGTTTTCACAAACTTTGTATGTCTGTCTGGATAGTAGAAATGAAAATATTTTGACTTTTCTGGGTAGCCAATGAAATGGCAACTTACTGTTTTGGGATCTAGCTTTCTAATGTTTGGGTTAAATACTTTAGCCTCAGCAGGACTTCCTAATACACGTAAGTGATTTAGTAAGGGTACTCTTCCTGTCCACAACTCATACGGTGTTTTTGGCACCGACTTACTTGGTACTCTATTGAGAATATGAATGGTGGTTTTTAACGCCTCTATCCACTGGCTCAACGGTAAGGTGGAGTAACTTATCATACTACGCACCATATCTATCAGGGTACGATTACGTCTTTCAGCTACTCCATTCTGTTGAGGTTCGCCCGGTATAGAATACTGGGCTACTATGATATTCTCCTGTAAGAACCTTACAAAAGGTCCAAGAACTTGGCCATATGAGGTATGCCGACCGTAGTACCCCCCCCCCCACGGTCAGACCTGACTATCTTAATCTTTAAATTGTGTTGGTTTTCAACTTCTACCTTAAATATCATAAATTTATCCAATATTGTTGTTCTTTCTTTAATTAGATAAATGTAGCCATAACGGGAGTAATCATCTGTTAATGTTATGAACAAATCATAACCATCTGCACTCTTTACAGGAAACAGACCACAGATGTCTGTGTGAATAATCTATAAAATTCCTGCACTTCGTTTGGTATCTTTCTTAATTTTCTTTACATACTTTCCTTTTATGCATTCTCTACATTGTTCTAAATCTGAGAACTCTAATGGAGGAAGAATATCATTCTTAACTAGTCTTTCTATTCTCCCCCTCGAAATATGGCATAAACGACAGTGCTATAATTTCGACGACGCATCGTGAGCTCTCTTTCATTTTCTGTTTACATCCGCAGACGAGTATACATTCTCATTGTTGCACACAACGTTCTCATCATCGTATACAACATTTACATCATCACGTAGTGATAACAAATAAAGCTCATTTTGTAAGATAGCAAGACCAACACATGCATTATTAAATGTTATCTTACATTTGCCATTTCCAAAATGACAATCATATCCATCATTGTCTAAGCATGAAAACACTAATCAAGTTTCTCTGTAAAGAGGGAACATAAAGTATATGTCTAAGTAAAAGTGTGAAGCCATCAGTAAGCTCTAGAGAAAGATCACCAATGGCTTCAACATCTGCTCTAACTCCATTTGCAACTTTAACGTGGCTTTCTCTTCTTTGCGTAGTCCTCGTCGAATGGAATCCCTGTAAGAAATTAGCAACATAAACAGTTGCACCTGAGTCAATTCATCAAGTAGATTTCGAATACTATATATACAAGGATTCATTTATGAACGTAATAATGTTCTCACCTTTCTTTGCCATGATCATCTTTAAGTAATCGGGACAATCTTTCTTATAATGTCTTGTCTTCTTACAATAGAGACACTGGTCTTTTTCTATTATGAACTTATTTTGCTAAGGCTGATGCAGCATGGGACCATTTCCCTTTGACTTTGAGGAGGAGTTAGCATTATTATTCTTTTTCTTGTTGTCTTTCACATAATTGATAGTGCCACCATTGGCAACTTTTATTCTCTCTTCCTCTTGTACACACATAGCCATGAGCCTCTCTAAGTTCCACTTCTTTGGGAAGGAAGTAAAAATCAGATGGATAAGAACTCTTCCTTGAGAGCCAGATTCATTGATTTTAGCTTGGATGCCAAATTACTCATCCTTGGTATGTGCTCTCTTATGCCACCATTTCTAGAGTAGCTCTCTGTCACCAGCTGCTTTATCAGCTGGGTAGCTTATGTCTTTGAAGAGCCAGTGAACTGACTATTTATTTTATCGAGGTACTCGGTGATCGTATCACACTCTGGGATTGAGCTCACAATTGCAGGCTCAATCGTATTCTTTATCACAGCTAAACATTTCTTGTTGGCTTTGACCCACTTCCTAAGCTCAAGGTCATATGATATCTTTTGGGATTCAAAATCCCTCTCTCTAGTTGCCCAAGCGGCATCAGCCTTGTTTGTCTCCCTCACCGGTGCCACAGGCTCAGTGGGATATGGTGAGGTGACTACCCAGTCTACCTTAGCCAAGATGAAGGCTAGATCAATCTTTTTCTTTCACTCTATGTAGTTGTCACCTTTGAGAGTGGGGATCTCTTTGATATAACCCATTAAGTTATATCCACCTGAAAACACAATTAATATAGTGTGAGAACATAAATAATAACAAACAATTGCATGCCTTGATTTCAACATTGGTCAAAATTAAAACATATAATTGTTTATACATTAAATCTACATCACCGTTGGGCAGAAATAAAAATAATGCATAAAATTATGATATTGTTATTAACAACGTTGGTCAGAAAACAACAACATCATAATCATGTCAAAATCTATTTTTCTCCAATAAAATATCACGCTGGTTTAAAATAACTGGAGAATAAACTATTTCTTTAGCAGCGGAAAACGTGAAAAAATCCATTATCTATTTTTTCAGAAGCATTGAACTTTTCTCAACTATTCTCTAAAAATTATCTCGTTGGTTCAAATTTTAACAGAGATATTAAACTAGATAAATATCAACAAAAATTGCTTCTAAAAAAAGAAAAATGAAGCTTGTAATAACACTGTTCATGTGGCCCAAACGAGTTGAAACAGTGAATTCCAGCCCGACCTATTTCTTTTCTCATGCGCGCTGTGCTTCCTAGGCCGCAACCTGGGCCTAGGCCGGCAAAGACGGCAGTCGCGCGCCCCCGCCTGGGCCGAAACCTCGGTCCAGTGAATCTCATCCATTCATCTAGATCCGACGGTCGCGCGCGTAGTTCGCTTGATATAAAAGCTGACGTCGCAGCGACCCCAAGGAAACCCTAACCCATTCTCTACCGCTCTCTCTCTCTTTGCCTTGCTTCGTTCTCTCCTCAGCGCAACAGCCGCGAGCACCAAAGCGAAAGCAAGCGCAAAGATGGCGCCGTCGCCGATCCCCTCGCTGGCGTGCGCGCTCCCCAGCGTGTGAGCACGCCACCGTCGAGCGGTCTGGGTGACGGTGCCCTAAACCCCTCCAAAACCCTAGATCTGACCCGACCACTTCTCCTCCTTCTCTGTCTCGGTCCCACGACGGCATGGAGTGAGACGATGACGGTGTCGTCGTCGGCCCTCTCGCCGGCGCGCGCTCCCCAGCGGGTGAGCGCGCCACTGTTGAGCTGGCCTGGTCGCTGGCGCCCTTGGCCTAAGAAGCCACCCACTGCACCGACGAGGCGGCAACATAGTGCGGCGGCGAGGTAGGCCTCTTCCCCTTCCGCTTTTCTTTTCTTTGATTTTTCTTTCTTCTCTTCTCGAATCTATTCGATTTAGGGTTGGGTATGGGGTTAGGATCGAGATTAGGGTTTGGTTAGGGATAGGGTTTCACTCACTGTTCTTCTTCCCCGAGTCTAATTCATGGGTTAGGGTTCGGCTTCGCGTGTTGAGACCCCTTTCTTTTCTCTATGCTTCACCCGATTAGGGTTATGGTTCGGTGACCCTCTTCTCTTCTCAGATCCGGACGGATCTGATCTCTTTCTTACCCCTGCCATGATCTATATCTAGACAGAGGGTTTTAATAGGCTAGATCTACACCTAGTTTGGCTCTGGTACCATTGTTAAGATCAAAAGGATCATCTAGGGTTAGGTCTAGCGGGTTCTCTTTACTGTGAATGTGATATCGAGAGTAGAGGGACAGAGAGAAATAGAAGAAGAACATGTCAAAACTGACATCATAGAGGGAGATGGTCCAGAAGCTTGCCATCCCGTTCGTCGGTGAAGTCTACGCACGGGCAGCGACATTCGGGGAAGAGGTCAATGAAGTCATCGACGTCGGTGGAGCGGGGCAGCACGACTGGTGGTTTCCCGTCACTGGCTACGCCCCCTTTGATTGGGATTAGGTTTTAGGTTTTCGGTGGGGAGCTCGGCTCAGGCGAACCTCGTACTCAGAGCCACCGGCCCTCACCTCTATATATAGCGCAGTGTGACAAGGGCCCTCCAGCCATAATGGGCTGAGCGTCCCCAATCAAGACGCGGATCAAAGGCCCAACTGGGCCGTTGGGCCCAATATGGGATTAGAGATCAATCTAACAGAAGTTGCTGGACCTCACCCGCGCCGACCACGAGCCGTTGGAGGCCATGTTGGAGGGCGTCGAGGGCGGTCCCGATGAGGAGCCGCTTCTGGAGCACGACGACTGATGGCGGCGATGGCGAGGCGCTCTTAGAGCTCCACGATGACGAGGAGGAGGCGCTCCCGGGGCACCACCACCACCACGACTTGGAGGAGGAGGTGCTCTCGGGGCTCCATGGCTGACGGCGACGTGCTCCTGGAGTACCAGGGCAACGCCGACGACGAGGGCGTCATGCTACATGAGGGTGCCATGTGAAAGGTCCTAATGGCTAGAGGGGGGGTGAATAGCCTAATAAAAATTTCTACAACAACACTTAATAAAATAGTTAGACAATTATGAGGCGAAGCAAGTGTTGCGTTAGCCTACTCAAAATGTAAGCCACCTACCATAATTCTAGTTTAGATAGTATCTATTCACACAATAGCTATGACACTACCCTATGTTAATGTGCTCTCAAATGCTAACTAAAGAGCTACACCAAGCAAGCAAGCAAGCTCTCACAACTAGCTACACTAAAGAGCTTGACAACTAGTTTGCGGTAATATAAAGAGAGTGATCAAGAGGGTTATACCGCCATGTAGATGAAGGAACTAATCAATCACAAGGATAAATAACAATGAAGACCAATCACCTCGGAATCAATGATGAACACAATGATTTTTTACCGAGGTTCACTTGCTTGTCGACAAGCTACTCCTCGTTGTGGCGATTCACTCACTTAGAGGTTCACGTGCTAATTGGCATCACATGCTAAACCCTCAATAGGGTGCCGCACAACCAACACAAGACGAGGATCACACAAGCCACGAGCAATCCACTAGAGTACCTTTTGGCGCTCCGCCGAGGAAAGGTCAAGAACCCCTCACAATCACCACGATCAGAGCCGGAGACAATCATCACCCTCTGCTCAACGATCCTCGCTGTTCCAAGCTGTCTAGGTGGCAGCAACCACTAAGAGTAACAAGCAAAATCCGCAGTGAAACACAAACACCAAGTGCCTCTAGATACAATCACTCAAGCAATGCACTTGGATTCTCTCCAAATCTCACTATGATGATGAATCAATGATGGAAATGAGTGGGAGGGCTTTGGCTAAGCTCACAAAGTTGCTATGTCAATGAAAATGGCCAAAGATATGAGCCATAGCTGGCCATGGGGCTTAAATAGAAGCCCCCACGAAATAGAGCCGTTATACCTCTTCACTAGGTACTGATCGGGGTGATCGGACGCTCCGATCCTACTGACCGAATGCTGCTCCTCAGCGTCCAGTCGCCCGATGGCGGCCACGTGTCTCCTGCATTGAACGGTGATCGTTTGATCTCAACGGTCGAAATGTTGACCGGACGCTCCGACAGAGCTGACCGGACGCTAGACCATCAGCGTTTGGTCGTTTACAGTAATGGTCCAAAACATGTTTTACCGACCGGACCCTGCCAGCGTTCGGTCAGATGATGTCTCCTCTGTACGCCTTACGTCAGCGTACATCGGCACTGACCGGACGCACCTTGCCAGCGTCCGGTCACAGAGCGACCCAGCGTCCGGTCATTTGACCAACGCTAGTGTTTTCGCTGTTACACCTGATCGAACGCGCCGGTCCAACTGTGGCCAGCGTCTGGTCACTCCCAGTGACCTCCTTCTTTTTGTCTAGGGCGCCGGTGGAGTATGTGCCAACCACCAAGTGTATAATCTTATGCACATGTGTTAGCATATTTTCACAAATATTTTTCAAATGTGTTAGCACTCTACTAGATCCTAAATGCATATGCAATGAGTTAGAGCATCTAGTGGCACTTTGATAACCGCATTCCGATACGAGTTTCACCCCTCTTAATAGTACGACTATCAATCCTAAATGTGATCACACTCTCTAAGTGTCTTGATCACCAAAACAAAATAGCTCCTATGGTTTATACCTTTGCCTTGAGCTTTTTGTTTTTCTCTTTCTTCTTTCCAAGTCCAAGCACTTGATCATCACCATGGCATCATCATCATCATGCTATGATCTTCATTTGCTTCATCACTTGGGGTGTGCTACCTATCTCATAATCACTTGATAAACTAGGTTAGCACTTAGGGTTTCATCAATTCACCAAAACCAAACTAGAGCTTTCACCACGGTAGCAGGGGCGGAGCCAAAATGGACCCAGTGCGAGAGCAGTACGGCGCCGTGGGAGGTCATTGAGGATCACCGCGGGAGGTTGAGGGTTGACCGCGATTGCATCGGAGTCCGGGTATTCTAGTACTTAGACCATGGTGTTGGTGTTCTTCGATAGTCGATAACTACTGTTCTGTTTGGTTGATGTGCTGAGACCTCGGTGGTGAATGATCTTCTCTGGTATAGCTACTGTTTTGCTTAGATCGATTTTGCTGACACCTTGTTGGTGAATGAATCTTGCCTGATTCTTATACTTCACGTCTCTGTTTGCATTGAATGTTTGTCGTTTGAAACCAATTTCTCACGTCGCGATAATTCTGTTCTTGTATGATGAGAATGGTGATGCGATTTTTTTTGGTTATATGAGAATAGGAAAGGTGGTGATGCAGCACAGTTTTGTTTTTTTTACTTAGTTACTATGTTTTGAATTCTTTCTCTCTCCATCGATTGTTTCCCGTGGAGATGGCCTGATGCGCCTGTAGTCTGTGAAGCCATTTTACTTTTGTCAATGCTTTTATGCTTGGCATATTTGATTCACTAAATCTCCTATACAACTAAAAAGAAGAAAGTGTGGATATCTTTTGGTGTGACGTTTATTTTGGTTCGTTCGTCTGTCCACCCCGTGCGATACCTGGCACGATAGAAAAAGAAACTGTCATCCCAGCGATCCCCGCGTGCATTGAAGGAAACAAATCGATCACCTGAGGCCACATATATGGAAGAAAACAATCATGCATGGAAGAAAACAATAATCATACATGGAAGGAAACAATAATCATGTATGGAAGGAAACAATCATGCATGGAAAGAAACAATAATCATGCATGGAAGGAAACAATAATCATTTACTCTTTTTCAAATAGTGGTCTTAATTGGGTTGCGAGCTAGGGATGTAGCACTTCAATGTGTGTCTTAGTTGAGTTCTACAATTGCCAAAAATTGATGGTGCTGATAAAATTGACAATCCTGTAACTCTGCAGTACATTTCTTTTTTTTTTCAAAAAAGGAGGACAAATGCTACTTATGGTCGAATCCATGTTCTTTTTGTTATTTTAATTTGATGCCCACAGCTCACATGTTAACTTTCAGATGTGTTTGTAAAGAATCAAAAGGAGTTGGCATAATACCAATCTTTCTTGTCATCTTTTTCTTTCTTTATATTTATACTAGGTAGCATGCCCGTGCGTTGCTATAGGATAATACTAAAAACACACGGATCACACGATAAGATAACAATACTGTAAAAATTAAACACCAATGTTAAAGTGACGTTTAATACAAAAAGCAAAGTTTATGAATTTAATACAGTCATGGAGTGCGCGGCGTCGCAGGCTCACAAACTCTACTTTATAGACCTTTCCGTGATGCGGCTAAGATAATATTTTATATTGGTATGAAGAAATCTCCGATATCCATTTCTTTTATTATAATCTATTTATCTAGACAATGTTTGAGGTGAGGGCACGATTATAGTTTTTAGTAGCTTTACGATATTGTCCGAAGCTATGAGATGATTGATGTCTTGCAATGATTCCTTTCATTAATTTAGTTTTTTATCTATGTTTAATTGTTTATTCAGTCTATTATATAGGCACGCCGATAAATAATGGATGACAAAATTCAAGCATCCATAATTTATCTCTTTGACTTTGAGCATGAGTTTTGTTTTTAGTTTTTAATTGATATATTGTCCTTTTGTTTTTATCTCAGCGTTAGCACGGGCATGCATGAACACGAAGATGTCTTTACACTGCAGAAATTTTTCAAGAAGATCATGCATAGATTGTTCTTGTATTGAATATTATATATATAGCAATCAACTAAATATTCTAATTAAACTATAAAATTTTGAATTAGGATACGAGGTAAGACATGCAAACAGGTATTTCAAGAAGATCATGCATAGATTGTTCTTGTATTGAATATTATATATATGCAATCACCTAAATATTTTAATTAAACTATAAAATTTTGAATTAGGATACGAGGTAAGACATGCAAACAGGTATTTTAAAACTACCTGTAGAGTCTAAAGAACTTAATAAATAAATCCTTATGAAGGCAATGCAAGTTCTCTCTAATCTTTCATTTGGTGTAGTTAGTGTTATCATAGTACCCGCATGTATTCATGGGAAATAAATCATGAACAAAACGTGGATACTTTTTGGTACGACATTTCAACATGGGTCCATCGTCCTGCCAATATCCTTGAGGCAGATCACATAAAGAATGTGACTCCCTCTATGAGATTGCTCACAAGAGACTCAAACTTATATCTGATCATGGTATTGTTGAATTACTTTGCATCAAAAGCATCGGCAATGATAAATGGGGACATATGTTTTAGTATGCATAGTAGAGAAAAACTCAATCTTGATCTTCTCAGCACCTTTTCTGAGCCTTTACAGTGCTAACTTGTCCTTACCAAGATAGTCAAGAGGTGCACCATAAAATTATGCACCATTAAGAAAAGTATCACCATTGGTTATCTTGACCTGAAAAATGTGTCGAAATTAATAATTACAACACCTAATTCAACATCTTAGAATAGACACTCATGTAGATACCTTATTCTACAATATATGTCTGTGTAGGAATAGTCCTAAAGTCACACATATTTATACGGTGAGTATAACATACTTTGTTTTAAAAATTTATGAGAGATTTCTTAAGACACACAGTATTATCCACTGTGACAGGCACTAATATTTACATATATACTCAAACATGTGTGTACATAATTATATAGAGATACAACGGAGCTTATTCATGGATTTATTGGCGCATGAAAGAAATGGATATCGGAGAATTCTTTCTGCCGATATAAAATATTATCTTAGCCATATCACGAAAATGTCTATACAGTAGAGTTTGTGAGCTTGCGACTGCCGCGCTCTCCTTGACTGTGTTAATTTCATGAATTTTGCTTTTTGAATTAAATGTCACTTTAACGTCGGTATTTAATTTAACAGTATTGTTATCTTATCGTGCGATCCGTGTGTTTTTAGTACAAAAGATTTAGTTGTTCCGTAGCAACGCACGGGGACGCTACCTAGTTTAGATGAGAAGAATGAAAAGATCTGCTGTTATTAGGTACTGAATTTGGGGGCACTGATGGATGTAGCCGTTGGACGGGCGGGGCTTAAGCTTAAGCTCTCCTACCAGACAATAGAATTTTTTTTTTCAAACTTTTTTAGACATGGAAAAGACAAACAAGAATCTAGTATATAGTTAATAAGACTTGAGCCTCTTTTTTCTCTATAGATTCCTAGATGAGCAGCGGATATCGCAACATACGCACACTCACTCCTATGAACATCTTTCAAGATTGAGCAGTAAATTCTCGAGATTGACAAAGTCACCGCAGTCGCCTCACTGTCGAGGGGAACGTCACCTAACACTGAAAGCACAACGCCATTAGCTCCCTGAAATATTCGCTCCCATGAAGAGTCGATCCCTCCAGTACCATTAGGCTACAGTCCAAACCCTATAACAACGGTCAAATCATTGTTGCTAGTGGTTGGGTTTCTTACGTGGGAATCTGCTCATTTGGATTCAAATTGTTAACTTGACGTAGATGCTTGAATTTTTCTAGATATGTCCTATTATAACTTTGTAAATTTCAAGATCTAACGGCTCAATCTAGATATGAAAAAATTGTTGTTGTTATTTTCCGTTTACTTATTTCTTAGTCAGTTCTACTTCTTTCTTAGTGGCTCTTTTGTATTCGTCCCAGTAGTACCGGTGTTTTTATTTGTCCTTTTATTAAAAACAAATGTTTTTGTAAACAAAGCATTGGATTTCAAAATTGTTGTGCCTTCTACGGTCAATCGTTGTGTGAACTATAGGGAATGTCTGCCAGAGGCCAGAGCTGCTGAGTGCTGACCGTCGGTGAAGTTTTAGTTTAGTGTCTCTTTGGTCTTCGCTGGCATTTGGGTTCATATAGGACAATCAACATAAAACATTTTGTTTCCAAAAACTATCTGAACATTGCAGGAGATCATGTCTCCCATAAATTTCTTGAACATCATGTCCTGCTAACTCTTATCCTCTGGGAATGCTTGTTGTGGTGATAGTCTTTCAAAACGAGGCATTGCAGCTACCTCCTCACACACCTACGTCCTCGCAGTCCTCATGCTGCTAATCATGCAGTATAGCTCTTTGTAGGCCGGGAACTCGCTGTATCACAATCCTTAAAAGGGTCATTTCTTGCCCCACCAGACTAAACCACTACCCTGGACCCTCTTTGGTAGCTGTTCCTTGTGGTTTTTGAACTCAGACAACGAGTCCTTGTTTGGAGCGTCGACCGGATTGGGTGGTGGCGACATGGCCGGCATCGAGGCGCCTCTAGCCGAGGCTAGTGGACGAGATTGGGGGCGAGAGGTTAAGTCATCCGATGTGGATCAGGGAGCAACGAGGATGGTGGATTGGATAGATAGGGGTATGGATACAGAGGAAAAAGGAAAAACCATGAATAAACATGGGATGCGAGCATTGCTAACCATATAAGCGATTAAGCGTTAGAAAAGGACTCAGAGTTGACTCCACTCGTTTGGATGTCTTCAGCTCAACTTTGAGCCTGTTTGGATCACCAGGCTAAAGTTTTGTTTGTCGTTGGATAATATGCTAAACATAGTCTAATTAATAATTTATTTTTTCTAATGAGTTCTACTCATCAATTAGCCACTATTAGTTTTTATTAGACCATGATTAGTTAATGTTTAGACCTTTTGTTGGGGATCCAAAACGTTTAGGGCCTGTTTAGATTCCAAAAAATTTTGCGCAGTACTCGTCACATCGAATCTTGCGGCACATGCATGGAGTACTAAATGTAGACGAAAAAAACTAATTGCACAGGTGGGTGAGAAATCGCGAGACGAAACTTTTGAACATAATTAGTCCATAATTAGACACTAATTGCCAAATACAAACGAAAGTGCTACAGTAACCAAAATCCAAATTTTTTTTTGAATCTAAACAGGGGCCTTAGTCCATCCATACTGGCCCTTTAGATAGATCCTGGCCCTATAGATCCTTAGCTAGACTATCATACCGAATGCCAGTTTTTTTTTTCTTTTCTTATGCCAGTTTAGCCTTGGTGCCAACTACCACCAAACCACACCCCATGTAAAACCCAGGAGACCGAGGAGCCTGCAGAGTCAACTCAAGACGTGACATTGTTCCTGACGGACTGCTATCCACCACCCATTGGGCCATTCCATTACTGCACCCAACCAGTCCTGCACAGCACAGAGTTGTTAAATGCTCCCCGACCAGGCTCCTAGGGCTTGTTTAGATTGGAGTTAGCAATCAGTATTTGATATTATAGCATTTTCGTTTGTATTTGATAATTATTATTCAATTATGGCTTAACTAGACTCAAAAGATTCGTCTCGTAATTTACAATCAAACTGTGTAATTAGTTATTTTTTATCTACATTTAATACTCCATGCATGTGTCCAAAGATTTAATGTGATGAAGAGAGAGTGAAAAAACTTGCAATCTAAACAAGGCTCTAGTCCACTTTCTACTCAAGGCCGCGTTTAGTTCGGCCACCGAATTGGCGCCGCCGGATTTGGGGTGGTACTGTAGTGTTTTGTTTTTATTTGGTAATAATTGTCCAATCGTCGACTAATTAGGCTCAAAACATTCGTCTCGTAAAGTACAACCAAACTATGTAATTAATTTTTGACGAAAGTTTGATGTGACGGGAAATCTTCTTTTTACATAGTGCCAAATTCTGAAATTTGGGGCAATTAAACATGGCCCAAGTCTTTCAGATACTCTGTGGCCTCAAACTATGAACTGATCGCGCTCACCATGGTCTCTCAAACCCAGTGATTCTGATTCGGTCAGTTAAAATATTCACAGTTTCACACTAATTAACTCCTATCCTATGCAAGAAAATAGTACTACTATATCTGTCTACATACCCAGAATATCGGGGATTCACCATTTCTACCGGCTAAAAAATGGATAAATAAATTTATACAAAACTAGAAAAAGAAAATTGGATCTCCAGACTCCCAGACGAGCCGTACGAGCCGCCGCCTCATCCGGATCAGCTCGAGCAGCGCATTCCGGTTCCGGCCACGAGTCCGTTTCAGTCCACACCGACGAGCGGCGGCGCACGAGGAAAAAGAACCCCCGCGCCGGGCGGAAGAAGCTCCAGCTCCGTCGTCTCACTCACGCGCCGCCGACGTGCTGGTGCGGGAACCGCGGCGTGGGCACGAGCGGGTCGCGGCCCTCCTGCATCTTGCTCAGCCGGTCCGGTATGGTGCCGTCGAAGAGCCGCGACGTGGGGTTCTCGGCGTAGCAGACGTAGTAGCAGCCGACGCACGCCTGCGGCAGCGCCATGCCGATGCGGGTCATCAGGTACCCGACGTAGAAGGCCAGCAGCGACACGGTGGCCGTGTAGTGCCGGTGCGTCACGAACGCCCACGAACCCGCCAGCGCCGCGCACAGCGCGCCGCTCGTCACGCCCGTCAGGAAGCACACGGAGCTGGTGATGTCCGAGTCCACCAGCGCCGCCATCCCGGGAAGCGCCTCGAACTGGCCCCACGTGCTTCGCGACGCGTGCACGAACTCGCGCCCGTACGCCGCGATCTGAAACATTACACGCAGCTCGTCAGTGCCAAGCACGAGCGTTCGAAGAAGACTCAAGACCAGACCAACAGTGCGCTCGTGCTTACGTGGACGAAGGCCCAGCTGTTGCCGAAGCTGAAAATGGCGTTCATGACGTGGAGGCAGCAGTGCGCGCAGGAGAACATGAACTCGTCCTCGCCCTCCAGGAGGTTGAGCCCGCGCGCCAGGATGCGGAGCGCCTCGATGGTGGGCACAAACAGCGACCCCAGGCAGGCGCTGCCGAGGTTGTACGACAGCGCGCGCTGGAAGCAGAACTGCACGCTCGACTGCATGCCGCGCAGGTAGTAGAGCGCGATCACCCTGCTCGCAGTCAGGTTCGCCACGTTCCGCATCACCTCCGCGGTCCACGCCAGGCTCACCACCAGCCCAAAGATGGTGAGCCCGGGGAAGCGGAAGTTCACCGCGCCGATCACCGCCACGCACCACACGGAGATCCATGCGAAACCCGCCGCCACCATCAGGTACGCGGGCCCGTTCAGCCCACGGAACTTGTCCACTGGCTTCACCGCGCGCTCGAACACCCGCGCCGTGAAGCCCACGCGCCGCGTCACCCAGCACGCGTACAGCCCGGTCCCAATGGAGAACACCACCATCGCGACGCCCAGCCCGACGGTGGCCAACGTGGAGAAGCACATGAGCAGCGCGCCCACGGCCAGGGTCACGGCGAAGCTGGACCAGAGGATGACGCGCACCATGGCGTGTGGCCACGCGCGTACGGCCTTCTGCCACGCGAAGGCCAGGACGATGCTGAGCGCGACCGCGCCCTCCACGGGCAGCAGCCAGTTGCGCAGAAGGCTGCGCGCGCGCCGCGCATTGTGTGACCGTGGGTGCTGGCTGATCTCCTGGGCGGTCTTGAACACGAAGAACCCCATGGCGAATGCCGCGGCGGCGAGGTGGAGCAGGAAGAGGCACAGCGTGATGCCATTGGTGTACTTGCGTGAGTTGAGCGACGGAAGCGGCCCCTGCAATGACAAATAATAAGTTATTCAGATACGATGTCGCTAGCCACTACAGCTTGTCAGCTTCAGGCTTAGATTAGCACGAAGTCATATTCAGATTAAGAGATTCGATCCCATGCAGTGGTACATTCTTGATGATATTTTAGAGGGAATATTAGTGCCTAAGAAACCCATTAGTCACGCTTGTACCTAGCTAACCAGAGCTATGTCGTTAGGCGACATTGATTAATAATTCGTGTCAAACACTACCACCTATGCTCCTTTTTCTATTGTGGGAGGTTGAGCACTTTGAGTTCTTATATAAAATTGCTTATTAGTATGTTGTTCACCTCAAAAGAAAACAAGCACAAATTGCTTGTGGTGTTGGATATTCCATCAAGCATTACCCAGAGATTCAATTCCAAGTAGTGGTGCATTCTTGATGATATTTTGGAGGGGATATTAGATGAAGCACGCATGTAACTAACCAGAGCTATACGTTAAGCGACATTTATTAATACTAAGAGCATCGTATCAAACACTACCGCCTATGCCCCTTTTCTATTGTGGGAGGTAGAGCACTTTGAGTTCTTTATATAAAATTGCTTATTACTTTGTTCACCTCAAAAGAAAACAAGCACAAATGGCTTGTGGTGTTGGATATTCCATCATGCATTATTTGGTCGTTGCCGGTGCAATGTTAGGCAACATTGTTGAAGCACCTAAGCCTAAGATTATTGAAGTACCTAAGCCTAAAATAGACATGAAAAGATCTCCCTTTTTTGTCCTTTTGGCACCGAACATATCTTGGAATATTAACAATGCAGTAGCAGTGTTGCAGGTAAACTAGTCTGCTTTCCGTCCGTTGTAATCAGAATCAAAATCAACTATCGGCATCAGCATATTCTCTAACCCTTTAACTAAGGGCTATCTCTATTGGAGTACTTTCAAATCCGTTCTGTCAATTGCAGCATAGTGATAGAATAATTCAGTGATTCTGTCAATGTGGTGTGGTATGGTAGAATAATTCAGAAAGCAAGCCAGCCTGAACTACCAATTGGGCACCAAACAAAATTATTGTAATATCCTACTTGCCTACCAACCAGCCTAAATTGACACAGTCGGATCGCAATGAAGCACGCCCACATGTCCTAAAAGGGAACTGCTAGCGCCCGGACGTCCGATCCGGGCGCTAGCGTCGGACGCTCGCGCTGCCGCTGTCGTTCTCGTCTCCGGTGAGGGTGCGGGAGCCGGGTCGCAGGGAGAGTGGGGGTGCATGGAGATGGAGGTCACGGAGGGCGAGGGACGGAGGGAGGAAGGGAGCACGGGCGGGCGGGCCCGGCACGTGGTGTCCCCGTCCCGGGGACGGCCCGGAGAGCCGGCAGGAAAGCGGGCGGACGAGCGGCGCCGGAGAGATCGAGTGTGGAGGAGTGGGCGGAGTGAGTACGGGAGAGAGCGAGTGGAGGCAGCGAGCAGAGCGGGGGAAGTAAAGTGCGAGTACAGACTGTGGAACGGTGCGTCCCGCCGTCCCGGACGCCCTGTCTATAGCATTACCGGTCCTAAAAAGACTGAGCCAATCCCACTATCCAAACCGAAAATCCTAATCAATTCAGGCGATCGAGATTTTATATACATACGTAGTACATACAATTACAAAAGGAAATCAAGCAATTGGGCGTGGACGTTTCCCCCCTACCTGCTGCGGAGGCTGCATGACAGGCTGGTACGCCGCCACCTGCGGCGGCGGCTCGACGGAGCCGGACGCCACCGACATGGGCGGCGGCGGCGCCTTGCGTGGTGACCTGCAGCGGCGGCCAGCGGCCGCTGCGCCTGCAGCCTCGCCGCCGCTTCCGGGGGCGGCGCCTGGTCCACGACGACCACCTTCTCCACCGCCTCCGAAGCCGGAGCCGGCGCCGCTCCCCTGACTGGCGCAGCCTCCTGCCGCGGCGGCGCCTGCACGCGTCGCACAGCGAGGACAAGAAACCCATGAGCAGTTGAGCACACGGCGGCCGCAAGACCGCAAGAAGCAGCGAGCAGAGCAGCCCGCGCGTTACTCGAGAAAGGGGACAATCTTTCGGGGAGCGAAAGGAAGAAAGAAACCGTACGGGGTTCTCGGCGGCGCCCATGACGCGCGTCCCGCAGAGAGCAGCCGCCTTCCTGACGCCTGGCTGCTCTTGGCGGAATGGAGAAGTAGGGCGGGCGAGGGCCGGAGGAATGGAGCGGTGGACTCGACTGGTGGCGTGGACCGTGGAGGAAGGGATGGGAAAGCGAGGCGAGCGAGCGAGGATTTGGGTGGGGAAACTTGGGGACGGCGTGTGTGTCTGCGTTGGGCGTTGGCGAGAGGAGGGAGAACGGGAGACTGCGAGAGCCCAATCTGTGACCGTTGGTGTGGCCTTTACGCAAGGCAGTGGGGGCGTGGTGGGTCCGGCGTGGCAGTGGGCGGCGGGGAGGGTGTGCCCCGTTCCTCCTGTGGGTGGCCCTGTGGCGTGCACGTTTTGTTTGGTGGGGAGTTTTGGTTTTGGCCCTTTTTAAAACTCTTTTCTCTCACTCCTCGTCAGCTTGGGAGAGTGGCTGACGGCGTCGTGTGCTGTACCTGTACAGTAAGCTGTCATTCTTTTACATAAATTATTTCTTTTCTTGCATTAGAGCTTGGAGTTTTGGATTTGCATTGCAGAAGTCTTGCCTAAAGCCGAGTGCTTTTACTCCTCACAACCTAATTTCGTAACCATGTAGTTTGCATCCACAGTTCGCACGGCAAATTAATTAAGGAGAAACATATCATCTCCGTCTTGAAAGGAAGTTCTCATTTTTTTTCATAGTCAATGGATCTCGGATTTGATTACATATATAAAAAACTATTAATATTTATAATAAGTGATAAGTATTATTAGATAAATCATGAAATATATATTTATAATAAAAAATATAGAGACATAAGCATTGACAATTTTGTATAAACCTAGGTTTAATTCAAATTTAGGCCTCCTCTGGAATGGAGGATTTTTAATAGAAAAAATACAAGATTCGGCAATCCTAAGGATTTTGTACCGTAGATATCTTTGGTTCATAGAAAAGCACCTCGAGAAAACCAAGGGAATAATGTTGACATCCTATGATTTCATAGGAGTTTTGGAAAGAAAAAACATCTACTTGAACCTCTTTCTTCCTCTACGACGATGCAAAATAGTAAAAGGATTGCCGAGTTTCTGTGAATTTCCTATGTCGATCCAAAGACCCATATCGTACAACTTTGTTGTTGTAATCTTGTAAATTTTCTATTTCTATGTTTTCATTCCTGTGTTTCTAAAGAGGGTCTTAAAATGGTTTTTTTTAGGAACGGATGTGGTAGTCGTCTAGATCAGGGTTTTCGTTTTCTTTGGTCCTTTGGGCTGGACACACGTTGAGGACGCATGGGAATGGATTTGTCCAGTTTAATTTAGCCCTTGTTTAGTCCGTGAAAAGTTAGGAATTTGGCTACTGTAGCACTTTCGTTTTTATTTGACAATTAGTGTTCAATCATAGGACTAATTAGGATCAAAACGTTCGTCTCGCAATTTTCAACTAAACTGTGCAATTAGTTTTTTTCGTCTACATTTAATACTTCATATACATATCAAAAGATTCAATGTAATAGGTACTGTATCACTTTTTGAGAAAACTTTTCGCGAACTACGAGGCCTTACTCCCGTTAGACCCTCCGCCAACAGTCCGACTTGACGACTTGCCTGCATGTGTCGCCTGGTCCACGTGGGCCTCGGTCTGCCTGCCACCCGGGCCGCCGGGGGCCACGTGGTCACGGTGGTCCTACTCGTACGCTACCGCCCGCCTACCCCTGGCATGGCATATTGGCATCTGACTCACCGTTTCGGCCATTTTTACTTTTAGGCTGTGTTTAGTCGTAGAAACTTGGATTTTAGGGTTATTGTAGCATATTTGTTTTTATTTAGCAAATAGTGTTTAAACATGGACTAATTAGGCTCAAAATGTTCGTCTCGTAATTTCCCATCAAACTGTGCAATTAGTTTTTCTTTTCGTCTACATTTAATATTTCATGCACGGGCCGTAAACATTTAATGTGACAGATACTGTAGCAACTTTTTAGAAGTTAAGGATGAAACTAAATAAGGGCTTACCAATGAGGGGGACGAGATGATGCGAGATCCAGTGTGACAGGATGCATCATCTTTTACCTTCTTTTTACCACCTCGCCGGCAGTAGTGAGAAGTGATAAGCCTAACTAGTGCTGATTTGTTCGTTGATTGGTTTTTAAGTTAATAAGTCTGATAGATACTGATTTGTTATGAGAGAAAAACTACTACATCATGACTGATAAGTTGGCTGAAACCAAACTGACGAACAGACTGCCGACAGAAAGGCGGTGAACTCGCCACCATCATGTCCTCAGTCGTGCGGGGCGCTGTCTGTCTGCCATCAAAAAGCACCGTATGTCTTCATCGCTCTTATGGGGATGGATTTGCTTCTGATTCGGTGATCATCAGACATTAGTACCCTTGTCATTATTTCTTCAACCTCAGGGCTTATTTAGTTGACGATTTTTTTAGGAAATGATACTGTAGCACTTTCGTTGTTATTTAACAATTAGTGTCCAATCATAGTCTAATTAGGCTTAAAAGATTCGTCTCGTGAATTTCGTCTAAACTGTGTAATTAGTTTTATTTTTTATTTATATTTAATACTTCATACATACGTCCAAAGATTCGATACAAGGGGGAATCTTAAGAAAAATTTTAGTAACTAAACACTACCTCAACCGCGTGCTCTGCGCACTAGTAACAGTAAAAAAAGGACTGCAGGATGAGCAGGGTGCAGTAAAGAAAAGAGAACGCGGCCTGCCACGAGGTCCCTTCAGTGTCAGCGGCCAACCACACGTGCAAAACGACGCAGTCACGCAGGCTGAGGCACGTGCCCGCGGCATCTTGAAATCAAGCGTTTAGTTCTCTGAATTTATGAATTTGGACTACTGTAGTGTTTTCGTTTTTATTTGATAAATAGTGTTTAATCATGGACTAATTAGGCTCAAAACGTTCGTCTCGTAATTTCCAACCAAACTATGTAATTAGTTTTTTTTTCATCTATATTTAGTGCTCTATGCACGTATCGCAAAATTCGATGTAATAGGTACTGTAGCATTTTTTTTTTTTTGGAATTTGGATGTGAACTAAACACGCGCCAAGACGTCCACTGTCATGTTCCACAAGAAAAAGAAGAGAGAAGAAACAGCTTGGCGTCTGGGGAGAACGCAACGCAACCGGCGTCGGCGTCGCCGTCTGGCCGCAGCCTGCAGAGGCGGCTGTACGTACGTGCGGTGCGCCCCCAGATCGCGCACCGATCACGCGCGGACGGGACGGACATGTGGATGCGGACGCGCGATGCCGAGGCCCCGAAAAAAGCCCGTGGGCGTACGGGGCGTCTGGTGAGGTCGGTCATCGTCGTCGGCTCGTTGCGGGCACGCTGGGCATCCCGGTCATCGGCGGACCGGAGGAAGCATCGGCAGCGACGGGCGGCGCCCCTGTTGTTGGTTGCGCTGGATCGAGCGCCCAATACGACGGCGGCGGCGGGCCGGGCCGGGGGTGAAGTGAAGCAAGACTTTTTGTTCGGTGACCCTGGAATGGATTCCTTCCTGACCATCGTGCATTCCCAAGTCCTGACCGCACACGTAACCCGTGCCTATGCCCTAGGAAGAAAGCATCTGTGAAGTTTCTGACTTTTCTGTGCTGCTGCGACGAATCTCGGCCGTACGAGGGATGCTTGGAGGATGGACATGCATGCATGCTCGCAACCCGCTCTGGGAGGGAGTGGTTCATGGTCATAGACTCGTAGAGCCGTGATCCTTCACCGTCACGAGGAGCCAGCCGTGATCACCATTCACCGGACGTGAGGTCGGGGGCGTGGACCGTGGACTCTGCTCCGTCCGTCCGTCCGTCCGAGTCACCCCTCACCCGCGGATTAGTGGCCGACGATGGCGGCCGCCGTTTCCTGGGCTGGGCCGCCCGCCCGTAGGGTGAGTCGTGCTTCACCTGGGCCTTGGCCGTTCCTGGACGGAGCATAGGATGGGCCAGAAACATCACATGTCGAAATAGCAAGCTGCCTTGAATTTCTCTCTCTTTTTTGTTTGTTATATTAGTTAGTTTTTTTTTGCTGTATTTTGGCCAGCGAGGATAAAATGACCGGATAGAGTATATATAGAGGTATTTATCTCCAAACAAAAATGTCCATCTAATTTACTACGTACTAGACATGATCGTAGGTCAGCTGACCCGATCAGCCTGGCGGTCTGAGTCGCTCCAAAATAAAGCCTTACCTTGCCTGACCCGACTAGTTCATTATATTGGTGGATGACCTCGGGCAATAACTTTTGACCCATATAATTCGATCCAATCTGCACAAGATCTGAAACGTATAGCTCGCCCAGACCCGACGGTCACGTCGAATTGGCACGATCCAGATTTTTTTTTACCCGGCGTTTTTTTCTTGGTCCGATCCAACCCAATCAGAGGCCTAGTTTTCCATCCTTCACAAACGTAGAATAATCAAAGTTGCTTCTGTTTTTGGAGAAGAAGCTAGGAGCAGTAGTAGTATCAACCAGTAGGGAAGAGGAAGGCCGGCTGATTTCGGCTGATCGAGTGCGCGGTGGATTTTGACTGATTTGGCAATAGCGTTATGTGAGGAAGAATAAGCTCAGATGAGCTGAGAGTAGATCAGCCGATCACGAGGTCCCTTGTCCCTGTTCTATACAGTACACTGTTGTTGGCACGTGGACCTGTCCCTTGTCCCTTGTCCCTTGTCGTAGCATCGGCCTCGGCCGTGTCCTCCGCTCCTCCCGCTGTCCAAACTCGACTCGCTTGTCATCCGCCGAGCCGAGAGTCCACAGCCGCCGCACTGCACCAACCAAAGCAGCGCGTCCACCACATTACCACAACGCAAGCGGCCGGATAGCTAGCGTAACGGCAGTTTGGCGACGCAACACCTCGTGCTGCCGTTGCACGCCAAGACAGACGTCGCCGGACCCGGACGCCGGTCGCAGGTCGGCGAGAGGGGGTAGCCGGCCGCCCTCCCCAAACGAAGTTTGCACGCGTACGCGAGCGCGTCGAAGGGGAAGAAGGGTCCAGCCTCGGTGATGTGCACGAGAACCGTTTCTTGTTGCGGGCGCCCATCGCGACCCGATTTTGCCTTGCCAGACTTTATCCAATTCTTACTTATCTCGACAATTGTTCTATAGGAGCACAGTGTGATAGTTTAGTATCCTATGTTTGATTAATTATAAATAAAAAATATTAATATTTATGATATTAAATAAATATCATTATATTAATTACGAAATATATTTTTATAATAATTATTTTATAGCTATAAATGTGAATAATATTCATTAGAAATTTGTTCAAACATGAACCACTTTTGCAGGCACGTAGTGAGTAGTTACCTTCTTTTCTGGACATACGGAATACGAACATTATCTAAAAAATAAATGTTCTGTAGCACGCTAACACGTGTACGGATATGTTTGTTCCTGACACGGTAGCTATGTTCAAGCGAGTCGTGTTTCAGTCCTACGGTATCACGGAGCCCCGTACGGTGATCCAGTCCTCCTTTCCCTGCAGTTACTGCTGACGAGGTCAGCTTGTCCGTTCAAATGAAACGCGTCATGCTTCATATTTGCAGTTTGGGTCAGTCCAGATCAGTTAACGTTTGGAGCAAGGACCGGTGGAAAGCAGTTTATATATGATTTGTCTGGTTTAGCTTTGAGTCGTGAAAAAACTACTGTGACTGTGAGCTACAATATGAGTTATGAAAAACCTGTCGTGAGCTACGTGCGATAAAAGGTTGTAACTTGTATGCTCCCACTAATGGGTAAAAGCAAAAGGTTAAAAGCTAAAAGTAGGGCACAATATGTTATGAAAAAACTACTACAAAGTAGTTGTTTCTAGAAAACAACTTCTAGTTCTACCCATTTAGGCCCTGATCGTTTGAAGAAATTTGGAGGAATTTGGATGAATCTAAAAAAAATTGTGAGAGTGTAAACAATGAATTTCAGCTGGCTATAGTGAATTTCGGCTGTTTTTTCAACCAGCCGAACGGCGCCTTAGTTGATGTTATGCTTTTAACGGGACAAGTATTTTCTATAGCTGAACCAAACACAACTATAGACGAAGTGATGCGCAGATAGTCTCTTCTTAGCTTTCGTAAGTTGAATTGATGAGGTTGTTTAGTAGCAATTAAATTTATTATTATTTAAAGAAATTCATTATATTTGTTTATTATGAATATAGCATGAACAATATCGTTCTATCCTCATTTCAAAATGTAAGACAGATTTAGTTTTATCCTAAGTCAAAGTACATCTAAGGAATATTGCTTGATGGTCTAAAGATTTATGTATTTTTAAATAAATTTAGGTTAAATCTAGAGAAAACAAACAACATACAACTTACTCTCTCCGTCCTAAATAAATCAATTCCAAGATCATCAAAAGCTAACTATTTTAAGTTTGCCCTAATTTATTGAAAAAGATAACAATATCTATGACACTAAATGAGTAGATTATGTAATAAAATATATAAAGATACTAAATTGATGTCATAAATGTTGGAGCTATTTTTCTATAAATTAAGTCAATTTTAGAATAATTTGACTAGGAACAACAACTCTAGAAGTCGATTTTATTTGGGGAGGGGGAGTATATCTGTCGGGTTCATAAACCCGGGGTCCCTCACGGACCGGTTTCCCAACAAAGGCTCGGCCCAAAGCAGACAACAAGCAACTCATGGGTCCGGCCCGAGTATCCGAACAACAGGCCAGAAGGGCGATCCAGTCACCGACCGGAAGGTCTGACCGAGGCAGGAACAGCGCCCGCTTGTCGACTCCGTCCCACCTCTCCGACCCGAGCGCTCACTTCAGTTTCCATCCGCCTCCGGACGTTCTCTCCGACCGGAAGGCCTGGCCAAAGTACCGCTTCCTGACTCTGACCCCACGTCTTCGATCAGGGGTACATAAAAACCCTGCTCACTGTTCTCCTCCGACTGGCGCAATCAGAGCCGACTAGGACCAACCGATCGAGGACGCACGCTCGGAAGGGACCTAGGGAACGAACAGGAGAAAGCAAGGCAGGGCGCACAAGTCAAACCGCGATACCAGGGATCGTACCCTGTACGTCCTACAGAAACAGTACTCTGCAGCCTCCATGACACAAACAGTGTTGTAGATGTCGATATTTTTCCCCTACAGTATTGTGGACGCCATTAACTCCCGTACGGTAAGGCACCACCCATATGCCTCTGTGCATCGACAGTGTTGTGGGAGTCGGGATTTATCCGTACCAGGGTGAACCTGGTAAAACCCCTCACATGCCTCTGGGCATCAACAGCATATGCAAGGTACCGATGTCTGCCATACCCGAAGAAGACAACACCACCTCCCACATTCATCTGACACTCAAACAGTAGCATCAACAGTGTTGTGGACGCCTACCATTATCTCGTACCCGATCGGCGTGGGTAACAAGGCTCAGTAGCATACGTACCCTCTTTCTCTCACTTGTAAAGCCATCCCCTTCATCTATAAAAGGGGATGCGTTCCCTCCAACACAGAGAGTTCGAAGGTCAATCCAAGCTCTCTAAGTCATCCTAGATTCATTAGATCAACCAAGTTCACTAGCTCACAACCATAGAATCAGTCAGGTTCAGACATCAAGTACACACTTGAACACTTAATTCTGTCGCTCTCGGCCCTTCCGACCGGACCTCTCGTACACCCAATCTTTCTCCTTCTCGTTTGTAACCCCACTGCAAACTTCGAGCACTTGGGCTTAGGAATAAAGTCACCGACCTACTCAAAGTGGCCGTAGGGCATGTTGCCTGAACCATTATAAACTCTAGTGTCATTGAGTGCTTAGGCCACCTCTGATCACAACGTATGGCAAAGCTACTAAATATTTACGTGTTAGTCACTTTCTGCACCAACTAGTTGGCGCCGTCCTGTGGGAAGGACGCTGTACGTTCAACACTTTTTGGTCATCGGATGGCTCACTTTTTCTGCCACTTTCGCCATGGTGGGCTCAGGCGATACGATTCGCTAAGACTCACTGGAGTTTTCCATGCACTCCCACCTATTGGGATGTAGGTTCCACCCATCTTCAATCCTGTCCTAGACCTTCCTCCTTGGAAGCCTGGACTTTCTCGCCATCTGGCTTAGGCGTACTACACCTCCGCAAGGAGGCACTCGTTCTAGCACCCATCGGAGGGGCACCCTCCATCGACTCCGGGACGCATGACTTCAACGGCGCGACACCCATGCTTCATTCTAAGCAAACTCTCTGCTCAAACCCCGCTGTGAGTAATGTATATGCTGTTATTTACTTGCTATTTTCTATCTTTCGCCAATTACCTGGAGGGATGCCGTTGCCCCATCGTGGTTGTCATACGGCTAGTTCCCCTATGGCCTCGTGTCTCCCATGGAAGCATACGCCTGGGGCTCCAAAAGATGTCGGCACTGCCTCCTCTCATGTCTGAATTCGTAGGGATGGCGAGCTACACTCCCACCTGTTTCCTCGACCTCATGGATGACGATGTCGAGAGTGATAGCTCCAGCATCAGTGATGTGGCACTTAGCCACCGTCCATCTTGGAAGTGCGTTATGGCGGACGCTCTGGGACAGCCAATGGGGGTAATGGAGTCCTTGAAGACTCACGCCCCTCTGGACCCTCATGCGGAGACCCCCGAGCTCACACGTGAGCACGGGGAGGAACTACGGCAACAGTGGCTACATCAACCACTGACTGTGCCTGCGCGTTTGGCGCACCCCCCTGTGCTCTATGTGCGTAGACCAGCGAGCAGCGCCCGGGGTCACGCCTGTCAGGTCCAGCACAACACCATGGACAGGGGGAACGATCTCCCATAGTTTGCTCGGGCCAATTAGAACATTGCCGTGTCGGCAATGCTTCTGTGTGGCCTGTCTGAGCTGAACGACCCTCATGAACAGGCAATCCACCGAAAACCTCCAGGCACTAGTGGAGACCGTCGCCATTCAATAAGCAAAGAGCTCCGTATCGCAGCGCCGACTTGCGGCCTCGCTCCTCACCAGGGGAATGGGGGCATAGCAGATGGGTCGCTCCACCCGATCACCTCTACAACCACCGAGCGTGGCACAGGAGGCCGCATTGGCACCTTATCTTGACTTGACGACCGCTTCGCACCGATGGCCTATATATGCATGGCTCGAACTGAACCAAGACACACGCGCCAGCGACTGGAGTCCTAGTCCTGACAGCCCGGGACCACGGACCTTTGTACAACACCTCTAGCAAGCACCACTCCCACCACGCTCCAACAGAGGCCAAGGTAAAGGCAAGGCCAAGCGCTAGGATCAACACGAGGGCCCCTCCACATAGAGGGGGAAAAAGAACAGAAGAGATCAGTCGCCGACCGACTAGCTCCGCATTGGTCGCCACGGCTGATCACATGGGCAAGCCAGCCCCAGCAGGACCCTCTAGGGCCACTTCTATGAGCTCATGGAGAGCCCATGCACCAACCACGACTATCCCCATCAAACACCTCTACATGGACTGCTAGCTCCTCAAGCGCCTTCTGCGGCAGGCCGATGGGCCAAAGGAAGAAAAAGGAGAAGAAGAAGCGACCGAGAAAGGGGGCGTATCAGGGCAAGGAACCAGGACCACTGAAGGTTGAAATGATCTGACCAGACACCTACCAACTCAAGGACAACAACGACGACACTCTCACCGAACGCTTGGAACAACTATGTCATTTTTTCCCTCCCCTAAATTTCAGTCTTACCATTGTTTACTTAGCGTTTGCTCCTATGAGAGCACCCTGACCTGAACACTTTTCGGCTCAAGTCGCTCGGGGGCTCCATGAGCATGCATTACTACCTTCTTTGTTTTGTTTACTATCATATGGTGAAATTCCTTCCTACCCGATCAAAAGGGTAGTTCATTCCTTTAATTTGCCTTACGTAGCTTTGCTTTAAAACATTCCGATCGATAGTCACACACTGCCTTCACCTATGGTTACGAGCAACTGAGCCCCACGGGCCATGCCCCGGGCTCCTAAGGTTGTAGCCCATGGGACAAGCGGGTAGGTATGAGAAAGAAAGAACAAAAAATAAAATTATGCTAAGGAAAAAACTAAGGAACAAAAGGATCAAGCTTCCCCAATCGGAGTGACTCCATCACAAAAAAATGAAAACCGACTGTAGTCATTAAGTACACGAGAACGTTTATATGGGGGCTCCCCCATGAACTTAAACTTTTTATTTTTACTAAACTACTCATACTTTACAAGCTATTGGGCTGGGTCGGCGGCATCTCCTATCGGTGCGGCTGGCGAAGACACGGGCGGCTCACTCCCAGGCGGGACGACGTTCGACTCGGTCGAAAGGCCGGGGCAATGTCCACCTCCGACCTAGGCTCTGTGCCATCCTATAGGCTGGGCAACGTCCTCTCGATGCATGCTTCTGGCCATATCTTCATGGCGGACATCCATCACCCACTGAGCAGTGACTTGCTCTGCCACAAGACTTTGCAGTGCAGGCAGCAAGTTCTCCCCGATCAATTGGATATCCTCCGTGCTCAAGCCGTCAGCGTACCCACTACAAATTGTGGTGAAGACTAGGTTCGAATGATGCGTCACCACCGAAGTCAACACCCCCTGATGCCCCATAGAACAGTCCAGCTTGTGATAAGGTCCCAGACCTGCATCCGGGACCTCCGACAGCTAGACTGGTGGGCACGCTAGTGCTTAGCGCTGACCTGAAGACCTCCGAGATAACAAGCTGGGCAACGTTGCGGATCTGGTCAAGTTCCCCCTCGAGAGCACATCACTCTTCATAGGACTTGGCCTAGCTCCTCTACATCCTGCTAAAAGTCACCTTGACCAGTCTCCAGGTCCCGCTTCAGTGACTTCACCTTTCCACCCTAGCTATGAAAGGCGGAGCGATAAGCTCAGAAACAGACTGAAGGAACCGACACGATGAAACATAGAAAAGGTATGTACCAACATAGAAGTTCTCAAGGGTGGAGAGATCCCTCGCCTGCCGAGCCACCTACTCACGTAGCCGAGCGCTCACCTCCTCTGTCCCCATCACCCGGCCCCAAAGCACAAGCACCTCCTGGTCTGCCTCCGACCGCGCCTTTCGCTTCGACTCCAGGGCCTCCCGCGCCAACTCTAGGGCATTCTGCTCTGACACCAAGGTGCTCTGCTCCGACTCAAGGGCCACTAAGGACTCTTGGAGCATCGCCTCGGTGTTCGCTAGGGATGTTCGCAACCCTGCCTCGGTCTTTGCCTAGCGGGCCTTTGCCGCCATGAGCCCTTGCTCGACGACGGTCGCCCGCTCTGTTGCACGCTGCCCCTCCACCCGCACCACGGTTGCCTCAGCCACTTGGTCCTCGGACTCGCGGTGAGCAAACTCTAGTTGACGCTCAAGCTCAGCCATCCAGGCATGCTCCATTCGAAGGAATCGAGACTTACAAAATGACATCCCCTTCAGACTCTACGAAAAACAAGCATGCTAAGGCAACCAACAAAAGATTCAGAGGTCAAGGACAAGTATGGGAAACTCACCTCCATGGCAAGCTGTAGGTCGATCTCAACTAACTACTGAGTGGACTTAACCCACTCCTAGGTGTCTCCGAGCTTCATGGATAGGTTGGCGAGTTTGGACACCGTGGCATGTCCTTGCTCCCTAAGGATGTCCTAGAGCTGACTCTCCTACGAATCCCGAAGGATGAACCGTACCTTTGTCGGGTCCTTGAGGCAGGGCCACTCCAGGTCACCCTTTGGCAGCCCACCAGAGGGACCAGCCTCCGACTAAACCACCGCTAGCTCCTGCGACGATGCCGGTGGCTTCGCCATGACTCCCGCCTTGTCGTCAGATAGGATATCCACCACCTTGAGTGCATAGGCCGCCATCGGGCGTTCCGACTCCATCCTGGCCACGTCTCCCTCCGGCGCTTTCGGCTCCAACCACAAGGGTGAGCCGTGTAGCTCCCCGACCGGTGAGGCAGGAAGCTCGACCTCCCTCTCCTCTTCTGCCGTGGCTGGTGGAGGAGGGACCATGAGAGTTACCTCCGACGTGACCTTCGCCGTCAGCACCGGGATCACCACCAATGCCACCACCGCTGCCACCGTACCAACAACCAACCCAGGGGGAACCACCCTCGGAAGGGAAGGACTCACCGCCGTTGCCCTGTTCCCCTCCCCGCTCGCCACGACATGCTACAGGGTGGGCCTCCAAGCCTCCTGCACGGGAGTGGGGCGATGCTCAAACCCATCATCGCCCAGTCACTAACAAAAAGGGAAGGTAGGTCAGACTCCAAAAAGACTTGATAGCAAAAGATCGAAAAGAAACAAAGGAAAACGTACCAGGAGGTGAGCGGTATGACTCTAAAGGTAAGACCCAATGTCGATGGGCCTGTGGGACAAAGGCCGCTATCGGGCTGTGACCCACGCCCCTCACTTCCGTCGAGGGTGGAGTCACCCCAACTGGCTCCTGCCTAGCCTATCGGTTGCCACGACCCTCGGGTCAGGACTTCTCGACTAGAGCAGTGGGCGAGGCTTCCTCCAGCTCTGAGTCACATGACGCATGGATGCCAGTCCACTCCTCGGACTGCCTAGCTTGCTCGACCACGTCCGCAATAGGTGGGGCTTCCTCCAGCTATGAGTCACGCACCGGCACCGCTCTCGGCGACGCACTGGTGCCCGTCCACCCCTTGGACCGCCCGGCCTACTCGGCCATGTCCATAGCAGGCGGGGACAAGATCAGCGACGCCACCAAGGGGCGCGGTGACCGCGTCCACTTCGCCGACGGTGTCCGTGCTCGCCGCATGCTTCCTTGGCGCGGGAACCACCGCGCGCCTCTCCGCCTCCTTCTCATCACCAGCGGACATCACCGCAGGGTCGCGACGCACTGCCGAGGTCACAATGACCTCCCAGCCTTCCTCCTCCTCAGAGAAAACCATGTCATCCACCTCCGTGGGATCCTCCGAATCGAGTTCCGACTTGACTTCGCTCTTTCTTTCCCCTAGCCTTCACGCGCCGGCGATCTCCTTCTCCTTCTTATACTTCCGCTAGGGCCACCTCGGCTTTCTTCTTCTTCATGGTATCTGTCACCTCCTTCTGGGCGGCCTACCGAGCCACGCCCTTCGGTCCCTTCAGAAGGTGCGACCGAGACTTGTAAGCACCAAGCCCCTATGCACAGGCAACTCAAAATCAAAAAAGCAGGAAAGCAAAAGGGAAAGGAACATGGAGTAAGAAAGGAAGCACACCATTCTAGACACCACCGAGCCATTAAGAGGTATGGGCTTTCCCTTGACCTTCACTTTGGACTTCAGCTGTAGCACTCGGCCGATGAGACTCCAGACCTCGTCGTCCGGTAGCTCCTCCGGCGACACGCGATCAGGGTCCAACGTGCCGCCATACCTCCACATCGGCCGCACCCTCTCCACCAATGGAGCGACTCGGCGGTGGTAGAGGGTGTGGAACACCTGCACCCCATCAAGGCCATGCCGCACGAGCTTCTGTAGCTCCTCCTCAATGATCTCCACCTTCTTCTTCTCCTTACGGGCACAACCCCACGACCAACTATCCTGCTTCTCCGGCCTCTCGCCGGTGAACGCCAGGAACGGCGCCCCCGCCGGATTCTTGATATAAAACCACTCCCCATGCCACCCCCCATTGGAGTCATAGGGGATGTAATGGGATACGAGCCCCCCATGCTCGGTTTCCTCTATAGGGTGAAACCCCCCATCGAGGCGACCTCGGACGGATTCCTCGCCGTCAAAGCTCTCCCGAAGAATAGTCGTCGGAAGAAGTCCGCGTGCGGCTCCATCCTGAGGAAGGCCTCGCAGACGGTGATGAAGCCGACGATAT